>NC_090930.1:666108223-666452390 GCF_040938575.1 Ambystoma mexicanum
AACAAAAATAACTTTGTTATATCTGTGGAGGTGAATGGAGTCACACCACGAGCACAGAACCATATTTTAATGAAGAAGCATACAAACAAAAGCAAACAAACACAATTACCATACATAGCAGTGGACGAGGGTTTGAAAAACGTAATACCATAATGAAATAAGAACCGCTTCTTACAAAAATATCCCCAGAAAACTCAGTATCACCTTTCCATCAGACTGAACCAAAACATCCGGTGTATAAATGGCCGTGCACGTCAATGTGTAACATTCACCAAAAATGTTTCAAATCTTTATGCCAGTTCCTCAATCAATATATAAAAGGCAAAGACAAATTCAAAATGAAACTTCTACAAAATATGGATACCTGTCCAGTGCGCAAACACACAGGACTACAAGGACATTCATTAGCCTGCATTTCAGGACCTAATTACAAAAGCACCTTCCATCATATCAAAATTATATCAACACATCATTCAACTATAAGAAATCTAGTCCATAAACTGTACTATGCTAAAAGTCCAGCTTTAGCATTATACAATTTAATTAACAATCTTCTACATGGAACAGCCAAAGACCTACTCACAGAAATAGAGCACATCCAGAGAAAATATTTTGGAAGTGAAAGCCACTTTCAAAATGCAATAGCTTTACAACCGACTAGGAACAATTCTACAAATGGCAACCTTCTACTACACACATACAAAAAAGAAATACTAAAATGTAAAAGTACATCCGCTGAAGTACCAAACCGTGTGTGTGTGTGTGTTGCCACAGAACTTTTTTTATAAAAGTAGCACAAAAACTGTAGACATAACATACAAAATAGAAGACAATGAAGATTCCAGATGGTTTGAATTAGCTCTCTACTCTACAGCAGAAAACAAATACGAAATAAATGACCCCATAATACTTTGCAGTTACTGCACTGCAAAACTTGACAACAACCAAACTCCTTCATGTGCTATCACAAATAACTTAAAATTATTCCCACTACCAAAACCCTTGCAACAACGCAATTTATATGAGAGCATCATGATTCAAACAGTGCATCCATTTCAAGCAATAATACGCCTTCAACCAAAAACAGCAAAATTACCACCCTCAGAATTAGTGAAAGGCATTCGTGGCAAAGTAGTTTATTTTCCATTAGATCTGAAAGAAAATGTGCACACTCTAGGAGTACAACGTCCAATACAGCAATCTTTAATTGTCTTAGTAAATGGTGTACCTACAAAAGACAAAAAAATTTGGCAACAACTCGTAGACTTACATAAAGTTAGACAAGTCTTGCAATATCTAAAAGACAACAATGAATACTACACAGAAATGAATATTGAAGAAAACCTGAGGGAAACGACTGAAATAATTCAAGAGTCACCAGAAACTGGTCAATTTGAACTTCTAGATCCTGCTACAGTATCCAATATTTTAGGCCATTATGCAATGCATCCATTACATTCTAAAGATACCATAGATGATGCACTAGAAACATACCAAATGTGACAAACCAAAGAATCACCAATCAGCATATGGGGAAAAGTATAGAAGCACGTGCTTTTCCTCTACTCTTTCCTACTGTGAAAGGAGGAAGGTACGATGATAGACACACTCAGATAACAGCATCAAAATACCACTCATTACAAATGTATTCTGAAGATACCAGATTTAGACAAAATGTGGAATACATATTCCACCTACTCTTTGAAAGTGAACTAGCAACTCTATGCTACGGAGTTGCACACACATTGAAATCAGGTACCCATTTTCAAAATATGTCAGCTACGCAATTACTACAAAAAGTGCAAGAAAAAGATGAGGTTTTAAAATCAAGCATTACAAATCTGTTAGCAAACATGCGTGGTACTAAAGAGTACTGGTTCAGATGTCATGGCGATGTACGTTGTATGATAAAAATCCTTGGCCCACCCACTTGGTTTGTTACATTAATTTGTGCAGAATATGCATGGGAAGATTTACATGATTTGCTATGCATATCAACAAAAAAACCAAACATAGATATACTAACACCTGGAGAACTTTGCTCTCTAGATCCTGTTAATGTTTCAAGATATTTCCATCATCACTTCATTGCTATGCTACACTTTATTTGTAATAAAACTGTTCCTCCCCTCAGAGAAGTGCAACACTTCTTTTGGAGAAAAGAATACCAATCCAGAGGAGCACCACATATCCACATGCTTTTATGGATTAAAGATGCTCCTAAATTTGGTCGAGACATTGATGCCACTGTTTTACAGTTTTTGGAAAAATACGTCACTTGTGAAATTCCTTCAGAAGCAACAAATAGTGATCTTCATGCACACATTTTACAATTTCAAAGACACAAATGTTGGAAATATTTTCGTTGCAAATACAAAAACAAAGGGAATACTACACCAAATGCCGCTTTGGTTTCCCTAGGCCAGTTACAGCAACAGGTCAAGTAAACAACTTCATGTCTTCAGTTAGACATAGTGTTAAAGGTAAATCACCTAAGAACATATATCGCATAAAAAGAACAGAAGAAGCTAAATATATCAATGATTACAATGCAATCATTGCCCTCTTATAGAATTCAAGCATGGATGTCCAGTACATTGCAGACAATTCCACTGCAGTTGCATGATATGTTACAGCCTACTTAACCAAAGCAGAAAAAACTGAGCTTCAAAACCTCTGGGATGACCTATCATCAGACAAAACACTGTTTCAGAAATTGTACTGCTTAGGCATTAAAATGCTCTCTCATAGGGAATATGGCTGTTCCTCTAAGCTGCAGATCATTTAACCGGCACTGCTTTAAATGGAAAATCTGAAAATATAGTATGGCTAAGTGTAACGCTCACCTGGTTCCCACGGGGGCGCTGGTCTAGTCTGGATTGCTGTGGCCTCTTCTAGCGTGATGCGCAGGACCCGGAACACCGATTGGACAGGACCTCCAAATCGTGCTTGCCTGGCCCATAGGAATATCCTTCTGCAGATGAGAAAGGGGATTAACAGTCTGCAGAATAGTGTGCTAGCTCCCCCCTTTCCCCCTTCGTTCCTCTCTAACTTCCTCCAAACCCCGGTTTAAGCTCACCTTATGGTTTGGAAGGATGAACTCTCCATCCTGCTTCTGGTGCAGGGGCGCGCGTTTGTCCAGTTACTTCACTAGTTTTCAGAATGGCGCTGGCAAAATCCACTTGACTTTCCTCAGCGATGCGCCGTAAGTATGAAAGTTCAAAGTTCAAGTGAGGCCCCCTTTATGTTGTCTTTCTAACCTGTGATCTGTCCTTTATTTCAGGTTCAGAATGAAGGCGATGCGTCGAGGGGTTAAACTGCCGAGGTGAGTAGTGATGAGGGCGATCCCTCTAAATGTCCTTATCATTCCCCAGAAATGTCTCTTGTCCTTTCCCCATAGGGGCCGGGGTACGGTACCTGCCAACGGGGCGGCGCCGACCCGAAATGTGGAAGAAAAGCCGGTAAGTATTATGGCTGTTAATCAGGCTTTCCTTCTGTGTTCCTTCTGCTCACCTTTTGTTTCTTCCTCTCTCCCCTAGGTGCAGAGATGTGGCGTCCGATACTGACAGCCGCGATGGAGCCGGGAGATGTCTCGAGGACAGGTGAGTGAAGCGTGGTGCTGCAGCGAGCAACGCAATGCTTTTAAATGGAAGTCTTTCTTCAGGGATGCTGGCGAGAAGATTCCGGATGCAGGTAAGAAGTTTGAAATAGTCCTTGGTTTTCACCTTTCTCTTCTCTTCATTCCTTGCAGGTCTTCCAGGTTCGAGGCGGGCGTGGCTGGAGTCCACGAGCAGGAGCAGACACGGTGAGCGTTAAGCTGCAGGAAGCAGAACAACGCGAAGCATGAGCTGCTGTCTGGGCGTGGCTTAAATAGCCTCCAAAGAAGTCCCAGGTATGTATCCTTCCCCAACTAGGTATGTATCCTTCCCTGGCCTCGCCCGAGTGAAAAAATAGTCCCTATGAAAAAATAGTCCCTTTCAGGTCTCAGGGAGGCCTGAAGCGTGCAGCATGGTCTGCATCCGGTAAGTGCACAAAACACCTCCCTTTATGAGCCTGGCGCCTATGGCGTCAGGACTGATGTCCAACATGGGCCTGCCGCCAAAGGCGCCAGGACTGAGTCCAAAGAGCCCCTATAAGGGGCCGCTGGGCTTTTACCCGAAGGCATGATGCCTGCTTCCGGGGGTGCTGGGCCTGGCCTGGTGCTCCGGGGGTAGGCATCATGACAGCACTCCCCCCCAAGGCCCCTCCCAAGGTCGTTCCTTCTAGAGGTTTCGGTTTGTTTGGGAAATTCCGATGGAACCTTTTTACCAGCCGAGGTGCATGTACGTGATCACTGGGTTCCCAAGACCTTTCCTGAGGCCCGTACCCTTTCCAATCAATTAGATAGAAAAGTTTTGATTTTGAGATCTTAGAATCCAAAAGGTTCTTCACCTCGAATTCAGGCTCCCCATCTATCTGAATCAGTTCTGGTGGCTTTGTTAATCTGGTTCTTGGGTGCACTGGTTTCAAAAGTGACACATGAAAAACGGGGTGAATCCGCATGTTAGCTGGTAGATCAAGCTTGACTGCCACTGGGTTGATTATAGCTTTGATCGAGTAAGGGCCTAAATACCTTGGATTAAAAGTTCGAGGCCCCTTGAGTGATAGGTGTTTGGTAGCCAACCACACTTGATCCCCTATTTGGTATGGAGGCGCCTCTCTTCGATGCAGATCAGCATTCTTTTTGTATTTCCCTTTCGCATGTTGCAAATGTGCAGTTGCATCCTTGAAGGCTTGAGTAATCGTAGAATGCAAATGGTCCACTGCGGGCATTTCAAGGCTCAGAGGTGAGTCCAAGTCTGAAGTACGAGGGTGATGTCCATATAGGGTATAAAAGGGGCTCTGACCCGTTCCAGAGTGTATCGAGTTATTGTATGCATATTCAGCCACCCATAAAATGTCCTTCCAATTACCCTCCGATTGGTGCAACATACATTGTAGATATTGTTCAAGGGTCTGGTTTGTTCTCTCCGTCTGACCATCGGTCTGTTGGTGGTGGCTGGTCGAGAGTCTTACGTCGATTTGTGCCAGTTGACAACACTTTTTCCAAAAATGAGAAATAAACTGGCTTCCCCGATCGGAGACTAGTATGGATGGGAATCCATGCAAACGGATGATATTTTCGAGGAATTCCTTGGCAAGAACAAAGGCTGAAGGCAATCCTTTCAACGGAATAAAGTGGGCCATTTTGGAAAATAAATCCACCACGACCAGAATAGTATTGTAACCATTACAAGAGGGCAGGTCCGTGATAAAATCTAGTGACAGGGTGTGCCAAGGTAATGGTGGAATGTCTAAGGGCTGAAGAAGACCGGCGGGTCTTTTCTTTTGACCTTTGTTTTGGGCACAAACTCCACAGGACATCACAAAAGATTTTATATCCTTTCGCCAGGAAGGCCACCAGAAATGTCGTTTAACCTTTTCCTCTGTTTTGGCAATGCCAGGATGTCCTTCCATCAGGGTATCATGATGACGGGAAATAACCAGTTCTTGCAATTCCTTTTCTGGCAAAAATAAGCGTCCTTGGAAGTAAGGTAAGCCATCCTTGACTGAAAAGTTAGACCCCCTTTTGATCCAATCCTGCAAGGCTGAAGAGTCCAGGAATTGTTTCACTCGTGCTTGAATGTCTTCAAGGGTTTGTAAAGTGGTTATCCCCAAAATTCTTTGTTCGGGAATTATCGGCACAGGTTCTGAGTTTGTGTCTATTTCTTCCATTCCAATTCGGGATAGAGCGTCCGCCTTACCATTCTTATAGCCGGGGCGGTAGGTGATTACAAAATCGAACTCAGCAAAGAACAAAGCCCATCGGAGCTGTCGAGACGATTGAGCCTTGGCAGTTTTTAAATATTGTAAATTTCGGTGATCAGTGATCACGGTGATGGTATGCCGGGCGCCAAGGAGATAATGCCGCCAAGCCTTAAAGGCGGACTTAATGGCTGATAGTTCCTTATCGGTGATCGCATAATTTATCTCCGGCGGCGAGAACTTTCTGGACCAAAATGCTACGGGGTGCAGTTGGTTGGTTTCAGGGTCTCTCTGAGACAGGACAGCTCCCATGGCTAAGCTGGACGCGTCGGTTTCGACTATATATGGGAGATCGGGACGCGGGTGCTTCAAAATAGGTGCGGACGTGAACTTAGCTTTCAACTCCTGAAAGGCCTGTTCGGCTTCCTCGGTCCATTCAAAACGTTTATTTTTTCGCAAGACTGCTGTGATGGGTTGCACCACATGTGAAAACTCCGGGATAAACCTGCGATAAAAGTTGGCAAAACCAAGCATGCTTTGGACACCTTTTACCAAACTAGGTGATGGCCATTTGAGGATGGCATCCACTTTCCGTGAATCCATTCGGACCCCTTTAGGTGTCAGGATGAATCCGAGAAACTCAACCTCGGTGCTATGGAAAACACATTTTTCCAGCTTGGCAAACAGTTTGTGCTGGCGCAGTTTCTCTAGGACGGCCCTGACATGCTTTCTGTGATCAGATTCCGAAGAGGAGTACACAAGAATGTCATCGATATACACGACAACACAGACATCGATGAGTTCCCGAAGGACATCGTTCATGAAGAATTGGAAGGCTGCAGGCGCATTGCACAACCCGAAAGGCATCACCTGGTATTCGAATAGTCCATATTTTGTATGGAAGGCCGTTTTCCATTTGTCGCCTTCTTTTACTCGTACCAGCTGATAAGCCCCCCGGAGATCTAACTTGGTGTATACGCAAGCATCCTTCACCTGGTCCAGGAGTTCAGGGATCAGAGGCAGAGGGTAACGATTTTTAACAGTTATCTGGTTCAATGCGCGGTAATCGATACAAGTTCTAAGGTCGCCTTCTTTTTTATGCACGAAGAACAAAGCTGAGGATGCCGGGGACTTTGACGGGCGAATGAAACCATTGGCGAAGTATTGATCTAAATATTGTCTCAAATGCAGATTCTCTGGTTCAGTAAGGGCGTAAATCCTGCTACAAGGGGGTTGTGCACCGGGCACCAGATCGATTTGGCAATCGTACGATCTGTGGGGAGGTAACGTGTTGGCCTGTTCCTTTTGGAAGACGTCCTGAAAGTCTTGGTACTCTGGAGGTAGTTGCACGGGGACAGAGGTTACTGATGCTAGATTAATCTTTGGATTTTCTGGGTAGCAGGTTTGTGCACAATCCGGGAAGGTTATTCTCTTCGCTCGCCAATCAATTTGAGGATTATGTGTCTCTAACCAAGGGATTCCGAGAATAAGCTGAAACTGTGGAGCCTTGATTACATCAAACACAACTGCCTCCCGATGGCCATCCGGACCTACAAGTGTCACCTCAGCTGTGGAATGTGTTACCGGTCCAGAGGCAATTTCCATCTACTGTGGTGATGACATCTTTGTTGGTTTTAGGACGCAGAGGGAGGTTTATCCTAGAGACCAATTCTCGATCCACATAGTTTCCTATAGCCCCGCTATCGATGTATGCCTTTATAGCATGCAACCGTTTAGGCTGTTCCGGATCTACGAGGACCATTGACACAATGAAATGCGAGGTCTGAGAGTTCGTTTTCAAGCTCGGCAAGCGGACCCCTACACTTGTCGGGCGGAGTCGTTTCCCGAAACAGAGTCTTCATGGTTTTTATCAGCGGCTCCTACCACCTTCTTGGGTGGCTTAACCGGGCAATCTCGTAGAAAGTGTCCAGAGGACCCACAATAAAGGCATAATTGCATCTGTCGTCTTCTTTCCCGTTCTTTTTGAGTTAGGGGTCCTTTAACCCCTCCGATTTGCATAGGCTCCGGGCCATCAGCCCCCTTGGGGTTAGCGTGGGTCTTGGCCAACACCCGGGTTTCAAACTTGGACCGATCTGCTTTTCTGTTTTGCAGCCTGTGATCCAATTGGACCACTAAGTCTATATATTCAGTGCATTCTTGGGGCGGATTTACAACTTGTGCCAGGACATCTTTAAGTTCTCCGCGTAGACCTCGAAAGAATAACGTGATTCTTTCATCCTCTGGCCAACCAGTTTCCACAATTAGTCTATTGAAGGTTGCAATGTAGGATAGAAGGTCTTGATTGCCCTGTCGCAGAGATAGAAGTTCGTCATCCAGAGCCTGTCCCTGGGAGTGTCGAGCAAATAACCTTTCCATGCTTGTTTGAAATCCTTGAAAATCACGAAGAATCGGGTCATCTTGAGTTACCAGTGGGACTGACCAATCGGCAGCACAGCCGCTGAGATATGACAACACAAAGGCTACCTTGGTCTGATCATTAGGGAAGGCCCCAGGTCTGCATAGGAAGTGCAAACGACACTGATTCATGAATACGGCGAATCGTTTGGGGTCCCCAGCAAAGCGTTCAGGTGGGGCCAGCGGCATGTTTCCAGGTAGATTAATCTGCACCGGGTTACTGGAAACCACAGGAGCGGGGTTCCCCCGGAACCGGGTAAAGGAGTTTGTCCAGCTTGACCTTGCAAAAGCTGTCTAGCCAGGTCATCAGCTCTATCCTTTATTACAATCGCTTCCCTCCTGAGGGCACTAGTCTCTTGACGAGCGGCGTGTACTGCGGCCCGTAATTCCCCCAGTAATTGGGCCAACTGGTCAGTTTCGGAAGTTTCCATAGCGCCTGGGTGGGAATTTGTAGGAAGGCTTCGCGTTCTGTAATGCTCACCTGGTTCCCACGGGGGCGCTGGTCTAGTCTGGATTGCTGTGGCCTCTTCTAGCGTGATGCGCAGGACCCGGAACACCGATTGGACAGGACCTCCAACTCGTGCTTGCCTGGCCCGTAGGAATATCCTTCTGCAGATGAGAAAGGGGATTAACAGTCTGCAGAATAGTTTGCTAGCTCCCCCCTTTCCCCCTTCGTTCCTCTCTAACTTCCTCCAAACCCCGGTTTAAGCTAACCTTAAGGTTGGAAGGATGAACTCTCCATCCTGCTTCTGGTGCAGGGGCGCGCGTTTGTCCAGTTACTTCACTGGTTTTCAGAATGGCGCTGGCAAAATCCACTTGACTTTCCTCAGCGATGCGCCGTAAGTATGAAAGTTCAAAGTTCAAGTGAGGCCCCCTTTATGTTGTCTTTCTAACCTGTGATCTGTCCTTTATTTCAGGTGCAGAATGAAGGCGATGCGTCGAGGGGTTAAACTGCAGATGTGAGTAGTGATGAGGGCAATCCCTCTAAATGTCCTTATCATTCCCCAGAAATGTCTCTTGTCCTTTCCCCTTAGGGGCCGGGGTACGGTACCTGCCAACGGGGCGGCGCCGACCCGAAATGTGGAAGAAAAGCCGGTAAGTATTATGGCTGTTAATCAGGCTTTCCTTCTGTGTTCCTTCTGCTCACCTTTTGTTTCTTCCTCTCTCCCCTAGGTGCAGAGATGTGGCGTCCGATACTGACAGCCGCGATGGAGCCGGGAGATGTCTCGAGGACAGGTGAGTGAAGCGTGGCGCTGCAGCGAGCAACGCGATGCTTTTAAATGGAAGTCTTTCTTCAGGGATGCTGGCGAGAAGATTCCGGATGCAGGTAAGAAGTTTGAAATAGTCCTTGGTTTTCACCTTTCTCTTCTCTTCATTCCTTGCAGGTCTTCCAGGTTCGAGGCGGGCGTGGCTGGAGTCCAGGAGCAGGAGCAGACACGGTGAGCGTTAAGCTGCAGGAAGCAGAACAACGCGAAGCATGAGCTGCTGTCTGGGCGTGGCTTAAATAGCCTCCAAAGAAGTCCCAGGTATGTATCCTTCCCCAACTAGGTATGTATCCTTCCCTGGCCACGCCCGAGTGAAAAAATAGTCCCTATGAAAAAATAGTCCCTTTCAGGTCTCAGGGAGGCCTGAAGCGTGCAGCATGGTCTGCATCCGGTAAGTGCACAAAACACCTCCCTTTATGAGCCTGGCGCCTATGGCGCCAGGACTGATGTCCAACATGGGCCTGCCGCCAAAGGCGCCAGGACTGAGTCCAAAGAGCCCCTATAAGGGGCCGCTGGGCTTTTACCCGAGGGCATGATGCCTGCTTCCGGGGGTGCTGGGCCTGGCCTGGTGCTCCAGGGGTAGGCATCATGACACTAAGTCTGCTAATTCTAGAAAACGAGTTCTCAAATCATACCACGTCATAGAAACAATAGCCAAAAATGATCCCAACTGCCAAGACATTTTGAAAAACAATATACTAGACACATACTACCCAAACAGGAGTACCACTTTGGAAACCATGTGTCTATACAACATAGCCCAAAACTTCACACACAAAAATAATATAAAACTAGATGAAAATAAAGGTAGATACAGAGTGACAAATTGTGAAGGCAGCTTAGTGAAACTTACCAAACGAAGCTTAATTAATCAAATCAAATTCATTAAAAACTCCTCAACATAAAGAACTATATTACATGTCCCGGCTACAACTTTCTAAACCAGGGAGAAAAGAAGAAGAGTTACTAGATATCTATGACACCTATGAAGACGCTTTCAAAGCAAATGAAAGCACTATAATCGATGTAAACTTTACACAGTACAAAACAATGTTGCACAATGAACAGCAACATAAAGTAGATCTCCAGGCCCAACTAGATAAGGACACTCCCGACAGTAGTCATCCTTCTGTAACAGGAATCCAAGAACCACTGGGACAGCCACTAATAGCAAATGAGGCAGAATTAGCTATGACAGAAATAGAAAACACCATGTGTCACTATGAATAATATACAGAAGACTTAACTGTACTACAATCAAAACTGAACAATGAGCAGCGTAGCATTTTTCAAGAAGTAACAAAAGAAATTGCGCATGGTGTACAACATGAAAATAAAGAATGTACCTGCCAAAATTACAAACCTATACTACTATACGTCAGTGGTCAAGCTGGTTCAGGCAAAACATTTGTAATCAAAATCATCAGCAAGTTCCTTCAACAATTGACAAACAACAAACTGTCCGCTGTTGTAACTGCCCCCATAGGTTTAGCTGCCTACAACATAGGCAGTGTCACTTTGCACCGATTACTACTCCTTCTAGTAGAACACCAAAACAAATTAGAATATTACAAACTTTCTACAGAATCTGCAATGGAACTACGCAGAGTGTTAAAACAAATGAAAATGCTATTAATAGATGGAGTGAGCATGGTCTCCAACCTAATGTTGGCCTTTATTCACCTCAGATTACAAGAAGTACTCAAAACAAACTACGAAGAGCTCTTTGGAGGAAAACATATTATTGTTTTCGGAGATGCTCTTCAAGTGACAAAAGTGAAAGGGTAACCTATTTGTAAATCCTTAGGACACAAACTCTGCTGTAAAACTGTTGGCAGCATAGGAAATGTCAACCTTTGTCAACATTTCCAATACAGAGAATTAACAGAAAACATGCGCCAGTCTGCAGACCTCACAGATGCCAACATTTTAAAAAGTATTAGAGTTGGTGTACTACCTCAAGAAGCACAATCAATATTAAAAACCAGACACATCCATGCACTGTATGGCCATAACTCATGTGCTACTGATGTCATGGAAAAATTAGCACACAAAAATGTCAATTGTATGTCCTCGATGCCAACTCTTGCAAGCTGTTCAAAATTCAATGAAACAATGTTGAAAAAAGAAATGCAACCAATAATTGAATTTGCTCCACAGACAAACTGGACGTGCATGGTATGACACTACCCATGTGTCAACAAGCCACAACAAGACTAAATACCTTAGAAAACTCTATCTCAAACACAGCTGGTTTGGAGAAAATATTAAAATTATCTTTAAACTGTAGAGTAATGCTTAAACGTAACCTTGACGTGGAGCAAAGACTAGTTAATGGAGCACTTGGTACAGTTGTTGGCTTTCAAACATACCCACGTGACAACAACAATCCGTTTGTCAATATTCTCTTTGACAAACTATCAGAAGTAAAAGGATTGGATGCTCAACAGCTCGATGCCTTCTTTCCAAAGACATGTATGTACGCAGAGAGCAATTTTCTCTAACTCTAGCATACGCAGTCACCATTCACAAATCACAAGGTCTTACCCTAGATAAAGCATTGATAGATATTGGGAACACAGTCTTTAAAGAAGGCATGAGCTACGTAGCACTATCACGCTTACGTACACTTAACGATCTATTTCTTATCAACTTTGATCCAAGTAAAGTAAACTCTGAAATTCCTTGCATTTTAGAATACAATAGACTACGTTCACTGTACACCCCCTTCTAAAAACATATCCTGTTCCACAAAAAGCAAAACATTGTAAAATAAAACTACTTCATATAGAAATGCTACAGGATCTCACTGCAAATCCTCCAAAGAGAGTAAAATAATCTAATACTTCATCAATTACTACAACCAAAGAAGAATCTTCTACTCAAAGTAACTCAGGTACTTCTTCAAAGAAGCAACACACACTCTGAAGAAATGAGGTGGACACATAACTATCTGGTCCATTCAAATGTTCAAATATAACTGGTGTAAATTGCTAAGCAAATGTAGCAATAAATATTCTATTCCAATTGCCACCAATTGTTGAAAACATTTACCTACACAATACAGATCAATTGTGTTTGCAAATGTTAGTCCTTCATAGAAATGCAAGCAATAATCCTGACAACACATACAATGTTCATGGAATAAGACAAGAATTGGACTACTGTGCTGGAATGGTGAAATTCACTATAAACTCACAAGAAGGTCCACACGAATTTCTTATGTACTTACTACAAGTACTGGAAAACAAAAACATACCTATAAATGAAATCTTCCAGATTTCATACATGTGGAAACATACAAGCACTCTCTGCAACAATGTGACACAGGAACAAATCCCTAAAGAACACTTTGTGTATTTATCCATACCTAACTGTGAATCCATTCCATTTCAGCAACTTGTGCAAAATGCAAACCATGGCAGATTATGTACTACCTGCAATTCAGATAATCCCTTCACGTTATAAATACAAACACATAGTAAATACTTAATACTAATGCCTCTTCGTTACAATGCAGATGGTGTGAACGCAAAAGAAGATATCGAGGCTGAGTACCTTCAAAAGGAAATACACCAAACGCAGGTTATAAAGATACACAGATCTTTATTTAAAGTAACTGAACAGTTTTCAAAGAAACAGAGTATCGGATAGCTATCAGGCCCTCAGTTCACCAAAGCAAATACCAGCCTGTTCGGTGTGGGAAGTGAGTGGGACTGTACATCAGAATAGTCGTACCTTTTATACACTCCAAAACATGATGTCCAACCCACTTGCAGGTTAATGAATCTAGAATCTATGGTTCGTGCCGAGTTCGTTCCCTAATTTATGCAGCTATACATTTAGGGGTTATCCTTAACATATTCGCAAACATGTTACAATAACAACAATGTGTCTTCGGATTTCACGTTGAGCCTCTGCCCATAACTTTAAACAATATAGCAAAACAAGTGTTCACATAAGATCCTCAAACAGTATTGTGCATGATATACGTTGATGGATTAGTCTTGTTGGTACAGGTAATCCTTTATACACAGGTCAACAAAGGATAGGTCTCAGTACATGACCCTAACATTTGGCCTGCAGGCAGTTTACACATTAACTTGCACACAGAGGTCAAGACGGCCATGTTACATTCAAAACGGCACTGTCCACCATCTTAGAACAGAGGGTGACTTTAAAATGGTGAATGAACCTAAAATGGCGGCTTACACAGGGACCTTGCAACGCGGATTTCCTCGCAGAGCGACTTGGCCTAGGCCAATATATATTCATACGATCTAGAGGGTATAATATGTTTTCCCGTTTGACAATGGTACCAAAAACAACCTGCAACCTGACTGGATTCACACATGGCCAAGTATTACTTGGTAAGAAAACCTTCACAACAATAGGTATAATCTATCACAAAGGAGCCACAACCAATGCAGGTCACTACACTCCATATATAAAAAAGAATTGTGGATGGTCCGAATGTAATAATAGTACCATTACTCTAAAGCAGAGATTGCCAGCAAATCTTATAAACGCTTATTTAATATTCTTAAAACCAAAATTTAATAACTAATCTGTGCATAAACATTAATAAAACTTCAATTAGAAAACTATAAACAGAATACGCCAACAGGTATCTAACTGCCCCAAAAATCTGCAACAACCCAACAGATAGATGAGTAACTTGAAAATATAAATAAAAAACTATAACCAGTTAGAATACGCCAACAGATATCTAACTGCCCCAAGATTCTGCAAAATCCAAACGGATAAATCAATACCACTAAAATCTAAGAAGAAATGAACAGTTAGAATACGCCAACAGGTATCTAACTGCACCAAAAATCTGCAACAACCCAACAGATAGATGAGCAACTTGAAAATATAAATAAAAACCTATAACCAGTTAGAATTCACCAACAGGTATCTAACAATCTGCAACAAGCCAACAGATAGAACATCAGCCAGAAACAACAAATAAACACTGAAAACAAAGAAAGAAATGTATTGTACCATAACAAAAAAAGTTTTTTTAATCAAACATGGATTTTTTTCCCACAGACCCAATGATTTAAGAAACAAACACAGAAACTGAGAAAATTGCACAGTACACTGGTTAGTAAACTACTACCTATGAGGGTCGAAATAATGCAGAAATGTCTATTATGATATGCAATAACTCTTTATAAACTACCTACACTAACATGATCTTTTCTTTTATCACAGAAATTGAAAAAGAATATCTGCTCCAGTTACCCAAGTCATGAAAAAAATATATCCAATCACAAAAAATCAAACAGTAAGTATACTATAATTCAACTCACAAATACTGCTTGATAACACAACCATTGAAGTAAACATCTAACCATACACCACAATCCAAAATGTTACTTCCATGGATATGTTATACTGCAGTACTTGTTACCAAACTCTATAATCTTAATTAAATGACGTAGCCAAAACTTCACATACAAACTATACAAATCAAACAGTACACAAACTGTAGATTTGTGGATATTTGATAGATGTTTTTTTCTATGGGTGTGTTATGCTGCAGTGGTTGTGGCCAGGGCCTACGGCCTACGCAGCATAACACACCCATAGAATCAAACATTTTAACTGTACTATATGGGCTACTGCATTTTTTATGTCCGCGGACAGCCGTGGTGACCGTGGACATGACAAACACATCAGGGGCACCTGCCACCTAAACAAATACAGCATTTGACCCGTCTGTTACTCCCCCACCCTCCCCAAGCACTCTTACACACCAACACACTCCCCAAAGTTGTATTTTTCCCGTGTTCGTTGCTGCGCTGTCGGCGGATGTCGGCAGATCCAAGATGGCGGGCGCATCAAAACAATACGACGCACCTCATGCTTCATTCCAGCCAATCAGCAAACACGTTGTATGTCCGTGGACATGACGCAAGCCGATTAGCCAATCGGTGTCCTGTCCGCGGAGCGAACAGGGAAATGTGTCCGCGGAGCGGACATAGATATCACACATTTTTTGACACCTACTATTTGGTTGTTTTAAAAAAAACTATTGGACGGATTTCCACCAAATTTACAAAAGCACGCTTTCCAGACCAAGCCGCTGCTCCTGCCGTAAAGTTGGTGCAAATCCGCCCAGCGGTTTGAGCTGTAGGCGTAAGCAAAGTCTTTTTCCCCATTCACTCTATGGGAAAAAAATAAATTTTGGGACCCCCCATATAACTTTGCCCCACCTGCACCAAACCTCACTAATAGGCTGTGTTCTTTCTGTCTTTATGGTTGTAAGCGAAATTCTTTGTATATAACTTCATATTTAACCTAGTTTCTCTGTTTCTTCTTGGCGAGTGCATATTTGCTTTGTGTCTATTGCATGTGCTTGTGTCAGTTAACAGTGAGTTTTTTTTAACCTCACCATCTTGAGTTACATCAGTTCCAGTTCCTCCTGTATCGGCCTGGGCTAAGGCTGATAAGGTTGCCTTAGTGAGTAGCGTTTCTCACCTATGCAAAATTGGGTTGGATGAGGGGCTGTAGCGATGAATGACGTATTCATCTTCCTTTCAACAAAGCCACTGAATGGAAGATTATGTGACCATACATACATACATACATACATATATGAGAGTAGAAAGTCTAACAGTAAGCAAATGGAGTTCCATGCTAAATTGCTGAGCCCTTCCTTCCTACTTCATCCATGCCTACTTGCAACATGTGGAAGTATCATGCTAACAAAATCTGCATGTAGGAAATTGTGTTGCCACCCCATCACCCATCACCCACTTCGGCAGATTGGCCAATTGCAGCTGGGTGGTTACCCATGCTCAGGTGCATCTTGACCATGAGTGCAGAAAGTGCAAGATGGATATGACCTGTGTGCACTTGCATGACCACTGAACAATTGACACATCAAATGTGGAATGAATATCATGCATCAAACATATTTTTGCCAACCACTGCAACTTCTGTCTGGAACACACCGTCATGCGACTTCTCACCAGCATTGTTGCTCATCCATATCCACTGGCAGCCAGGGCCAGTGAATGGAAGACTTTGATATTGGCGACTGCTTATTGTTAATCCATGTGAGTCACAATTAGTGTTCACAATGCACTATCCTCAAGTATGACACTGCAAGTGTGTCCAATGACATGTGTCTTTCAGGCCATTGCCACATACAGCAACAAATCTAAAAGATACTGTATAAAGTAATGTGTGCTGTAACATCACGCCAATCACAAACATGGTTCAAGCATCCACCTTTCAGTATGCACAACATGCAATGGAAGTGTCCATTGATGCATTACTCTAGTACTTATGGATGGGTTAGAAGAAACATGACAATACGAGATTCAACACAAGACCCCACCTTACACTCTCTCATGCAAGCACCATTGCTAACAGTCCTTTATTGCCGCACACTGCCTTACCACTTATTGCCGCCAAACAAACGACACTTAAATTCTCCAACCAACCTTGCGCTACCCTAGCCAGAAACCAGGCATTAGCTTCCAGATGTCACCACCTGTCCTATCGCCAGAACCACTTCTCCTATAACAAAACTCCAGCGGCTAACAATAACAAAGCCACTGCCCCAACACTTAACAAAAGCGCCACAGCCAATCTGGCACCCAGTATCGCCAAAGAACCCAAGATCAAAGGTGCGCTCATCAATGCTCGTTCCATTCCTGCCCATGCCTTAGATATTGCTGATTTCATAGTGACTGAAAACTTAGACTTTCTAGCCATTACAGAAACCTGGCTGCATGCGGCATCAGGCCCTGCTTTGACCTTGGCTATCCCAGACAACTACTCTATTATCAGGTGTGATAGGGACACGAATCAAACCAAGGGTGGAGGATTAGCCTTCATATTCAAGAGTTCTCATGATCTTAGAACTTTCTCCAGCCATCGCATCCCTTCAGCTGAACTACTCTCTATTAAATTAACCATCTCACCTAATCACACTGCCACAGTGCATCTTATCTATAGGCCCCCAGATCCCATATCCTCATTCACTGAAGACATTTCATCTCTTTTAGCCACTAGTACCATACCCAACTCACAAATCCTACTACTCGGCGACCTCAATCTAGGTTACCAAGATGTGAATGATATCAAAGCCCTTGACTTAGCTAGCACACTAACTGATTTCGGTCTCACCCAACACATCAGAGAGCCCACCCACATTAAGGGACGCACTCTGGACTGGGTTGCGGGTTTGAACTGCTTGCTCAACATGATCTCTGTGACCCCTTGCCCCTGGTCGGATCATCATAAAATACTCTTCACTATTGACTCCAATCCTCCCAACCTCGCACCACCCATCCACACATGTAACAAGAACAATATCACGGTAGAGAAACTTCTCCCACTTATCCTCCTTCTGCTGGACACATTTACAACTACCTGCTCTGACACCACATTCTTAGTTGATACCTATAATCATGCCATGGCAAAAGCCCTTCACACAATTGCACCACTCATGCTACGCAAACAAAAACTGTGCCTCCACCTTAATATCTGTTTCACCCCTCATTTACGCGACCTGCGTAAAGAAAAAAGAAAAGCAGAGGCTCATTGGAAAAACTTAACATCTAACTTCAATAAAAACAACCTAACATCTGGCTCCGCCACTTACAAAGAAGCCATCTTAGCCGCTAAAAAAGACATTTACAACAAATGGATAACACAAGCTCAATTAAACACAAAGGAACTCTTCAAGATCCTCAAGGAACTAGAGTCTCTAGTAGCCCCCCTTGACACGTGTACTCCTGATACTGCCTGGTGTGCCAACATCCAAAAGGCACTCTTATACAAAATTGCCTTATTGCAAGCCAAAATTAACGCCAAAAGAAGCCACTGAGCAACCCGTCCAATTACAGGCCCATCACCACAGTACCTTACCTACTTAAAATCCTTGACCGAGTGGCCTATCTTCAAATTCAGGATTACCTTGCAAAAAAATAATTTACTGGGTCTCAGACAATCAGGCTTCCGACCCAGACATGGGACAGAGACAGCCTTGAACGACTTAAAAACACAAATTGAGGATCTGAAAAATAAGGGCAAGCAATCACTTCTGCTTCTCCTTGATCTCTCAGCTGCTTTTGATCTGGTCGATCATCAAATCCTCTGCACCACCTTAAGTTAGCTGCCCACTTCTCTGATGCTGCTACATCCTGGATTAGCTCCTTCCTGGCGAGTAGAACCATGAGGATCTTTTCACCCTTGGCAGCAGCAGAACCAGCACACGTCCCCTGTGGAGTCCCACAAGGATCATGTGTATCGCCCACATTGTACAATGTGTTTACTAAACCGCTCTTTGATATACTTGACTATCTGGGTGTCTCCTACACCAACTATGCGGATGACACTCAGATACTCATCCCCATCACAGGCGACTATGTAACCGATTCCAAAGCACTCAATGCAGTCTTAACAGTCATCCAGGCCTGGATGGCACATCATGGGCTCTGCCTTAATGATGAAAAAACAGAGCTACTTATCCTAGGCTCCCCCATCAAACTTACCAAACTAGACCCTGATTACAAATCCTTCACTATTGACGGGAACATTATCAAAAATTCCAGCATCACAAAAACACTTGGCATCTATTTAGACTCCACACTGTCTCTCAACAGACAAACCAATGCTGTTGTCTCAGCCTCATCCTACACTTGCAAACTCATCACCACCTGCAGGCCCTTCCTGACAACCGATAACTGCACAATTCTTGCCAGAACTCTCATCTTATCCAAAATCGATTATTGTAATGCCCTCTACTTAGGGACGAGTCAAAGAAACCTGGACAAACTTCAGGTCATGCAGAACAATGCCATCAGGGCTGCACTTAACATACCTAGGAGATCACACATCTCTGACACAAGACGTAACCTTCACTGTCTACATGTTGCATCTTGCATATCTCTCAAACCACTTGTGCTAACACACAAGACTCAGAACAACCTAGCACCTGCTTACCTATCCATCCGCTTCCAGTGACATACTGCAACCAGACCCTTGAGATCTGCCCATGTACACACACTGTCTATCCATCAATACAAGCTTCAGACAGCCGGAGGATTCAGCTTCCCAGTCCTCGTGACTAAACTATGGAACTCCTTACCTAACAATCTCAGAATAGAGCCTACTGTTCACTCCTTCAAAAACAGAACCAAACTTTGGCTGCATGATCTTGATCGTCCCTAACCACTCTGGCCGCCCGTGGGATGATGTAACCAGCGCCGGCACCCCTATCCTGCCCTCACCAACTGTATCTAGATACACGTAGTGATGGGCTCCTGCTGTGGCACACCCAATTCTCAGTGTCCTCTTTTGTAAAAATGTTCTATTACATTGCTGTTGTACTTTTGTAACCTGTCATCCTATCTTATGTATTTCTGTATGTACCTGTACCATTATGTTGCACTTTCTCCAGTTGGAAAGTCGCATTGAATGCCTGTAACCTTGTAACCAATCCCTTCAAATTATGTGCCCAGATGCCTATGGGTAAGGTGCGCACTACAAATAAACAAAATACAAATACAAATACAAATGACAAACTGTAATACAACATCTGATAGCATATGTGTTGAGGAAAGCATATATATCATGCACACATGGAACTCACCTGATGTGGCTCCATAGGTGTCCATGCCTCTCACATTAACCGCCTGCTGAAAGCTGATGAGGCCACTGGTGACCTCTTCAAATGGAGTTAGCTCATCCACATGCGGCAGTAGCCTGTCCAGAGGCCACATTCCTGCATAGGTTCCCCTTAGTCAGCCTCACGAGGTCACCCATCCTCTTGTGAACCTCTTCTACTGTGTGCCTCTCCACACCACATGTATTGATGAGATCTGTAACCTTCTGCCACATCCTCCACCGCTGTCACACAAGAAGGGTGCCAGCCCAAGGGTAGAGGTCATGCACGTCGTCGTAATCAGTGAGGATGGTTAGCTCTTCATCTTTGAAGCAACTCTTCCTTGGTGGCTCGTTCTCCTTAACCTGTGCCTCTTCATGGGGTGATGCTTGTGCCTGCTCTGCTGTTAGCCCTAATCAGGCGTGGCGGCACTGGGGCACCTGTAGGCTCACCACCACATTTAACAGGTGGACCCTTCATCTGCTCTCTTCCCAGTCCTCGTCGTCTCCGCTGAGCCTTCTCACTCATGGTGCAAGCTATGTTCATGGCAAGATATATGCAAATATTGCTGCCTCAAAATCTGCATGGTACCCCAAATATTTCCACCTCTGCGCATGGCAGGAAATTCATGTGGTAGCCCCTAAATATTGCCACCTCCGTGCACACTAGGGAAGGTATATGCAGGTTGGTGGAAATCGTGAGCATGTTATTTACAGAGATACACACCTATGTGTGCTGCATGCAGCGCCGAATTTACATGCATAGGGCCCTTGCTCTGATTTTGTCAATGCTGCCTCGAGCATGAAGTGGAGACACCTGTGCCTTGCTGTTAATCTTGCCTTGTGACATATCTTGCCTCCTCAAGCCATATTTTGCCTCCAGACCTCTACATCTCTTGCTGCCTGGTAGCGTGTCACTGGCTGCTGACCACTAGCACTGCCTTGAAGGGCCTGGTATAACTCCAAAGCCGGTTCTTCTGTGGCTCTCCCATTAGGCTCTGTGACCACCTCATCTGCCATATAAGGACTTCCACACCTCTATACCACCACCGCAGCTCCATAGTATGCATAGTCAGGGCCCAGCTTCACCCCACCAGCCTCAGGTGCACCATGTCTGCAACACTGACCAGCACCCCAAGGTGAGGCAGAGGGCTGTCAACTTCTCAGCTGCAGAAGTGTTTTTAGCTTTGCTGTTTTTATTGCCTGATTTAGGTAGGGCAAGCCTATCTCTGTGTCCTCACCCTAGATAAACAGCACACCACCGATATCTAGGGCACAGCCACCACAGGAGGGCATAGTTAGTATGGTTGGATGGCAACACAGGTTGTACAAAATGATACGACTGAATCACAATCAGAAAATTAGACCTGCCCAGTTTCAAGTGTGAATGCACCCTGTAGGCTGCCATTGGGTGCCAACCCTTCAACTCTAAATCCTGGAGATGATCAACCCTGCTGCCCATGCCCAGATCCAATCTGCTGGTGAGTACTCACAGAATGAATGAACATTTCCACAGATTTAGTGTGGCCTGCATGGACATGAATGACTTGAGCAAGTTAGTGATTTTCATGCCATGTGTGCTGCACAATCCTTAACTGATATGCAGCATCATGCCAAAGCTGGAACTATGTAATGGCACACATCTGTGAAGTGAAAAGGTGCAGCAATGAACTCACAGCAAAACAAAAGGTGTGATGGCTGGAAGGTTTCGAATTAATCTTAACCTATCGCATTGCTCTGGGAAACCCTCCAGACCATCGTTCTTCGCCTGCCAAGCCTTTACAAAAGGGGAATGACCATAAGGAAATCAGGATTGATCCCACCCCAAAAGGGGAAGTGCAGCCCGAACTGCATGGCCAC
Organism: Ambystoma mexicanum; assembly: GCF_040938575.1. Lineage (NCBI taxonomy): Eukaryota > Metazoa > Chordata > Amphibia > Caudata > Ambystomatidae > Ambystoma > Ambystoma mexicanum. The sequence continues at coordinate 666,130,177 of NC_090930.1, forward strand.
ATCCTTTCTGCACAAGACCAAAAGCATCCCCAAACGTGTGTTTGCATTGTTGGGCCTCGTCAGGGAGGAGTAGCTTGGGTCTCTATGCCCAGCAGGCATGGAACCCACGTCCGGGCATACCTGTCCCACTCAGGGTGAGTATAGCAAAACAAGAGATGTGATGGCTGGAAGGTTTATAATTAATCTTAAACTCTGGCATTGCTCTGGGCAACCCACCAGACCATTGTTCTTCGCCTGCCAAACCATTACAAAAGGGAAAAGATCATAAGCAAATCAGGACTGGTCCCACCCCAAACAAGGGTAGTTCAGCCTGAACTGCATGGTCACATACCTTCTGCATGAGACCATAAGCATCTCCAAATATGTTTCAGTCTTGCTTTCAATCAATGCAGAGGGGGTGGGAGTCCATACAGTGGACCATAAAAAGGAGTGCTGGGACAACCTTTGGATCCGGAGTGAGGAGAAAGCGGCCCTTGAGGCAGGTGTCTCCATGGAAGTGCACTCTGCAGGCCACCATTGGGTGCCACCCCTTCACCTCCGGATCCTGGATAGGAAGAACCCAGCTGTCCATGCCCAGATCCTAGACCTGCAGGCACATTTCCAAGCTGCTTGTGAGTACTCACAGGGTGATCATTTCTACAGATTAAGTATGTCCTGCATGGGTATGGATGACTTGAGCAAGTTTGTGCTTTTCATGGCATGAGTGTTGCACAATCCTTAACTGCCATGCAGTCTCATGCCGCCACTGGAACTATGCAATGGCACACATCTTTGAAGAGGACAGGTGTAGGAATGAGCTCAGTCAGCTTTGGATAAGAAAGTATACTTGTGTGCAAGCAAGGCCTCTGATAGGAGCAGTTGCTAGATTCAGTTGCTGGTGGAATTTCATGTATGCTGCTCTATGGATTATTCAAGTGTGTATGATGGTTGCATCATCTACACTCTGCAGCTGAGACTGTGTTGTCAAGGCAATTTAGTGCATTTGACCATCCGGATGAACATTGGGACCTGCCAGGCCACTGAATAAGGTGGCATACGTGGCATGTCATCATCACATTTCTTCGTGTTGTGAGCAAGAGAATTGCTGCTTGATACTCAGCAACTGGTGCATGCACGTGTTGCATGCTTTCATGTTGGACTCTCAGGGGTGGATACTGCTAGATGTGGTTGGATGGAGATGTGCCTATAGTGCTGTGGACACATGTGGACAGGTGCCCTTTCCATGGCCCCGCCTGCAGGGTCACTGTTTCATTGTGATTGTCATATGACATCAGTTGCTTTCATGTGTTTGTGGCCAGACATCAATGTGCTATGTTCACATATTCATGTCTCATCATTGTGACTTGTCATTTTGCCTTCAGTTGTGAGACTGGATTATTTCTGAATTCTGAACATGGGCCTGTGTGTGTGAAGCAGTTGCTTGTTGACGTATGCTGACTGCATGCTACTGATACAATGCGGGAGAGTACAAATGCATTGGCACCTATGATTGATATCTATGTTCTTTGTTCCCTTTTCCACAGCTGCAGAAGAGGGCACAGCCTGTGCTCTGGGGCTGCATCCCAGAGGCATGGCCTCCAGATATAGGAGCAGTTTCTGGCACGCCAAGTTGTAGCCACCTCATCTGTGGGTGATGTGCCTGGTGGAGCATCCCATTCAGATGGCAGTGCTGCTGAGGATGAATCCCAAGAACCCATCATCATGGGGGGGACCTCAGCATAAGAGGTACAGGGTGGTAGCGTTATGTTACCACGCAGGGGGCCCAAGGCATGGGGAACTCATTGGAGGTGTCTGGGTTGATGGAGGAGGAGGTCATTGCAGGCCTGCACGCGGTGTCAGTTGGTGGTACCGAGGATGATGTGCAGACTGCACACCTGGCCCTGAGGCAGGAGGCTGTGCAGTCCAACATGGAGGGGACAGAACATCCTCCAACCCAAGGGCCATTTTCTGCAGCACTACCTACCTTCAGAGATGCCTCTGCCCAGACTGAGCCTGCACTTCCGGCTGATGAGGCAATCTGGGATGCAGTGCTGCCAATGCTGATGGGTGACTTGAGATGCCAGGTGTCTATCAGTGATGCTGTGCAAGCAACTCATGAGCTGCTTGTAGAGCATCATGACAGATGGACCTCCTCTTGTCCCAAATGGCAACAGCACTGCTTTCTGGTGACCTCTTTTGACACCCCAGTGCAATGGCCCCCTTCTCTTCCTCCTCATCTATGCCCAAATCAACCTCAGCTTCGGTGGACCCTGATCTAATGACATCCTGGTTCAAATCTCCAATGACCATACATCATTTGCTTTAATCCTTTTCCTGAACTCCATTCCACAGTGGTCATGATTGGCCGTCATTTCGCAATGTGCTGTTTCACATCTTTATCCAATCATTGGCCTGTTTTGCTTGTGGCATACTGTGATGGTGATGAGGATCAGAGCATCATGAACACTTTCTACACACTATGTAACATCACATGATCCCCAAATGGGACTCAGGTGTGAGTTAATACAGGACAGCCCTTGTCTGAGATGAATGTGAGCTGATCCTCAGTAAGGAGCCAAATAGATTATGAGACAGAAGAAGTAGTAAAGAAATGCCATCGTTTTGACCTTTCCTACCACATACTGGGTTTGTATGTGAATGTATTTGTTCTCTGCCTGCTTTTCATCAAACTCTAATATCAAAGTCTATCCAATCTAACCTTTTGGACTAAAAACGGAATGTAATGTTGGACCAGTTTTTGTGTTTTGCAAAAGCCATGCTTATGCTTTAAGCTGCATGTTGTCTGCAATTTAACTTGTTCTAGGCTCTGAGTTTGATCTTTACCCTTTAAAAATTGTAAGATATTATACCAGTTTCCATGCTATCATCAACCGATGTTTGTGCTGCAAATAATGTATAACCTTCTGCGATAGCTAATGTGTGAGAGGGGCAGGTTATTGCAATTTTGATCAAAAGGGACATCCTCTAATTACCCCCAACTGCCATCCCTGCTCTAACTACAAGCTCATCAAATGGATACACTTAAATTGCTTCACGTAAATACGAGCCCAGGCACAAAATGCACACTTAATGTATAGATGTCTCACTATCACCAAAAGCCACCTTTCTTATGCACCAATGCATTTCCCTTCATCTTCCCGTCCCACCTGCATCTAAAAAAGTCATTACAAGTCTGGCATTACAAGGCGCCCTGGCAAGTCACTGCCTCCACTGTCTGTTTTCTTGCTTTATGTATCTTCCATACAGAGGGCAACAAAACAGACAGTGGCAAACTTCTATGGCCAACCAACAAAATAAATACAATGAATAAATAATAAATAAAATAAATACCTATACATATTGTTAATTTAAATATAATGTACTTTTACAGCACTGATGCTTATAGTTTCTGAACTCTGGTCTATTCACTTTGATTATTATTCCAGCAAATTTCAAGAATCTGAATTAATGTTTTTAGCATTATCAGTGGCCTGTGAAGACTGTTTTTGCTGTTGAAGTATGCTATTTTTTCCAGAACTCACTCTATCTGTTGTTAGTGGAACTGACAGTTTGTCGTTTTATATTTTGGGCTTTTATATTTACTTATTTATGGGGGTTTCTTAAGCTCAACACAGTGCTGGCTAGCTGCTTCGGTGGGGAGAGGATATGAGTGGAGTGGAGGCGAAATCAGAGAAGTATTTTCCTCAGCACTCTCTGTGGCAGCGCTATTCTAGAAGAATGAACAGAGCAATCTAACATAAATCTCCTTTACAATTCCCTCTATGGGCCTTAACCAATTTCTCTATGTTGCCAATGTGCTCAATGCACGGCATTTTTCTTTTTCATCATGTGTACCTTTGTCTTTATCTCGTGTTCAAAGACATTCGGAAATGGCTAAAAGATAACAATGTGGTTTGATAGAAAACTTGGTAATAACTCAGTAGAATTCGATGGGCCTCATCACAAGTTGTGTGGTATCTTAGCAGCAAATCCACTGAGACACCACATAACGGTATTACCATTACCGCAACTTGATCTGGTGGTATTACTGCTGGATTACAAGTGGTGGTAGGTGGTGTTAGACCTAATTTATTGGTTTCCATAGGACTCCAAGGGGAACTTGGGCAAAATTACACCCGGCGGCAATTCCACCAGCGGTATTTCCACCAAAATTTCTGTATTATTGCATAAAGGTGGTGGATTTACCTCCAGCTCTTAGCTGGAGGTGAATCCTCCTCCTCTCTGCCAATCCACCTCTCTGCCAAAACTCGTAGTTGGCCGTTGAAGTAATGTGGCAGTAAAAGTATTAAGGCCACATTTTTCCCGCACTACCCATATAATGATGTCCATAATATGTTTGTGTATTCGCTCATTAAATACATTTTTAAAATTTACATTAGCAATTCTTCCATTCACTTCACACCACCCTGTTGTGTTTTAAAACTGTGTTGTGAAATGTGGTTGTGTCGCATTTGTAATTGTAGTGCTTATATGAGTGCATAGGGCCCAGCAGCAGACAACATTGAACTGTCCCAGAAAGCTACTTTGTTTTGCATGGAAGTTGAAACTGAGGTTGCTTTAGTTACTCGTCACAGTAAATCAATGCTCCTGATATTTGTGCAGCACAAATGTAATGGTCGGGGAGATTGGTGTAGTTCCTCCAAATTTGATTACCTGCCTTACTTTGTACATATTTGTGCACATAAAATTAGCAACAAAGGAACCAGGTTCTATGAAACTTGACATATGTTTTCTGAGACATATTTGTTGTGATACAATTTCTTGAACATGTGTGACCAGTACCTCCATATGCCTCCTCCTAGTCCTAGTCCTCACGGTTGAGGTTGACCTATTTTTTTTTTTTTTTTTTATCAAATGTTTTGTTTGATTTTACAAACTTTTCATTTTTCATTCGGAATGATGTCACATTTCTTAAAAAGAATAGTATATTAGTATATTGTGGGATGTATTTACCCATGCATCCGAGCCATACCTCAAAACTGTGCAGTACTGACATGGAAAACATCATGATGGCCAGAGCTTCCCAGAAAATGCACAGGGAAATGCATGAAGAATAGGCTGCCACTCATTTTTGCCCATGTTATGGGCACAGAAGGACACTGCCTAAAACCACCATTGGACTACCCACACGGTAGTTTGAAACCATCGGGAGTGGCAATGCTGATTGCCAAAAGCAAACCCATAACTGTTGGGAATTCATTTTCTTAAATCCCAAAAAGGGGTGCAGTACCGGTACTCACCACTATCCAAAAGCCGGCGTTTTAAAACAACACCAGATTTTACTTTTTTGTGTAAAACTGAATAAGTGAACCCAAGGCAAGCCAAAGAAAGACTTACTGAGAGGTGGATACAATGTAAAGTTATATTCTGAAGTGACTTGAAGGTTTATAACAAGACTGGCTGAGCTGGGGATTTCAGCAGTTTAAGTAAATTTGGACTGAAAGACATTAAAAATCTCAAGGTTTAAGAGAAATGAGTGACCCACTTTGAGTGTCACATAGGTTGCAATTGTTTAAATGTCATAGTTTTAAACTTAGAATCAGCATTATAGCTGCATATGTAAAAATGTTTAGTTTTATTTGAATGCAGAAACTGGGGAACAGAAATGACAGCTTAAAGAGATTCCAATTTGCCTGGCAACTACCCCCATCAGGAGTGAAACTTGAGTCACAGCTGTGTTCCCAGGCCTAGCTGCCCTTTTGCTGCTCACACCAAAAGGGATATGACACTTCCCTGATTGAATTACCTGGGCTCTGCAGGAAATTGAACAAAGCCCTGTCCTGACTCAGGCAAATGTTTTATTGGCGGGAGTCGTAAATGGAGCTTCCTCTTGGCAGAAGCTGGGAGTGGCAGGGTCTCTGAGCTTGGCAGAAACTGGAAAGACTGGTTTCTGTACCATGTGACCTGAAAAGACACACCTCTATAGCCAGAATATGGTTTTAGAAAAAGATGAATAACTCATAGTACGGACATGTGAAAATTTTATAAATGACACCATAATTCTTGTGATTTTTCTGCCCACATTTTAAGAGGTTTTTCGAACCGGTGGCATGTTCAGGGGGGTTTTAGCGGAAAAGAGTATATTACTCAAAATGTGTGCATGTGAAAAATCTGACACTTCATCAACTAATGTCCATACTCCTTGCGCACATGTGTGTAAATTTGGGTCAATGTCCGGAATTGCAAAATCAGTTAAAAAGTGAAAATATTGCCATTTCTGAATGCAAGCTCCCAGGAAGAGCAAAGTTTGGACAGGGTATATCTCCTGTGATATGTGATGTGTGCATGTAATTTTAAACCAATGTTTACCTGTGCAAATATGTCTTTTGTTATCAAATATAGAATGTGTGCAATTTGACTGGGGAGTGTCCTCTCTGCAAGCCATAAAATGACATCACGCTGACACACACTTCCTTCCCCAATCAAGTGAGAAATGGAAATTTGACCAATGGCAAGTGGAGAGGGGTAGGGTCTAGTGATGCTGCATACACACCCACTCTCAAAACACACAAAAGCAGACAGACAGGACAGATAGGGACATTCATTTCCATCTGCAGCGGGACGCTCTGCCGGAAAAATCCATATTTACCTCCATCAAACCTCCAGAGAGACAAACTAGAGACTTCAAATCCATCAATCTCCAGAGAAAGCTGTGCAGAAAGATCCAGACTTTAAATCCCTCAATCTTCAGAATCCAGAGAGAGAGCAGACCCAGATCACTGTGAAGTGCAGAGACCAGAGTCCCGTCTAAAACCTGACCAGATCCATGGCGAGGCCCATTTCACTCAAGAATATAGTGTGAGTACCTAGAAAACTGTGCAGAACCAATCTCCTAGTTAAAATAATATAATTCAATCTAGCTTAATCTAAGTAGAACTGTCTCCTAACTGTCACCTGTCATTTGCATAGCTGTCACCTGTCATTTTCTAGTTGCAAGCTGCACTTGTCTTTTTGAACTTTAAAATTTCAAATCTGAAATACGACCTTTATTTAATCGCTCATATCTCCGTGACCGTTTGTGCTAGAGACTTGCAGTAACTTTCATCTGGAAGCTGAGATCCTAGGCGATAGTGATAGTCCTTGTAGTTCTTCTGTAATAGCGCCCGGCGCATTCGTGAATTTTACCGCGATTTGCAAATTTCTCCACGTGTAAAAAAATCTGCTGCTGCTTGCCTTCCATTTGCCAGAAATTCGTTTAACCTGCTAATCATTCCTGAATCATTGCAAGAGTGAGCCTGGACTAATATTAACTAGATACCACTCACCCTGAACCTCTGAAAGGGAATTAAAAGCATTTCCAGCATATTTCTCATCCATTGCTAGCACATATAAAAGCATTTGGGCCTGTGTTTTCAAAACTCCTATCTGTTTTCTTTAAGCGTGCTTGGGGGGGATTGAACTGAATTACATTGATTGCATTTCTGAGAACTGTGTGCTTTCCTCCCATTTCCTTGCATTGCATAAAGAGGGGGGGAGTGAATAGCCAGAGAAAAGTGATTACATTGTTTGGTTGAAATCATATTGAGTATTTTCTGTACTGCATTCATTGAATATTGCATCCACCTGAGCTTACATAAAGCATTCTGTACCACCTTCTTCTTTTGTTCCTATTCACCTGTGTGCTACCTTATCCATTTCATGTCAACTCCTTATTGATAATAGAGAAGCGTGTTGGTGCCAGATTCTCCGTTGTTAATCTTTATCATATCAGATTAAGTGTGCTATTCAATTATTAATTTATTATAAAGTGTGATATATATATCTATTGTTTAAATTATCAAATAAACCTTTTAACTTGCAAAACAGAACTACTTCTTGGCTCAGTGGGGTCAGGAGGATTCCAAGAGAGGGGTGTTATATAGGGGTAGTCATCCAGAACGCATGAACTGGACATAAAGGTATATCAATAAGGGTTTTCATTCAGTATTCTAGACTAGGCGTTGACTTAGCTGTAGTGTTGAATTGAATCCTCTTACAAATTGGGGGCTCGGGCCGGACGTTTGGGTTAGAATACCACTTGTGCAGCTTAATACAGCGTGCCAGCTGACCAGATACACATATCCAGTCGGATCACCACGCTGCATTACGCTGTGAAGCATTCCTCAAAAGGGACACTCCAAGAAAAGTTCTGTTCTGCAAAAATAAAATACAAACTTCTGTAAGTCAGGACAGAGACCAATCTCTAGAATGACGACCTTGGTAGATATGAAAATAGCCAGAGAGCACTTCTTACATAAACTATTTGTGAGAGGTGAATGGGCTGAGCAGGGCCAGGATTCCTGGTTGCAGGCCATCAGGCGACAGGTCACTGAAACAGGGTCAGACTTATGGAGAGATCAGGGTCCATTACATGTGGCCCTGAGTGAACTATATATGGCTCCTAAGGCCAAAGATGAACACGACAAGATTGTTAGGATAGCGGCATATTTATATTTATATATGGGAGCCATACAGAATAAATGTGCTGAAGGCCATGATCTGGCAAAAAGGCAACAGATGGCGTTAGAGAAGGCCCAATCTGATCTGGACTCTTCTGAGCAAAGGCTGCACAGAAGCCAGGAGTCAGAAAATGAGACCAGACAGTACATCACTAAAATAAAGGAGGATATGGATGTGCTGCAAAAGGAAAAGTCAGAACAGGATACCAGATTTCTGGCATTGCAGAAGGAACACCAAGAAGGTTTGGACTCCCTACTGCAAAGCCAGAAAAAGCTGGAGCAACAACTGGACTTCAACAGGGTATGTGCTGAGCAGGTAGTCACCCTGCAAGGCCACCTAGATAGAGTGAAGGCAGAGAGCAACAAACTAATTCTGAAAGACCTGGATACCCAGGCAGAGTTTGATCAGGAGCGCCAGAAAGCTGGTGCCTTCCAAAGGCAAAGGGACGACCTGGCAGCACAGATGCAGGCTCTCAGTCAGGAAAGAGACACCATAGGCCAGTAAGTCTGCCATTTAAAAAGGAAAATGGAAGAAAATCACCTGGCCCTCCAGGGGCTGGGTGACCTCCAAAAAGAAAACCAGAACTTGTTAGAGCACACCAGGAGGGTGGAAGAGGCTCTGGCAAGAAAGGAGCAGGCCAATAGGGACAAAGCTCAGGAGGTAAACCTCCTGCAGCAAAGACTGGCCCAGTTCTCCAGGACCAACCAGGAAGCACAGAGGGAAAATGAGGCCCTCTGTCAACACAATGATAGGCTCCAACAACAGGTAGCGATGCAGGAGAGACTGATAGAGTCTAGTAAGGCCTTAACTGAGGAACTGAAGGCACAAATGCAGGCTCTTGCATTGCAACAGGGAGCAGGGGCGGATAGAGATGAGGTTCGCTGGGAAATGGAAACTCCGGAGCATAACCTCAGGAGCCCTAGTACCAGAGGCCCTCATACCTCTCAGTCCCTGGACTCTGCCACCCCCATGTCCCCTGGCGCACATGAGCACAGGGCCACAGGGATGGCAGATTACTATCCAGCCAGAAGCATGGGGCTCATAGGCCAGTACCTCCCAGAAATGGATGGGCGGGAATCTGGGCATGGGCACCCAAGCATGGTGCAATTCAGTGGGGAACCCCGGGAGAATAGGCCCATTAAGGGCATCCTGAAAACCACCGCCCAGTTAGGTCAGTGGAGGGGGTACCCATCAAATCCTGGCAGCAAGGAGGAATCTGAAGACTCCTCTGAACTGCACAGGACACAGGAGACCAGGTCCCCACATTCTGCCAGCCATTCCCAGGCTCGCAGAATCCGGGAAAACCTGGAAGAGCAGAGAGGAACCTCTGGGAGCAGTGCCTCTGAATCCGAGGACGAATGGACAAGGGTTACCCGAACCAAAAAGGCCAATAAGGCAAAAAGGGCCTTGCTTAAGGACCCCTTAAAGCAGATTAAGGCGATCAGGAGCGTCATCACGCCTTACCATAAGAACGCTAAGTATTCTGTTTGGGAGCACTTAGAGTTGTTTGAACAAATGATGGAGACTTTCCATTTGAAGGACAGCCAAAGCTGTATTTAATATGTAAAGTGGACCTTCTCCCCGGAATACTCCAGTTTCTTTGCGGGGCTGGAGGACCAAAATCATTTAAGATGGTCCACCTATAAGGCGGCCATCTTGAAACATTTTTCTGTTCACAGAAATCCTCAAGAGGCTCGCAAGGCAGCCTACAATTTGCAATGTGGGGAGGATCAGGCCCCACAAGAATTTGTGCAGGAGTTAAAGCGTGCTTTTGCACAGACCACAAGAAGGGTGCGCACGGATAGCAGAGAATTTATAAATACGTTTTTCCATGCCTTGCCCAAATATATCATGACCCAGCTCGTGAGGGATTTTCACGAGAAAAGATCTTTAGACTGAGTCCTTGAACAGGCTACCCGGATCTATGAGGTGCAGAAACCGATAGATAGCAAAAGTAATGCCCAGAAAAACCCCAAAGCCAACAGCACCCCTGCTGCTGCCAAGGTGGCAGAGGTAAAGGTCACCCCCGTTTTGGATTTGGAGATGGGGGGGCCTAAAAACCTACCTGCACCTAATAATGCTAGACCCAGAAGGTCCTCGGGCCAGTCACAGACAGGGAGCCAGGGAGGCAGCCCCACAAATGGGGTCCCTCGCTCTCCTGATTATGTAAGCCCCCGTTACAAGGGAAACAGACCCATCCTGGGTTATGTGTGGACTCCTCCAGCCCAAGGGGGGAGATCCAGCCAAGAACCTAACCCAGGGAACTTTCCTCCTAACTTCCCACCGGAGGGCAGAAATTCTCCGAATCCTGGGCAGAACTTTTTCCCCAGGTATCCACCCAATTTCCAACCCCAAAATCATCCATCCTTCTTTCCCCAATTCCCTGAGCCCAGACCACTGAATCCGGGAGAGGGGAGGCCAAGGGTGGAGGGGTACCCAAATCTTCCCAACCCGGGGTATTACCAGAGGAGGGACAGCTACCCTTCCCAGGATCAGCCCAGGGGAGAAAACAGGGCCCCATATCAGCCTGAGCGGGTTTCCCAGTTAGAGCGCCAGGTTCAAAACATGGCGCGGGATCTGGGTCACATACTGAGGGCTCAGCAGAACCCTCAGATCGGCGTGCCGGCGCAGAACGCACCCAACTCTGGACCTGGTGCTCCAGAACAATGACGGGGGCAGTACCCCGATAACACACCTGTTCCCAGGGAGGAGGCACAAGGGGAAGGGGGGTGTAAAGCCTTGGAGGAAGCTTCCTTCCTCACTTGTAAACAGCCCCCGGAAACCCAGGAACCGGAAACAAAATCTCCTGCCCCTGAAAGTCTGCCTCCTAAGGAGCAGAGGGGGGGTAGGAGAAACAAAAGACCCAAACAGACTCAGTTTGAGGAGGAGGTACAGATCTTCCAATTTGAGGGAGAGGGATCCTCAGAGGATCCTGGGAAAAGGATCTTCTCCTTCAGAGAGGGGGGAACTCCTCCCAAAGAAAAATGGGTCCCTAGGGATGCAAATCCAGACTGGGGAGATGTGGAGACTGAGCTACCGCCGCCCACCATCTCATCCCAGAACCAACAGCAAGAAAATCCCCTGGTTCAAACCCATCCTGGTGACTGCCTCCAAAAAGGGGGGGGGGCGGCCCGGAACCGGAGCCAGGGGAACCCACAATGGCTCTGATCTCCAGTTGCCAAATTTTTCTTTCAGATTCCCAAGGCTCTCCACAGAATTCTGCCCAAATCTCTTCGCTAGCGATGTCCAAAACCAGAAAATTAGCCCACCAGTTGTCCAAAAATGTACATTATCTGTGCCCCCTTGAGGAGAAGGAGGGAAGATACTATGCCCCGGTACAAGTACAGGGGCAGGGTACAATCTTGGCACTGGTGGACACTGGATCTCAAGCTACCCTTCTGTCCAGAAGGGCCTTTGACGAACTGAATGCAGGAAGGGGAGAGAATTACCAAATTCCTCTCACCTCTCTTCCTGGACAACTGCAGAACTTTGACGGGAAGGAAATTCCCGTTGAGGGGACCACAGACTTGGACATTAAGATCGGGCGACACAAGTTGAAACACCCGGTCATAGTAGTGACCCCAGAGGGCACCCCTTGTTTACTAGGGAATGACCTCCTGAGAAGGTTGTCACCCCTAATAGATTGCGTAAACAAGGTCCTCTGGACCCAGACTAGCCGACCAATAAAATTAAAACAGAGTGTTAACCATGTTAGTTTAAACGGCACCTGCCACATGGTTGAACAAAAATCTGACCAAGTAGAATTCCACTTCCAGAACAACCAAATTCCAGACGTGACAGTAATAGCAGTAGGACAACAGACTGGTGATGGGGGGTCCTCTCTATTTCTGAAAATCAACCTTCCTTCCAGTCTAAAGTGGTATTCCACGCTGGAAGGAAACACTCTGAAATTCTATACTAATCCACAATCAGAAACTCCCACTCCTATAGTCCAGAAAGATGTGAAATCAGCTCAGAGCCTGGCTGATATTCAGCAAATTGGAGAGCAGTTGTTCATCCCTGTTCAGTTAAATGATGGGAAGGACTCTGTTCTCGCTCGAGTGTGCGTGAACAATGGTAAGAGCTTCATCAGCGAAGTCATGTTACGCCAACTCCCAAAAGATCCAGCCATTCCCACCTTCAAACTGATAGACAAATGGGAAATGGACCTGGAAGCACCCAATTCCAAACATCTCCTGCCAAGCAGGTGTATGCTCAAAATCTCCATTGGCAACAAGAGCATAGTCCACAATTGTTGGGTCGTGCGAGACGTCCCTGCCGCCTTTTACTTAGGCAGTGACATTCTCAATCGCTTTGCCATTAGTTTGGACCTAATAAACTTCAAAGCTTGGTCCCGATTAGCGGATAATCCCATGGGCTTTGATGATCCAGAAAAAGCATTTAGGTCAGCTCAATTGCTACCTTATGCAGTTGAAATTCAGATCAGAGAGGAAGTCACCATCCCAGAAAGGACCCGACAATTCTCCCTGGAAGTGAAAGTTAAAAGAGGACAACATTTGCAAAACCCTGATGCTTACATACATCTAAACGCTTCTCTCCAACAGCAAGGGTTAGGGGTAAACCCAACTCCATTAGTCAACATAGAACATGACACCATTCCAATAGAGGTGGATAACAGCGACTTAAAGAGTATTACTCTAGCCGCAGGCACCATTATTGGAATGGCGGTTGATGACCGACATTTCTCCATTGATCTTGGAAATGAACTGCTAGGGCCAATCCCCAAGGACTGCTTTGACAGTGACAGTGATGACAATACAACACCAGACAGGATTTTTACCCGGCATGGGGGGGACTTCCTGGTGTACACTTCCTGCCCCTATGTTAAGGAAGATGTGACTTGTGACTTCAGGAGGGATGAGGTGATTGTCCAGGTCCATGAGGGCTGCCTTTCCCACCTGAAGCCTCCAGTCCAAATCAGCACTCTGACCAGGGACTTCTCCACCCAGTTGGAGGAGGCCGCGGAGATAGCCAAACCAGAAGTCTTACCAGGCTTCAGGCAGATGGTGGAAGAGAGAGTCAACCTAGCTGATGCCTGGGTGACTCTGGAACAAAAGCAAAAGTTGAAACAAGTTTTCTTGGATTTCCAAGATCTCTTTGCGGTAGACTCATATGACTGTGGTCGCACTGACATCCACACAACCACAATCCCCATGGACCCTGGCATGACTCCTTTGTTTGTGAAGCAATATTGCTTGCCTCTCGCATCAATGGAGTCCCTTACTGAAATAATTAAGAACCTTGAGTCCAGGGGAATAATCCGTCCAGTCCACAGCACCTTCAATAACCCGGTGCTGGGAATATTGAAGCCGAACGGCCAGTGGAGACTCTGTGCCGACCTCAGGGAGCTCAACAAACGGGTCCATACTTCCCGATGGCCTCTTCCCTACATTGACCAAGGGCTGGCCCAGATTCAGGGGTCACAGGTATTAACTGCAATAGACCTGACCAATGGATACTGGACTGTGCCTGTCAGCAGGGAGGACCAATACAAACTGGCTTTTACCTTTGGGGGCCAGCAGTATACATGGACCCGGACTCCCTTCGGATACCTCAACTCCGGCAATGAATTCAACATTTTCCTACATAAGGCCATGCCCGACCTGGGTGCGAGGGGTAACCTGGCTTATGTAGATGATGTCCTCATCAAAAGTTCATCTGTGGAGGAACACATAGCGGAGATCCGTTATGTTCTGACCCAGTTAAGGGCCGCCGGAGCAAAACTTTCCTTTCAGAAAGCACAGTGGTGTAGAACCCGTGTTAATTTCTTGGGGCATGAGATTACTGCTCAGGGCCTCTGTCCCCAGGAAAAGAAAGTGGAAGCACTTCAGAAACTGAAAGACCCCACAACTCTGCGGGAACTAAGGAGCCTCCTTGGACTGACTAATTACAGCAGAAAGTTCATTGAGGGCTACGCAGAGATCATCAGACCCCTGATTCATCTCCTGAAGGGGGGGGTCAAGTGGGAATGGGGTCCAGAACAAGCCGAGGCAGTAAGACAACTCAAAAGAAGCCTCTCACAAGCGCCCTGCCTAGCTTACCCTGTCAGAAACAAGGAGTTCTTCCTGGAGACGGGGTTCTCTAATACGTGCTTGACGGCAGTATTATACCAAAAGCATGACAAGGTCAATAAAGTAATCTCCTATGCGAGCAAAACCTTATCCTCTGTGGAGGAAAAATTCAACGATTGTGAGAAGGCACTCCTGGCGACGGTGTGGTCATTGAAGAATTACCGCCCGTTTATCCAGGGGGAACACATCATAGTGGAGACTCCACACCAGCCTCTGCAATATCTCCAAAGTGACAGAATCCGGGCCGGAAATGTGAGTAATTCCCGAATTACTTCCTGGATTCTGTCAATGCAAGGCTTTCCTGTGGAGGTCAGATATGGCCAAAACAAGAAGAGTCCCCTCGCGCAAGGTCTGGCTGACTTGCATGATTGTGCCAGAGAAAACTGTCTCGAGGACGAAAGTCTAAAAATAAAGGACAACACGGAGGCATACCTTAATTCCCCACACAAAGTCTTTGAAGAGGACAAGTGTGAGGGAATGCCCACTGTCTATGTGGATGGATGCTCTTACCATGTTGACAACGACGGGGAGAAAGAACTGGTGGCCGGCGTAGGGAATGCA
The DNA here is from genome assembly GCF_040938575.1 of Ambystoma mexicanum. Lineage (NCBI taxonomy): Eukaryota > Metazoa > Chordata > Amphibia > Caudata > Ambystomatidae > Ambystoma > Ambystoma mexicanum. The sequence continues at coordinate 666,145,269 of NC_090930.1, forward strand.
TGGGTGAATGAGTCCCCAGAACCCTCCGCTGGATACAAAATTGGTCCCCGAAGTAGTCAGGTGGCAGAATTGATGGCTGTGCATCACGCCATCCTCACTGCTGTCCAGCATCAACTCCACGAACTGGTCATAATCACAGATTCGGATTATGTACGGAACGGGTTCGTGGAGCACCTGGTTAATTGGAAAACCAGAGGCATGTTATGTGCTAACAACAAACCCTTGAAACATGGGAAGTTGATCCAAAACATTGATGATCTGGTCACCTCGAATGAGATGACCATCTATTGGAAAAAGATCAAGGGTCATTCCAAAGTAGAGGGACCAGACAAAACTGGAAATGACTTAGCTGATCAGCTGGCCAAAACTGGGGTCATCCAAGGGGATCTAATTGAGATTGAGTCCCTGTTGGGGGAAATCCAGGTCAGTGCTATCACTAGGTCCCAGACAAATGCTCACAACGACCTTTCAATTGCACAATGGAGTAAGGAGACCCCTGATGCTGATTTGATTACCGCTCAGAAGGGGGATCCAATAATTGGTAAATTTTACCAGCACCTTGAGGACCCTGAGAACTTTCCCCTGACGGATACCGATTACATTGGGAAAGAGGACCTAAGAGTGTTGATGAAGTGTCCAAAAATGTTCCGGATCCAAGACGGTTTGCTGGTAAGGAAATCCAAAGCTGGCCACGACCAGTGGGTGGTTCCTACCTCATTCCGAAGCCTGATGTTAAGTCACGCCCATGATGCGGCCACCGCCGGTCATAGGGGGTTTCACACAACATTGGAAATCTTAAGAGAGGTTGCATACTGGCCACACATGGGGCAGGACCTCGACCAATACTTGAAGGGGTGTCTTGTGTGTGCACAATTTCAGCCATCATCCCTCACGCACCGTGCGCCTCTCCAAAAGCGGGGGATGACACTGCCATGGTCAGATTTACAAATCGACTTTGTAGGCCCCGTGATTCGCTCTGCTAGGGGGAATAAGTACATGTTGACTGTGACATGCTTGTTTACCAAGTGGGTGGAATGTCTCCCAGCCCCAAATTGCAAGGCAGAAACTGCAGCTGCCTTGATGATTAACCACATCTTTTCCCGTTTTGGTCTACCTCAAAGGATTGAGTCAGACAGAGGTAGCCACTTCACCAGTGAAGTAATGACAAAGATGTGGGAGATACTGGGGGTCAAGAGAAAGCTGCATATTGCTTACAGGCCAGCTTCTTCTGGGGCAGTAGAGAGATATAACCGGACAATTGTGAGCATATTAAAGAAGTTTGTGGCAGATTCTGGGCCAAGTTGGGATATCCGATTACCTCTGGTCCTAATGGCCATCAGATCTACCCCTTCATCTGCAACCAAAATGTCACCATTTGAGTTGATGACTGGGCGCAAGATGGTGCTTCCGCAGCATTTGCTCTACAGGACCCAAGAGCAGACACTGATAAATGCCTCCACTACTCATGAGTATGTGGAGAATTTAAGGAAACACCTTCAACATGCTTTTGCTTATGCTCAGCGGAATCTAGAAAGATCGGCTGATAGCATGAAGACCCACTATGACCTGAAAACTTCCAGGAAGGAATATCAGGTGGGAGACCGGGTCTATCTATACAACTTCCAAAGGAACCAGGCCAAGCAGCGCAAATTTTTGCCTACGTGGAAGGGACCCTTTGAGATCATCGACAAGATCTCTCCTGTGGCCTACAAAATCCACATCCCCAAAGGTCCTTTGGCAGCGGGGGAAGACAAGTGGGTCCACATAAACCAGTTGAAGTGTTGCCATCCCAGGCACGCTCTGCAACAACTGGAGGAATCCTCTGGAATCCTAGCGGGTACTGTCTCAGACTAATTCAGTTCCAACCATAAAACGTACCACATCTAGTCTCTAAAATATTGTGATTTGCATGAAACTGTATCTTAGTTATACTGTTTTTTTTTTCAAAATAAGAATGTAATGTTTTGTTATGATGAAGTGCATATGCTGCCCCACTATCTCAACAGTGGTGGAAAAACGTCTATGAGTAGGTATTGCCGCTTTTGCTTTATCATCCTAGGAGAGATGAAACCATGGAGAATGACCAAGGAGGACGATCCGGAGACCGCGAGCAGAGACGCAACGGGCCCGGGGTACCGCCCAATCTTCCCATCAGGACCGGCGAGGAGAACCGATCGATCAGTACCGGATGGAGGAAAAGATGCTGAACTGTGCCATCTATTGGAAGAAGATGAGGAAACATCCCAGGTCTTGCGAGTCCCATTCGTGAAATAGAATGGCCATCGCAAGAGGGGGGCTTGTGGGATGTATTTACCCATGCATCCGAGCCATACCTCAAAACTGTGCAGTACTGACATGGAAAACATCATGATGGCCAGAGCTTCCCAGAAAATGCACAGGGAAATGCATGAAGAATAGGCTGCCACTCATTTTTGCCGATGTTATGGGCACAGAAGGACACTGCCTAAAACCACCATTGGACTACCCACACGGTAGTTTGAAACCATCGGGAGTGGCAATGCTGATTGCCAAAAGCAAACCCATAACTGTTGGGAATTCATTTTCTTAAATCCCAAAAAGGGGTGCAGTACCGGTACTCACCACTATCCAAAAGCCGGCGTTTTAAAACAACACCAGATTTTACTTTTTTGTGTAAAACTGAATAAGTGAACCCAAGGCAAGCCAAAGAAAGACTTACTGAGAGGTGGATACAATGTAAAGTTATATTCTGAAGTGACTTGAAGGTTTATAACAAGACTGGCTGAGCTGGGGATTTCAGCAGTTTAAGTAAATTTGGACTGAAAGACATTAAAAATCTCAAGGTTTAAGAGAAATGAGTGACCTACTTTGAGTGTCACATAGGTTGCAATTGTTTAAATGTCATAGTTTTAAACTTAGAATCAGCATTATAGCTGCATATGTAAAAATGTTTAGTTTTATTTGAATGCAGAAACTGGGGAACAGAAATGACAGCTTAAAGAGATTCCAATTTGCCTGGCAACTACCCCCATCAGGAGTGAAACTTGAGTCACAGCTGTGTTCCCAGGCCTAGCTGCCCTTTTGCTGCTCACACCAAAAGGGATATGACACTTCCCTGATTGAATTACCTGGGCTCTGCAGGAAATTGAACAAAGCCCTGTCCTGACTCAGGCAAATGTTTTATTGGCGGGAGTCGTAAATGGAGCTTCCTCTTGGCAGAAGCTGGGAGTGGCAGGGTCTCTGAGCTTGGCAGAAACTGGAAAGACTGGTTTCTGTACCATGTGACCTGAAAAGACACACCTCTATAGCCAGAATATGGTTTTAGAAAAAGATGAATAACTCATAGTACGGACATGTGAAAATTTTATAAATGACACCATAATTCTTGTGATTTTTCTGCCCACATTTTAAGAGGTTTTTCGAACCGGTGGCATGTTCAGGGGGGTTTTAGCGGAAAAGAGTATATTACTCAAAATGTGTGCATGTGAAAAATCTGACACTTCATCAACTAATGTCCATACTCCTTGCGCACATGTGTGTAAATTTGGGTCAATGTCCGGAATTGCAAAATCAGTTAAAAAGTGAAAATATTGCCATTTCTGAATGCAAGCTCCCAGGAAGAGCAAAGTTTGGCAGGGTATATCTCCTGTGATATGTGATGTGTGCATGTAATTTTAAACCAATGTTTACCTGTGCAAATATGTCTTTTGTTATCAAATATAGAATGTGTGCAATTTGACTGGGGAGTGTCCTCTCTGCAAGCCATAAAATGACATCACGCTGACACACACTTCCTTCCCCAATCAAGTGAGAAATGGAAATTTGACCAATGGCAAGTGGAGAGGGGTACGGTCTAGTGATGCTGCATACACACCCACTCTCAAAACACATAAAAGCAGACAGACAGGACAGATAGGGACCAGAACAACCAAATTCCAGACGTGACAGTAATAGCAGTAGGACAACAGACTGGTGATGGGGGGTCCTCTCTATTTCTGAAAATCAACCTTCCTTCCAGTCTAAAGTGGTATTCCACGCTGGAAGGAAACACTCTGAAATTCTATACTAATCCACAATCAGAAACTCCCACTCCTATAGTCCAGAAAGATGTGAAATCAGCTCAGAGCCTGGCTGATATTCAGCAAATTGGAGAGCAGTTGTTCATCCCTGTTCAGTTAAATGATGGGAAGGACTCTGTTCTCGCTCGAGTGTGCGTGAACAATGGTAAGAGCTTCATCAGCGAAGTCATGTTCCGCCAACTCCCAAAAGATCCAGCCATTCCCACCTTCAAACTGATAGACAAATGGGAAATGGACCTGGAAGCACCCAATTCCAAACATCTCCTGCCAAGCAGGTGTATGCTCAAAATCTCCATTGGCAACAAGAGCATAGTCCACAATTGTTGGGTCGTGCGAGACGTCCCTGCCGCCTTTTACTTAGGCAGTGACATTCTCAATCGCTTTGCCATTAGTTTGGACCTAATAAACTTCAAAGCTTGGTCCCGATTAGCGGATAATCCCATGGGCTTTGATGATCCAGAAAAAGCATTTAGGTCAGCTCAATTGCTACCTTATGCAGTTGAAATTCAGATCAGAGAGGAAGTCACCATCCCAGAAAGGACCCGACAATTCTCCCTGGAAGTGAAAGTTAAAAGAGGACAACATTTGCAAAACCCTGATGCTTACATACATCTAAACGCTTCTCTCCAACAGCAAGGGTTAGGGGTAAACCCAACTCCATTAGTCAACATAGAACATGACACCATTCCAATAGAGGTGGATAACAGCGACTTAAAGAGTATTACTCTAGCCGCAGGCACCATTATTGGAATGGCGGTTGATGACCGACATTTCTCCATTGATCTTGGAAATGAACTGCTAGGGCCAATCCCCAAGGACTGCTTTGACAGTGACAGTGATGACAATACAACACCAGACAGGATTTATACCCGGCATGGGGGGGACTTCCTGGTGTACACTTCCTGCCCCTATGGTAAGGAAGATGTGACTTGTGACTTCAGGAGGGATGAGGTGATTTTCCAGGTCCATGAGGGCTGGCTTTCCCACCTGAAGCCTCCAGTCCAAATCAGCACTCTGACCAGGGACTTCTCCACCCAGTTGGAGGAGGCCGCGGAGATAGCCAAACCAGAAGTCTTTCCAGGCTTCAGGCAGATGGTGGAAGAGAGAGTCAACCTAGCTGATGCCTGGGTGACTCTGGAACAAAAGCAAAAGTTGAAACAAGTTTTCTTGGATTTCCAAGATCTCTTTGCGGTAGACTCATATGACTGTGGTCGCACTGACATCCACACAACCACAATCCCCATGGACCCTGGCATGACTCCTGTGTTTGTGAAGCAATATTGCTTGCCTCTCGCATCAATGGAGTCCCTTACTGAAATAATTAAGAACCTTGAGTCCAGGGGAATAATCCGTCCAGTCCACAGCACCTTCAATAACCCGGTGCTGGGAATATTGAAGCCGAACGGCCAGTGGAGACTCTGTGCCGACCTCAGGGAGCTCAACAAACGGGTCCATACTTCCCGATGGCCTCTTCCCTACATTGACCAAGGGCTGGCCCAGATTCAGGGGTCACAGGTATTCACTGCAATAGACCTGACCAATGGATACTGGACTGTGCCTGTCAGCAGGGAGGACCAATACAAACTGGCTTTTACCTTTGGGGGCCAGCAGTATACATGGACCCGGACTCCCTTCGGATACCTCAACTCCGGCAATGAATTCAACATTTTCCTACATAAGGCCATGCCCGACCTGGGTGCGAGGGGTAACCTGGCTTATGTAGATGATGTCCTCATCAAAAGTTCATCTGTGGAGGAACACATAGCGGAGATCCGTTATGTTCTGACCCAGTTAAGGGCCGCCGGAGCAAAACTTTCCTTTCAGAAAGCACAGTGGTGTAGAACCCGTGTTAATTTCTTGGGGCATGAGATTACTGCTCAGGGCCTCTGTCCCCAGGAAAAGAAAGTGGAAGCACTTCAGAAACTGAAAGACCCCACAACTCTGCGGGAACTAAGGAGCCTCCTTGGACTGACTAATTACAGCAGAAAGTTCATTGAGGGCTACGCAGAGATCACCAGACCCCTGATTCATCTCCTGAAGGGGGGGGTCAAGTGGGAATGGGGTCCAGAACAAGCCGAGGCAGTAAGACAACTCAAAAGAAGCCTCTCACAAGCGCCCTGCCTAGCTTACCCTGTCAGAAACAAGGAGTTCTTCCTGGAGACGGGGTTCTCTAATACGTGCTTGACGGCAGTATTATACCAAAAGCATGACAAGGTCAATAAAGTAATCTCCTATGCGAGCAAAACCTTATCCTCTGTGGAGGAAAAATTCAACGATTGTGAGAAGGCACTCCTGGCGACGGTGTGGGCATTGAAGAATTACCGCCCGTTTATCCAGGGGGAACACATCATAGTGGAGACTCCACACCAGCCTCTGCAATATCTCCAAAGTGACAGAATCCGGGCCGGAAATGTGAGTAATTCCCGAATTACTTCCTGGATTCTGTCAATGCAAGGCTTTCCTGTGGAGGTCAGATATGGCCAAAACAAGAAGAGTCCCCTCGCGCAAGGTCTGGCTGACTTGCATGATTGTGCCAGAGAAAACTGTCTCGAGGACGAAAGTCTAAAAATAAAGGACAACACGGAGGCATACCTTAATTCCCCACACAAAGTCTTTGAAGAGGACAAGTGTGAGGGAATGCCCACTGTCTATGTGGATGGATGCTCTTACCATGTTGACAACGACAGGGAGAAAGAACTGGTGGCCGGCGTAGGGAATGCATGGGTGAATGAGTCCCCAGAACCCTCCGCTGGATACAAAATTGGTCCCCGAAGTAGTCAGGTGGCAGAATTGATGGCTGTGCATCACGCCATCCTCACTGCTGTCCAGCATCAACTCCACGAACTGGTCATAATCACAGATTCGGATTATGTACGGAACGGGTTCGTGGAGCACCTGGTTAATTGGAAAACCAGAGGCATGTTATGTGCTAACAACAAACCCTTGAAACATGGGAAGTTGATCCAAAACATTGATGATCTGGTCACCTCGAATGAGATGACCATCTATTGGAAAAAGATCAAGGGTCATTCCAAAGTAGAGGGACCAGACAAAACTGGAAATGACTTAGCTGATCAGCTGGCCAAAACTGGGGTCATCCAAGGGGATCTAATTGAGATTGAGTCCCTGTTGGGGGAAATCCAGGTCAGTGCTATCACTAGGTCCCAGACAAATGCTCACAACGACCTTTCAATTGCACAATGGAGTAAGGAGACCCCTGATGCTGATTTGATTACCGCTCAGAAGGGGGATCCAATAATTGGTAAATTTTACCAGCACCTTGAGGACCCTGAGAACTTTCCCCTGACGGATACCGATTACATTGGGAAAGAGGACCTAAGAGTGTTGATGAAGTGTCCAAAAATGTTCCGGATCCAAGACGGTTTGCTGGTAAGGAAATCCAAAGCTGGCCACGACCAGTGGGTGGTTCCTACCTCATTCCGAAGCCTGATGTTAAGTCACGCCCATGATGCGGCCACCGCCGGTCATAGGGGGTTTCACACAACATTGGAAATCTTAAGAGAGGTTGCATACTGGCCACACATGGGGCAGGACCTCGACCAATACTTGAAGGGGTGTCTTGTGTGTGCACAATTTCAGCCATCATCCCTCACGCACCGTGCGCCTCTCCAAAAGCGGGGGATGACACTGCCATGGTCAGATTTACAAATCGACTTTGTAGGCCCCGTGATTCGCTCTGCTAGGGGGAATAAGTACATGTTGACTGTGACATGCTTGTTTACCAAGTGGGTGGAATGTCTCCCAGCCCCAAATTGCAAGGCAGAAACTGCAGCTGCCTTGATGATTAACCACATCTTTTCCCGTTTTGGTCTACCTCAAAGGATTGAGTCAGACAGAGGTAGCCACTTCACCAGTGAAGTAATGACAAAGATGTGGGAGATACTGGGGGTCAAGAGAAAGCTGCATATTGCTTACAGGCCAGCTTCTTCTGGGGCAGTAGAGAGATATAACCGGACAATTGTGAGCATATTAAAGAAGTTTGTGGCAGATTCTGGGCCAAGTTGGGATATCCGATTACCTCTGGTCCTAATGGCCATCAGATCTACCCCTTCATCTGCAACCAAAATGTCACCATTTGAGTTGATGACTGGGCGCAAGATGGTGCTTCCGCAGCATTTGCTCTACAGGACCCAAGAGCAGACACTGATAAATGCCTCCACTACTCATGAGTATGTGGAGAATTTAAGGAAACACCTTCAACATGCTTTTGCTTATGCTCAGCGGAATCTAGAAAGATCGGCTGATAGCATGAAGACCCACTATGACCTGAAAACTTCCAGGAAGGAATATCAGGTGGGAGACCGGGTCTATCTATACAACTTCCAAAGGAACCAGGCCAAGCAGCGCAAATTTTTGCCTACGTGGAAGGGACCCTTTGAGATCATCGACAAGATCTCTCCTGTGGCCTACAAAATCCACATCCCCAAAGGTCCTTTGGCAGCGGGGGAAGACAAGTGGGTCCACATAAACCAGTTGAAGTGTTGCCATCCCAGGCACGCTCTGCAACAACTGGAGGAATCCTCTGGAATCCTAGCGGGTACTGTCTCAGACTAATTCAGTTCCAACCATAAAACGTACCACATCTAGTCTCTAAAATATTGTGATTTGCATGAAACTGTATCTTAGTTATACTGTTTTTTTTTTCAAAATAAGAATGTAATGTTTTGTTATGATGAAGTGCATATGCTGCCCCACTATCTCAACAGTGGTGGAAAAACGTCTATGAGTAGGTATTGCCGCTTTTGCTTTATCATCCTAGGAGAGATGAAACCATGGAGAATGACCAAGGAGGACGATCCGGAGACCGCGAGCAGAGACGCAACGGGCCCGGGGTACCGCCCAATCTTCCCATCAGGACCGGCGAGGAGAACCGATCGATCAGTACCGGATGGAGGAAAAGATGCTGAACTGTGCCATCTATTGGAAGAAGATGAGGAAACATCCCAGGTCTTGCGAGTCCCATTCGTGAAATAGAATGGCCATCGCAAGAGGGGGGCTTGTGGGATGTATTTACCCATGCATCCGAGCCATACCTCAAAACTGTGCAGTACTGACATGGAAAACATCATGATGGCCAGAGCTTCCCAGAAAATGCACAGGGAAATGCATGAAGAATAGGCTGCCACTCATTTTTGCCGATGTTATGGGCACAGAAGGACACTGCCTAAAACCACCATTGGACTACCCACACGGTAGTTTGAAACCATCGGGAGTGGCAATGCTGATTGCCAAAAGCAAACCCATAACTGTTGGGAATTCATTTTCTTAAATCCCAAAAAGGGGTGCAGTACCGGTACTCACCACTATCCAAAAGCCGGCGTTTTAAAACAACACCAGATTTTACTTTTTTGTGTAAAACTGAATAAGTGAACCCAAGGCAAGCCAAAGAAAGACTTACTGAGAGGTGGATACAATGTAAAGTTATATTCTGAAGTGACTTGAAGGTTTATAACAAGACTGGCTGAGCTGGGGATTTCAGCAGTTTAAGTAAATTTGGACTGAAAGACATTAAAAATCTCAAGGTTTAAGAGAAATGAGTGACCTACTTTGAGTGTCACATAGGTTACAATTGTTTAAATGTCATAGTTTTAAACTTAGAATCAGCATTATAGCTGCATATGTAAAAATGTTTAGTTTTATTTGAATGCAGAAACTGGGGAACAGAAATGACAGCTTAAAGAGATTCCAATTTGCCTGGCAACTACCCCCATCAGGAGTGAAACTTGAGTCACAGCTGTGTTCCCAGGCCTAGCTGCCCTTTTGCTGCTCACACCAAAAGGGATATGACACTTCCCTGATTGAATTACCTGGGCTCTGCAGGAAATTGAACAAAGCCCTGTCCTGACTCAGGCAAATGTTTTATTGGCGGGAGTCGTAAATGGAGCTTCCTCTTGGCAGAAGCTGGGAGTGGCAGGGTCTCTGAGCTTGGCAGAAACTGGAAAGACTGGTTTCTGTACCATGTGACCTGAAAAGACACACCTCTATAGCCAGAATATGGTTTTAGAAAAAGATGAATAACTCATAGTACGGACATGTGAAAATTTTATAAATGACACCATAATTCTTGTGATTTTTCTGCCCACATTTTAAGAGGTTTTTCGAACCGGTGGCATGTTCAGGGGGGTTTTAGCGGAAAAGAGTATATTACTCAAAATGTGTGCATGTGAAAAATCTGACACTTCATCAACTAATGTCCATACTCCTTGCGCACATGTGTGTAAATTTGGGTCAATGTCCGGAATTGCAAAATCAGTTAAAAAGTGAAAATATTGCCATTTCTGAATGCAAGCTCCCAGGAAGAGCAAAGTTTGGACAGGGTATATCTCCTGTGATATGTGATGTGTGCATGTAATTTTAAACCAATGTTTACCTGTGCAAATATGTCTTTTGTTATCAAATATAGAATGTGTGCAATTTGACTGGGGAGTGTCCTCTCTGCAAGCCATAAAATGACATCACGCTGACACACACTTCCTTCCCCAATCAAGTGAGAAATGGAAATTTGACCAATGGCAAGTGGAGAGGGGTAGGGTCTAGTGATGCTGCATACACACCCACTCTCAAAACACATAAAAGCAGACAGACAGGACAGATAGGGACATTCATTTCCATCTGCAGCGGGACGCTCTGCCGGAAAAATCCATATTTACCTCCATCAAACCTCCAGAGAGACAAACTAGAGACTTCAAATCCATCAATCTCCAGAGAAAGCTGTGCAGAAAGATCCAGACTTTAAATCCCTCAATCTTCAGAATCCAGAGAGAGAGCAGACCCAGATCACTGTGAAGTGCAGAGACCAGAGTCCCGTCTAAAACCTGACCAGATCCATGGCGAGGCCCATTTCACTCAAGAATATAGTGTGAGTACCTAGAAAACTGTGCAGAACCAATCTCCTAGTTAAAATAATATAATTCAATCTAGCTTAATCTAAGTAGAACTGTCTCCTAACTGTCACCTGTCATTTGCATAGCTGTCACCTGTCATTTTCTAGTTGCAAGCTGCACTTGTCTTTTTGAACTTTAAAATTTCAAATCTGAAAAACGACCTTTATTTAATCGCTCATATCTCCGTGACCGTTTGTGCTAGAGACTTGCAGTAACTTTCATCTGGAAGCTGAGATCCTAGGCTTTCCTAGGACCCCAAAACGATAGTGATAGTCCTTGTAGTTCTTCTGTAATAGCGCCCGGCACATTCGCGAATTTTACCGCGATTTGCAAATTTCTCCACGTGTAAAAAAATCTGCTGCTGCTTGCCTTCCATTTGCCAGAAATTCGTTTAACCTGCTAATCATTCCTGAATCATTGCAAGAGTGAGCCTGGACTAATATTAACTAGATACCACTCACCCTGAACCTCTGAAAGGGAATTAAAAGCATTTCCAGCATATTTCTCATCCATTGCTAGCACATATAAAAGCATTTGGGCCTGTGTTTTCAAAACTCCTATCTGTTTTCTTTAAGCGTGCTTGGGGGGGATTGAACTGAATTACATTGATTGCATTTCTGAGAACTGTGTGCTTTCCTCCCATTTCCTTGCATTGCATAAAGAGGGGGGGAGTGAATAGCCAGAGAAAAGTGATTACATTGTTTGGTTGAAATCATATTGAGTATTTTCTGTACTGCATTCATTGAATATTGCATCCACCTGAGCTTACATAAAGCATTCTGTACCACCTTCTTCTTTTGTTCAGATTCACCTGTGTGCTACCTTATCCATTTCATGTCAACTCCTTATTGATAATAGAGAAGCGTGTTGGTGCCAGATTCTCTGTTGTTAATCTTTATCATATCAGATTAAGTGTGCTATTCAATTATTAATTTATTATAAAGTGTGATATATATATCTATTGTTTAAATTATCAAATAAACCTTTTAACTTGCAAAACAGAACTACTTCTTGGCTCAGTGGGGTCAGGAGGATTCCAAGAGAGGGGTGTTATATAGGGGTAGTCATCCAGAACGCATGAACTGGACATAAAGGTATATCAATAAGGGTTTTCATTCAGTATTCTAGACTAGGCGTTGACTTAGCTGTAGTGTTGAATTGAATCCTCTTACAATATCACTTCATTTCAATTGTTCAAATCACTTTCTTCATTGATCGCTAACCAGAATTACAATTGATTATTGTAAAAATTAGCCGATTGTCTTGACCTCTTAATAGATTGTCCCACATTTCTTGGGTTGTCTGTTGTTTGAGCGATATCCCAAAAAAATCTCCATATAGGGCTCTTTTTTCCTTCAGGGCTGGACAGATCTTGATCAGATGAAAAAGAGTTTCAGAATTATTTACCAATTTACAAAAGCGGCAATCAGGAGTTATGGTAGTTGATTTTTCTGTCATAGTTTAATAGTCTCGAGTGGGTAGGATATTGAGTCGAAAACGCATAAACAGGTCGCGGATGCTGTGGTCTGGAAAATATTTCAAATAGCCTGGCAATTCAGGGAGAGCCCTTATTTCGGTCGTGCACTTTGTTTTGCTGATCCACAGTTTTGATCCAGTCATTTGTCTGTACTTTGCGTTTAGCATACTGTGGTCTGTTAATCAACATTTCTTCAGAAATGTCTTCGATTTTCGTTTTCTGTTTAATGTCTGAGGTCCATTTAGAAAGGGTTGTAATTTGGAACGCTAGTTTCTTGTCTTTAAGAATTTCCAAAGCTGGCATTTTATCTTGGGAAATTATTTTTCTAAAAAGATCCATTTGCTTCCAAAGCTCTATCGATTCGATGGATTGAATAGCTAATTCATGACGAATTCTTGGCTTTGGAAATGCTTTGGGAAGAGATAGTGTTTTCCTCCAGAATAATGCCTCGTATCAGGGCCAATTTAGAGATTGCTGGTTGATCAGTGATTCACTGGCATATGTCAATATCGGAATTACTTTTTGCTTATAGAGAGCAATCGTGGCTTTTGTTGACTACATTCCGAATTTTCGATGGAAATAACGGCCTTGCCTTGCAAGAGATCTGGCTTTACCCTCAATGTGGTCTTTCTATTCTTGTTCATTCACGGAGGGATTGATCATTACTCCCAGATATTTGATTGCCCTGGTTACCTCAATCTGTTCGCTTTCTAGGAAAATCTTGAAGTTGTGTTGGTTTTTAGTATTTCGAGAGGAGAGTTTCATTACCTTAGTTTTGTGAATGTTTATTAGCAACACATTTTCCATTATGTAGATTTGAGCTATGTCTAACGTTTTTTGAAGGCCATTTGTGGTTTTATATAGGATGATGATATCATAAGCATAGATTAAGGTTTGAATTGGCTCATTGTTGATCTTTGGAGGGTTAGCCATTGAGTTTTTAATCTGTTCTCTGAAATCACAGGTGTACAAATTATATAAGCAGGCTGCCAAGGGGCACCCTTGTTTCAAGCTGTTCCAAGTGGAAATTGATTTTGTGACCATACCGTCATTGGTTAATCGTACTTTGACAGAGGTATTAGAGTAAAGTTGGTTTATCGGGTTCAGAATGGATGGTGGACAGCCCCATGCTGTTAGTTTAGTCCACAGTTTTTGTCTGTTGGCAGAGTCGAACGCCATCTTTATGGTTATAAAGATGGCATACACCTGATGTTTCTTGGTCTTTGCTTCATATTTTAACATGTTCAACAGTAATAGATTCACATTGGTTCTGATTTTCTTGACAAAACCAGTTTGTCTTTTATCCTGCTTCCTGTTTTCTTCTGCCCAGGCGTTAAGCTTTTTTACAAGGTAGCCAGCAAACAATTTCCCCAAGGGATCTAGCAACGCTATGGGCCTGTAATTTACAGGATTTTTCCCATCACCAGCTTTGAAGATTGGTATCAGGATGGCCATTGTCCAGGTGCAAGGGATTTCCTTTTTCTTTTCAATGAGATAAAGTAGTTGGGTAAAGAAGGTCGCCCATTCATCTGGTGCTGCCTTCAGATCAGCATTGGATGGCCCAACGGGAACTGGGGCTCGAGAGGGGTTCAGGGCCATGATGGTAATTCTCAGCTCTTCATAATCCCAAGTAAGGTTCCAAGAGCCTTCTTCTTTTTCTAATTCGATTGGCGGGATGTCAATGTTAGGCTTAGAGAGCGTCGTGAAGTGATTGATCCATGACTGCGCTCCAACTTCTTGGATCATATGAGATGTTTTCGATTTATTATTCAGCAATGACCAAAGTTGCCTCGTGTTTTTCTGTTTGAGCGCAGCTAGCATCGTTTCTGCATCATTTTGTTGCATTATGGCTTTAATTGCTTTGATTAAGATCGAATATTTTTGTTTTTATTTTTTTATTTTAACTTCAAAGTCAGGTTCTTTCTTTTTTCTTAGTTGTCGTATTTGTTTTGAAGAGCTTTTTTCTTCAGCTTAATGTCTAAATTAAACTGATGCATGTGATTATGTTTTGGTATGCTGTTGGTCCTAGACTGAGGTTGGTGGTATTTTTCCAGGACCCAGCCATAATTCAGTTTAGGCTGATCTTGAAGCGACGACCTTTCAAAGGTTGATATTAGGTTAGATATCTGATGACCCTTGATTTGCAGTTTATTCATGCCATTATTGAGTTCAAGAGCTGGTAAGGTTGTTTGCAGAGTCTTCAATCTTACTGTGTCCCATGAGATTGATATTTGGTGATGATCTCTGGTGGTCTGTGGGACATTAGCAGTAGATGTGACTAGGTTCTGTATACCTTCTGAAACAAAGATATAGCCGATGATAGATGTCGATTTTTCGTGTGACCAGGTGTGACCAGGTTGGAAAAGGGAGACCTTTGTTATTCAAGGGAAGGTCAGTTAGGGATATGTTACGAATGGTCAGTTCTTTCACCCATTTTCTGGCTCTAGATGTCAAAGCGTGGGAATCAAGTTTTCGTCCTTCACTACTGAATAAATGCATGTTGAAGTCTCCGGCTATGATGTATTCTACTTGGTTGTTCGTGTAGGCTATGGTGTCAATTTCATCACATATTGAATCAATTAATTTGTTATCATTCATTGCAGTCGGATTCCAGTAAATGTTAAAGATGGTTAGATCGGTGGTTTTGGAGCATTGAGCTAATTCATTAGTGAAGGATGGTATACGTATGGTGATATATTGAGCTCATGCATGGATGTTCTTCCTTGATATAATGGACCATGAAGGAACACATTTCATTAAGATCATCATTCCTGACGCTGGTCTGCCTTGTTGAGAGGTAATTGCGGGATTCATCAGAGTTATAAAACCTTCACATATTATGTCTTCATGCAACCAGGTTTCTTGTAAACAAATAATGTCTATCTCTGTAAGAGCGGCTGAACCTTCATCAAAGAGGTGTTTGTGTCCTCTGATATTCCAGGACCATAGTGATGTTTTACTCGACTGGACGATTATACCAGTTGATTGTTATAAATATGTCTTCCTACATGGATTTCTTTGTTCACCTTGCATGTTAGCTGTTGTTTCACGTTGGGAGGTCCGTTGGGGGGTCCATTGCAGGTCACGCCATATTGCCTGTCTCTTTAAGGCATCGTATGTATGTGGCTGTAATTTTTTTCTGTTGGTATCTCTAGGGTTCAGATCTGAGTCTTTGGCATTCTTCTGCGTGTTGACCTATTTTACAGACAGGAGCCACCCAACATTATTTAGTTCCTCCCTCCAAGATCCACCCTGTACCCATAAGCCTCCTAACCATGTACTGGTCCTCCGTGACAGGGACCTCTTAACCTGCTGGACAGGTAACTGTCTCCATTACCACTTGTGGTGTCTTTCCTTTTGCTGGGCTGTGAAGGTAGACTAAATGTCATCTCTGACTGCCAAGGACTCTTCTGTGAAAGGTTCCCAAATTGAGATTAACTGCCATTTCGCACCCACATGTAACTAGATGATGCCTGGGATGCTGCTGTTTTAGGACCATGTGTTGAGAGGAGGAGGTCATGGACCCATGTTGCTTTGAGTAATGGAATCCCTTGTTGGTGGCATATGAGTGCATTCCATATGAGTTGTCTGGTGAAGCTCATTTATTTCATGTCCCTCCAGGCAATGCTGGTTTGTATGCACCAGTGAGCTGATGCAGAAGCCCCAATTCTTATTTTCCTCTGTGTGACTCTGCATTGCACGTGTGGAGGGACAATGCACACTGCTTACACTTGCTAAGCTTAATTATGGTAACTAGGCCAATTTTCGACTGAGCAGCCACAACTACGTAGGAACGTATCAAATGTTTCACTGCTACCATTCAGGGTAATTGTTCTTTTCTGCCTTGTTTCCAGACAGCGAGAGCACTACTCAGGCCAAGAAGAATTGCTGCAAGAGGAAACATGGTAGGCACAACTCCTCTGACGTTGACTCTTCCTTTCATTACGATCATCCCTGCAAAAATCACAATTGGCATGTCAAATCATCTCTCTTTCAGTGAATGAGGGCAGAACCTGAGCAATAGTCAAGGGAATCACCAAGATTCAAGAATGCCTGTCACTCTAAGAAAAGACCCTCCAGAATAAGGAAGTCTCAAACATCGCCCTCATCACCTGATTCCAAATCATTTCTAGAGGAAAAGGATAATCCAGGAGAGGATACCAGAGTAAAGTACAGGAGTTAAGAGGTAATTGAAAGGGTTGTTAGCTCCTTCCCCATTCCCGTTGAGCCATATGGGCGCTCGAATGGGTATGGGGAATGGTTCTCAGAATGGGGACTTACCGGGTCCTCCAAGGTTGGAATGACCCGGTAAGTACCCATTCCGAGAATCCGGACCCAGTATGTGGTAAGGGGGTAGCCATGGTACTAACAGCATCATGGCTACCGCCTACCTCGTAATGAGGCCCAATCTGTGGCATCTTAAAAGTCATTAGAGCCTTCAAGGCAGGCCAAGGGGGACAGACACACAACTAGCAAGCTTGTTGGTAGTGACCCAGGAGTCTGGGCACTTTTGGCACCATCGATTGGACCCAATGACCAGGTGCGGTTCTGCAGTAGCAATGGATTTCCATTTGAAGATAGGATATGATATGGCATTTATAATGCACCGGTACACAAGTGTTTCTAGGAGGCACAAGAAAGGGGGGGGGGGTGGGAAGACAAGACAAATGATCTAACTAGGCCTTGTGTCATTCGGATCGTGCAAGTACGACAACGTGAGTTGCAGGGGGAAGGGAGTAGGGAAAGTGCAGGGGGGAGGGAATGGGGAAGTGCGAACAGGACAGCAAGCTCTGAGTAAGTGCAGCCAGGGGCTCCACTGAGAGCGCAGCTCTGGGTAAGTGCAGGAGGCAGGGGGGCTTCAGGGGTTACAGTTACAGCCCCTAAGTGTGCGGTAGGCCTGGAGGCAGTTCAGGGAAGACTGGTCTTGGAGGAGCCTAGAACCCGATGAACTCAGGGGGTACCAAGCAACCATTCGGCGCAGCAGAATAAGTACGATAGCAAGGATGTGAAACAGAGAAGGCAGAGGAGAAAAGGAATGACTTTAGCTGCTTCTAGAACTTTTGGTGGTCTGGCTCAAGTGTGAAAGGGGCAGGGAGGCCATTCCAGAGGGAGGCACCTGCAGAGAAGAGAGATCTGCCTCCTACTCTCTGCTTGGAGATGTTTCTGACCCTCAGAGAGTTGGAGGTAACTGAGCAAAGGGCTCTAGAAGGAAGGTATTTTGGAAGAGAAAGATGGATGTAGTGTGGGCCCCAGCCCCAGAAAGCGTAGTGGACAGTGCATAGGGTCTTGAAATTGATCCTTGCAGCCACCAGGAGCCAGTGGAGAGATTTCATGGCTGGAGAGATACAGCCCCTGGGCTTGAGGCCAAGGATAAGTCTTGCAGTCCTGTTCTGGATTAGTTGCAGAAGGTGAAGAGTAGAGGTGGGCAGATTAAGAAAGAAGCTGTTGCAGTAGCCCAGCCTGAACAGAACCAGTACTCTCTAGATGGTGAGTTTCTGGGGGACAATATTATGGGGGAAACTGAGAAAAGGTAGAATACCTCTGAGGAAGTGCAGCTGCAAGTGGGCCTTGTTGACAAAGTATGTGATGTGAGGAGAGAAGGAGAGAGTGGAGTCAAAGATGACACCAAAGTTTTTTGCCTCACAGGAAGGCAAAGGTAGAGGGGCCAAGGAGGGTGGTTAGAGTGAGAGAGGGAAAGCAGGAGCAGGGGTCCCACTGAGACAGATCTCCATTTTACTTGCATTAAAGCCGAGATCGTTGGAGATGCACCAGTCTTGAATCGCAGACAGACAGTGAGGAATGAGCGATGGAGGAGGGGTGCGTGAAAGAGAGCTGAGTGCCATCCGTATAACACTGGAAGTTAGAGGAGAAGGTGGAGATGAAGTGGGCAAAGGGGCCAGATAGGCATTGAAGAGCCAGGGTGAGAGGATAGAGCCCTGGGGGAAACCACAAATGGAGAGAGTGGTGGTGGAGAGAAAGGACTCAAATTTGACCTGGGAGGGCCAGTCCATGGGGAAGGAGGTCAGCCACGCCAAGGACTGATCCATGATGGGCAGGTTCTCACTTAGTTGATTGATCAGGGTGGCGTGATTGACCATGTCGAAGGCAGAGGTAAGGTCAAGGAGGACGAGGACAGAGGGAGAGTTGGAGTCAAGATTTGAGACCAGATCTTAACGGGTGTTCAGGATAGCAGATTCTGTGCCTCTGGCTATTCTGAAGCCAGACTTATGGTCATGGAGACAACCAGCAGATTCAGTGTGGAAAGTAAGATGGGAGATGGCCAGATTTTACAGGAGTTTTCCCAGGAAAGGAGTGCTAGAAATCGGGCAATAATTTGCCAGACAGGAAGGATCGGCAGAAGACATTTTAAGAGGGGGTGAACAAGGGAGTGCTTGAGAAGAGAGGGGAAAGATCCAGTGGTGAAAGAGTGATTGCAGAAATCAGCCACGGCTGGAGCGAGGGAGGCAATGTGGTCCTTGATAGTTCTGGGAAAGCAGAGGAGCACCTGTTTAGATGATCGGAAAGGTCTACAAACATCATCAGGTGTTATCAGTGAGAAGGAGGAAAAAGGAGGCGTAGAGGGAGAGATGGTCAAAGTGGGCCTGAGAGAGGTAGAGGGAGAGGAAGAAGAAGAGCAAAGTGAGAACAGGATATCCTGAGTTTTTGTGGTGAAATGAGAAGCCAGCGCCATGCAGAGGGCCTGGCAGGGAACAGGAGAGGTGGAGAAGACAGTAGGATTGGCCAGCTCCTTACATATTTTAAAGAGTTTGACTGTGTTGTTAGAGGCCACAGACATGGGGGCTTGGATATGGACCCTCTTCTTGGAGAGGACAGAGAGTCTGTATTGGCTTCGGAGTAGTTGGCAGGCCACTGTATCAGAGGATGCACCCAAAGCCCTCCACTTCCTCTCAGCCACCCTGCACTTGCGTTTCAGGGCGTGGGGTCAGAGTCATACCAAGAGTTCTACTTGGAGATAGGCTTCAGATGGATTCTCATGACAGGGGCCAGAATGTCCAGAGTGTTGGAGATAGAAAGATGCAGGTTGGAGGGGGCTGTGTCAGAGTGTCAGTCAGGCGAAGGAGTATGAGGAGCAGAGAAGGTAGAGGCAAAGGCGTCACTGACCCTCGCTTCATGGGCCGAATGGCCGAGAAGGAAGGTGGCAGTGCTGGGGTAGTCTTTGCCTGAGGGACAAGAAGATTCCAGTGCGAGGATAGCAGAAAGTGGTCAGTCCAGGAGAGAGAAGTGGTGAGAGGGTTAGAGAGTGGAATGCCTAAGGAGATGAGAACATCCAGGGTGTGTCTGACAGACTGAGTCGGACCAGCGGGAAGATTGGACAGGGAGAGAGAGTTGCAGAGGTTGCAGAAGAGCCCAGGAGGGATTGAAGGCATCCAGGTAGATGTTGAGCTCTCCAAGGAGGAGAGGTTGAGAGTTATAGGCAAGGGGAGAGGAGCAGAGGTCAGCCCACTCTGAGAGGAACACAGCGATTTGGCCAGGTGGCCTGTAGATGGAGGCCCCAGTCAGAGAGAGGTCAAGAGAGACAGAGACCCTGCAAACAAGGCATTCAAAGGAGGAGTAGGCCTGCATGGGAATGACAGATGCAGGGACCCACTCTGGAAAGATCAGGGCCACTCCACCTCCGGGTCAATTGGTTCAGGGCTCTGAGAGGATCTTATAGCCCTCAGGGAGGAGAATGTCAAAACTTTTGACACAGCTGGCCATGAACAATCTCTCAGTGAGGGCAAGGAAATTAAGGTCAAGGTCTTCTAGGAGGTGACAGATGTTAGAGGTGTGTTGGACAGCAGAACGAGAATTTAGGGTAGTGATGTGGAATAGGTTTTCACATTTAAAAGAATTCCGGGGAGGTGTAAAGGTGTGAGGTACACCTAGCAGAGGGGCTGGATGGGCGCAAGAGTGGGCAGAGGCAGTAGCAGGAGGTGACATAGGGGCCAGAGAGGAGGAGGTGTGTGCTAGGGAGGCGGTGGAGGAGGAAGGAGGTGGCGTAAGAACCAGAAAGTTGTTAGAAGGAGTAGCAGGAGAAGGAAGGAAGTTGATAAGATGCGGGAGATGCCTATCAAGATGGAGGAGGTTGGGCTGAGAGCCCTGGACTATGCTGGTGCTATTCAGATAGACATTGATGATGGTCTTGGAGGATCGGACAGGCCTTGAGAACCTCCCACTGGGTGCTACCATTAATGTGAGAGCAGGAGAAAGGATAAATAACGGAGACCATGTAAGGAGTCCATAGGTCAGGCAAAGGAACAACAAAGAGGATGTCAGGGAGAGTCTGTCATAAGAAAGCGCTGATGTGGGTATCAGCAATAGGGAGGCCTGCGGTGGAGACTAGGATGCCCCTCTTGAACCTTTTTCTTCTACATTTGGTGAGAGGGATAGGATAGGAGATAGAGTAGCGGTTAGAGAAGATGGGAGAAATGGAGAGCACCATTGAGGGTGCAAGGAGGAGTTTTGGAGGAGGAGAGAGAGAGGAGAGAGGAGAGGAGCACAGCCAGTAGTGCACAATGCAGGATGCGTAGAATGGGGGGTCACACAGTAGGAACACAACAGGAGAAGCACAAGCAAGAACACAATGAGGGGAACACAAAACAACACAGTAGGGATACAACAGGAAAAGCACAAGCAAGAACACACAGCAAGGGGAAACAAGACCACAGCTAGGATTAGGAACAATGACGAGGGGACACAGAGATCAACCTACGGGTAGGAGGCCAAGTGTCCACAACAGTAACCCACAATAATCAGTAGTAGAATGGGAAGCTAGAGAGTGGGAGAGAGCCTAGTGGAACAGCAAAAACACAGTAACCAGTAATAACCAACAATAGTGAGGTAAACTAGAAGGGGAGAAAACAGACCTAGAGAGCAGAACAGCGACCAGCAGTAGAGTGGGAACCTAGAGGGGGAAAAACAGACCTAGAAAGCACAACCGTTAACAGTGTGGAGGCACAGCAGCCTTAAAACACAACCGTGACTCACAAAAACACAAAGTAAGCCTAACCGCAAGAGGAAAAAACCTAAGGTTGCACAGATACATAGCATGTTAAGCACAAGTGGTAAGTAGAAGTTTGCGCAAAGGCCGGGCAGTTTAGTAGGGAGCAGTCGTGGCTGCTCCCACTGCTTGCACTGTTCTTACCTTACGGTCACTGCTGGTCGATGGCTGTGCCGCATGCTTACCTTCTGCACCGCTACGCGATTGCTGGGAAATGACCAGTGGTGTTGGGTTAGGAACACTGGAAGACTCTACATTCCAAGATGTGGTAAAGTGAAGACTTATCTTCGGTGGTAAGAGGGCTTGACTGATTCAATAAGACTTTGTGGTACTGCAGCAGTGACAGCTTGGGGAATGAAGAAGCTGGTAACCGTGTCGGCTATGTAGCAGTAGAAACACTATAAGACTCATTGGGTCTTGGATGCAGAGACAGTTGAGCTTTGGTGTCGTGTCATTCGAAAATCAGAGATGCATTAGTCTGTCAATCGTCTAGGTCAAAAAAACGACTATGCTGGTTCCCTTGCAGCAGTCTGGATTGTATCAAAGGTCTCAAACTGGTGTCAAAGCAGTTTTGAGTTCCAGGGAAAACAAGGGAGTAACTTCTTTGAGTGCTAGGGGATCCAGTGTAATATTCCAGGGTCAAGGTAAGTCCTATATTTTGCACTTGCTGCCATGGAAGCTCTCAGAGAGCACTTTCAGGGTTATATCCCCTTCAGAGTGCAGGATCCCGTGTACCGGTGTTCTCACCTGCTGTAGATTTTGTTTAGCCTACAAATCAACTGAGACTGTCCTCAAGGATGGTTAAGGGAAAAGGCTTGATTTGTTTCTTGGAAGCCTCTGTCTTCACCTCTCTGGCAGAGGTTTCTGGAGCATGCTGTAATTCCAACAGAGTTCCAGGTAAATAATGTGTCTTCATATGTCCAAAGATGATTCAATCAATGGGGAATTCTCCTCCAATTATGTAGTCAAAATGCCACAGCAGATTGGACCACTACTAAACTTCCTTAAAGGGCCAGTCCATGCTGCTGTAACAACAGTCCTTTTCCTTCTGATATCAAAACCCAGAGTGCTCTGTCGGCAGCAAATGAAGAGGGTTACAAGATGTTTGAGAGTCCTAGGAAATTCCATGATGATTGAACCCTTCTCCTTCTGAAAAGTCCTCTCCTACGCTACTTTAATTCTACCCCCTCCACTGTCTGCCTACATGAAAGGGTCTCCAGTAATTAGCACCCCGGTAGGAGCTCCATCCCCCTTTTACTTCCAGTCACTTTCTCAGGTGACTAGAAAGGAGGGTTTCCTGGGCGTCACCCAATTGGTTGTTTTGTGTGAAACTCAGTCAATACAACTGGTAGACACATAAGGCTCTGTCAAAAAGGTGTCGCTTTTCACCAAGCTGACAATAAAATAACATCAAATGATTTTGGCCTTTATAATCATACAGGCCCAGGAGTCAATGTTAAAACAGACATGGCTTACATTTTGATGCTGATATGCCATCAGAGCCTGCAACCAATCATATATAATTTATGTCTAGGGTGCCCACAGGCAAAGGCAGACCGCTGTCTATTGAAAATTGTGTTCCAATAGGCTGTTTACTGCAATGCACATGCTATCTATGAGTGCCATGTTGCCAAACTACATGGCAACTGCAGGGTTTGCAAGTAGAGAGTACCAGCAGATATTCATGTCCTTTTCAGCATTATTTTTAAGCACAGAGAGCTGTCTGAAATTCACAGAGGCAGCAGTCACACTGGAAGGCAGGGCTCCTATGCAACTGGCCTGAAAGAGACAAGCAGACATGAGAAAGGAATGAGAAACAGAGGCTTAGGCCTCTGCCATAGAGTAGGGAGCAGGCAACAGGAGAGAGGAAGGGAAGGCAGACTACACAGGGACTTGATTAAATGGGGACCAAGGTGCTGGGAACTGAAGGGAGCATTGAGATCCACTGAGCAGCTGTCAACAGGCCTAAAAAGGTTTGCTGTTCTGTGCGTGGAATTGTCTTGTGACAGCACCCCTAGAAGGGGAGGATGGACTAAGTTTGGTCTGCCTGCGTGGGTAGCCATGACCACTAAAACCTCATTGAACAAGATGCCACGCGGCCGGCAAGACACAAGTAAACACTCCCCATCACTACCATCACCATGTGTCACAGCACACATACAGCCAGGCCTGCCACCCTTTTGTCAACTCACCAACAAAGGCCCTATAGTGACAGCCTCCCTCACAACTATGACCCACAACCAGTGCCACCCTGATTGTCTTGCGAAAACAGCATGAATAGTTACCATCCCATGTGTCGCATGCGCCCATGAAGCTGGACCAGTTCACCTAAATACAAGTAAAGGAATATCAACACCACACAGTGCCAGACTCCCTGCCACCAACGACAACCCAAGTGCCACCCTGAGTGCCCTTCAATTACCTGCAGGGGGTACCCACCTTTCTTGCATCCACTGCATCCCACCTGAAAAAACATCTTGAAATTGCAAAGACATGTATTGCATCAACATAAAGACACTGGACAGCCATGACAACTCCTTTATGGAGCATGGAAAAAGGCATGCACCACCCACCCTGAGTGGAGACGCAGATGCCAGCACTGTCAGTATAAGCATATATTCCATGAATGTTGTTGGGTATTCTCAATGTCTATTGTAATTATTGTACTGGAGTGATGCGGTCCATGCGTCTGAGGCCAAGGAAAAGTCTTGCACTTCTGTTCTGGATTAGTTTAATGGGGAAAGGGGGAATATGGCAGATTGAGGAAGAGGCTGTTGCAGTAGTCCAGGCTAGAGAAGACCAGAGCTCTGGAGATATTGGGATACTTGGGGAAAGTGAGGTAAGGGAAAATGCCTCTGAGGAAGTACAACTGAAAGTGGGCCTTCTAGACAAGGTCCATGATGTGAAGAGAGGAGAGAGGATTTGAAGATGACAACAAGGTTTATTGACTCCCAAGAGGGTGACAGTAGTGAGCCCATGGAATACGGCCAGAGTGGGGTAGGGAAAGGGGGAGCAGTGGTCCCAATGAGAAGGTTCTCTGTCTTACTGGCATTGAGGCAGAGTGGTTAGCAGTACACCATGCATGTATAGTAGATGGGCAGTAATGAATGAGATAGGATGAGGGGGAGGCAGAGGAGTGAGGCTTCGATGAGAGCTGCATGTCATCACATGACAGTAGCATGGCCCTGCCTTTTTGCTCACGTGGTATTAGCCTATTTGACCTAAAAAAATTGACCTAATGATCAATTTGATAAAATTTTAAATGGGTGATTTGGTCTTGAGGGAAATTTGGTCGCATACATTGCAAAATACTAACCATAGTATAGCTTGTGCTATTCCTACAAGGAACAAAAAGAACATTACAGCTGACAAACTAATTCCTCTGATTATCCCTACCTTGAATTCTCTCCCTGACTCTGCAGACCCATTTACCTTGGTCGAAGAGTACAATAAGGTAATGTTATCAGCTTTGGATGCCATAGCACCTTTGAAAATCAGAACATGCAAACAACATGCAAACAGAAAAAACATGTTAATTCATGGTTCTCTCCCCACCTAAAACCCATTAGACTTGAGAAACATAAATGTGAACAGACATGGAGATTAAACCCTTCTGAAACTAACAAAAACAACCTAAAAAAACTAGCTGCCTTATACAAAAAAGAAATAATCCTTGCTAAACAAGAATCCTACAATTTGCGCATCGCCCAAGCTAATTCCAATAAAAAAGAACTATTTACAATCCTTAAAGAACTGGAAACACCTATGCAAGCCCCTGACACCTGCCTCAAGGACAAAACCTGGTGCACTAGCATTCAGAGTGCTCTAGCAAATAGAATAACGACCTTGCAGGCTACAATTAACAACAACAAAGAATCCCTGCTCCTTGCCTCTAACTCTAACAATGTTATGGCCCCTGTGCCCTCGAACACTTCACCTCTTACCCTGTCCGAACTACCTAAAGCCCTTTTCAACTTTAAGAAAGTATCTATTCTAGAAGTTGAAAAAGTCATCTTAACTCTCAAACCTTCCAATTGCCACGGCGACCCTTGCCCTGCACAAATCATAAAGGATGCTGCAAGGGACCTTTCCCCATTCATAACCAAACTTATAAATGCCTCATTCTCTTCCGGTACCATTGCCAACAATTTCAAACAGTCATGGGTCCTCCCACTTATAAAAATAAAACACTTGACCCGACCATTCCCACTAAATATCGTCCCATCACGACAGTGCCATTCCTGCTCAAAATTCTGGACAAGGTAGCGTACCTCCAAATTCAACAATATTTGGAATGCAACCACCTCCTAGGAGTACGTCAGTCAGGGTTTAGACCGCAACACGGAACGGAAACTGCACTGATTGTCCTTAAAGCTCAAATAGACACACTGAGGGACAATGGTAACACAGCACTACTTCTGCTGCTCGACCTCTAAGCAGCGTTTGACTTGGTTGATCATAAGACTCTCTGCCACCAATTAGACTCGGCCACCCACTTCTCACAAGAAGCCCTAGGCTGGATTCAATCCTTCTTAGATAATAGAACCATGCGGGTCTTTGCACCTTCAGCAGCCGCAGACCCTATTCCTATCATCTGTGGTGTGCCTCACTCTGTACAACATCTTCACGAAGCCCCTTTTTGATGATCTAGATGGCCTGGGTATCACCTACACCAACTATGCAGATGATAAACAGATCCTTACCCCATTGATGGGAGATTACGACAAGGATTTGGCTTTTGTGAACAGAGTATATATCATCATCCAGGCATGGATGGCCTCTCATGGACTATGCCTGAATGATGATAAAACGGAACTCCTCATTCTGGGCACCACGGATAATCTCAATAAATTAGACCAACTAAATTCTAACTTTACCATAGACAACAACAACATCCCAGTAGCCAAGGTAGTGAAAACTCTTGGATTCTACCTAGACTCCACACTCACCTTAAAAAAACAAGTAAACTCCATGGCCTCGGCCACCACTTACACGTGTAAGTTTATTAGAACAGCTAAGCCATTCCTTACACCTAACAACTGCATTACTCTAGCAAGAGCCCTGGTATTATCTAAACTGGATTATTGCAACACCCTATACATAGGCTGCAACAAATACATTACCAACAAGATCCGGATCTTACAAAATAATGCTTTAAGAGCAGCCCTCAACATTCCCAAGAAAGCCCATATATCTGACTTGAGAATATCCAACAACTGGCTCTCCACTAAAGATAAAATTCTCCTCAAATCAGCCTCCCTAACAAATAAATGCTTACATATGGCCGCTCCCCAGTACCTTACTTCCAGATTCCGGAGACAATCTACTAACCGCCCTTACAGAACAGCTAATACCAACCTACTTCAACTGCCTAGATTCAAACGTATGAAGACTGGCGGTAGTAGTTTCCCGGTCAAAGCTGCCCAAAACTGGAACTCACTCCCACCCTCTTTAAGGGAAGACATGCCCTACCCAAGCTTCAGCTCTAACCTCATCCAATGGATTAAGGAGCATGACATTTGACTCACTACCACACTCCCACTACAATGTCCACTACTGCGTATATTTGTATATATATCTGTACTTGTATAATTGTATATATTGTATATAACTGTTGCTCGATGCTCTTTGCTACCCTTGCTCATTTGTATGATATAGGCCAGCACTGTTTATTAATATTTTGTACTGCATCATACAGCAATGTAACCTAAACTGAACATTCCTCTTTTCCTTATTCTGCGCCCTAATACCCTTGGGTCTGGTGCGCTTTATAAATAAATAAACAAACAAACAAACTAACAAAACAAACATTTATGCGTCGCCTTCCCCGCCGACTTGAAAGGCGCTGGCACAAACACCGCTCTCCAGCCAACCAGGCAACTTCCTTCTCCTAGCACTCTCTCTACGATAACTGCATCAAATCTGCCAAGCAAATGTACTTTTGAGATCTTCTCTGCACTCAATCAACTCACCGCAGCTGCATGTTTCAAACTCTGACTCTCCTTCTCTCTCCTCCCACTCCTGATCCTTCTATTTCTTCTCCTCTCTCAGCGACTGATCTTACTAACTATTTCTCCTCCAAAGTACATAATCTACATCAAGATATCCTACAATACCCCTCATATATTCCCTCTTCTCCATCTTTTCCAACCCCCTCCACCACTGTTCCTAACTTCGCTCCTCTCAGATTCTGATGTCGCCCTTCTCCTATCTAAAATCCACCCCACTGCTGCCCCTGGCAATCCTCTTCCCACCTCTCTCATTCCCAAAGTCTACCCACTCCTGATACCTTTCCTTACCTCCTTTTTCAACATCTGTCTTGCTACTTCTACATTTCCCTCCGCCTTCAAACATGCAATCATCATTCCTATCCTGAAGAAACCCACTGCAAACCCCTTTTTTGTATAAAACTTTCACCCCATTTCTCTCTTGCCCGTCCTATCCAAGCTCCTTGAATGCCTTGAATATTCCCAAATTTCAGCACACGTCTCTAATCTATCTCTTCTCCCTCCTACTCAATCTGAGTTCCGCCCCTGCCAATCCACTGAAACAGCTCTTACCTCCGTTCTTAACTCCCTCCTCAAAGCCCGCTATTCAAAACACTCTTCTATCCTTATTCTTCTCGACCTATCTGCTGCCTTCAACACAGTAGATCACACTTTACTACTTAACTCTCGCTCCTCCTTTGGCTTCTGTGGTTCTGTTCTCGCATGGTTCACATCCTATCTATCTAACTGTACCTTTGCCATTTCTTGGGGTGGCTGCACCTGCCCTTCCTTTCCTCTCGCCCACGGCATTCCCCAAGGCTCCTTTATCTGGCCTTTTCTTTTCTCACACAACTTCTATGCTGAGAACACTCAGCTCTTTCTCTCTTTCTCATCCTTCACCCCTGATATCCATCACAAACTTTCATCCTGCCTCACTGCCATCAAATCCTGGAGGACCTCCCACTTTCTTATACTGAGCTCTGGGAAAACAGAGGTTCTATTTTTTCCCGCTAGTGTCCTCCCACCTCCATCTCCTCCTCCTTCCATTTTCTTTCCTCCCTCCCATCTCCCTATCTCTCCCTCTGCCCGCAATCTTGGTCTCTACTTTGACTCTAACCTTTCCTTTACTCACCACATCTCTCTTACTTCCTGTGCCTGTCATTTTCATCTTTTCAATATACACAGAATTCACCCTTTTCTTACCTTCCATGGCACAAAACCTGTATCTTCCTTAATCTTCTTTCGACTTTTATTGCTCTGTTCTAGCTTTGGTCTTCCTTCCTCATGTCTAGCTCCCCTTAAATCAATCTATCATTCTTCCATCTGTTCGCTCTGTCTTCTTTCCCATCGGGACTCAATCTCCTCATCCCTTACCTCACTAGGATGGCTTTCTTTTCACTCTCAACTCAAGTACAACTTCCTCTGTCTTGTCTTCAAATCTCTCTACGGTCTCGCCCTACCTATCTTGCATCCCTCCTCTCCTACTATTCCCCCTCACGTACTCTTCGCTCTGCTGATCACTTTCGACTTATTGTCCCGCGTGCCCCTTGTGCACAATCCCGCTTTCGATCCTTCCAACTTCTTGCACCTCTTCACTGGAACCTTCTCCCTCTCTCGCTTTGTTCCATTACTTCCTATTGCGCCTTCCGCTCTTCTTTAAAAATTTACCTAGTTCAGTCATCTGTTTGATTGTTTACGGTTGATTCTGAACATCGATTTACACTGCTCATTTTATGTATTACTATGGTTCTCTGAAAATTGTTCTTTGTTACTGACTGAATCTAAAACATTGATCTGTATTCCTTATTTTATGTATCGCATATTGTTCTCTGCAAGGTGCTTTGGTTAAAAGCACTATATAAAACTCAATAAATACAAATGCAAATACAAATACAAATGTACCATGCCTAGTAAGATTGTTTGTCTTGGGTTCCCTATGTCTTCCCCTCTCGCGCATGGTTGCACTTTGAAACACTTGTGCATAAGCGCATAATAAATGAACAATCAATCACATCTGCCACTGGAATGCTTCACCTTCACATATTATTTTATTTTTTTATATCTGCCTGTACACATGATCCATCTGTTAGGGTCACAGACTCTCAGACTTCTTTCATATTACTCCGACAGATGCCTGTTCAACTTGTGTTCGTTACAGGGGCTTGGAATGCTATGCTTTCCTACCTGAGTCCTTTCATTCATTGACTGTTGCTTGCTAGTATGCACTACCATTACATATGACTGTCCTGTCAGTCATGTCTTGGACTTGTGTCCTCCTTGGTCATTCACCTACAGCACTTTGAGGCCATTGCAATGGCACATGGTCACAATGATACATCACATTGGGCCTCATTCCGAGTTGGGGAGTATCCCAGCTGTAAACCTCCAAACTGTAATAGCGGTAGTGCCAGCTGGTCTGGTGTTATTAGCTCCAGATCACGGTTGGATTTTAACTGTAAATCCCCATTCCTCATTGGACCCAATGGGTCATTTCCGGCGCTAATACTGCACAAACAGTTGGCGGTAATAGTGCCGCAAACAGAACGCTAAATGGGATTTTCACCTCCATCAAAAAGCTGGAGCTAAAACAGCCCATTTTGCGCCCAACTTGTGACCGGGCCAGCCCTTAAATGCAGCAGTAATGCTGTTACCACCTCATTTAAGGGCTTCCGCCCAACTCGTGATGAGGCCCATTGCATTACATTGCTTTTCTGTGACACATGCACACGGTGCTTTCACTGTGTAGCTGCTGCTATATTCTGCTGTCCTGTTGCAGTGCCACTGGTTGTGATGTACCAGGAAGTCCTGTTTTGAGCTACAGACATGGATTCTGCATCAGTGTCCCCCAGTTGTTGAGTCTATGGGTGGGTATGTGGCCAGCGTGCTTCATGTTGGTGGGTGGCTGGCCAGTGGAGTTGAGATAAGTTGTTGGTCAACATTGAACTGGTAAGGGGGTTATGTGGCAGGCCCAGGCTGGGGTTGTGTCTGAGGTGAGGGGGCTGGTGGGTGCTGTTAGGACCTGTGGGGCTGCCTGTGGGTGGTGTCGGATGTGAGGGGGGCTGGTGAATGGTGTCTAGGCTTCAGGGAGCTGCTGTACAGGAGGGGTATTTGGCAGCAGTTTGGGTGTGTTAGGAGTAGGGTGGAGGGTTAGCAGGATTGCAGGGGTGCAGCAGTTACTTACGTGGGACCGCGCACAGATTGGCTGGGGTTCAATTATTAGTTATGGGGGACCTCGCACAGGTTTGCTGGGTGCAGCCGTTACTTACGGGGAACTTGCACAGGTTTGCAGGGGTCCAACCGCTACATACGGGGACCTCGCACAGGTTTGCAGGGGTGCTGGGTGTTGGGTCAACGTTGGACGGAGAGGTTTGCGCAACGGTTGGTTTATGGCTATGTTTTTGGTTTACATGGGGGTGTGGCCTTGGCGTTCCTCATGCAGCTCGGATTTCTTTACGGGTCGGGTTGAAATGCATGCTTGAATTTATGAATACACAATGCACGCATTGGAAACTTTGTGCATAAATCTGTGCAGAGTCGTTCTCGGTGAGCAGGCTTTGCATGATCAATGCACACTTCTCCATGAATCGGGCCCTTGGTCTTGTGTGTATCAATTTATGGCCAATGCTGCCGGGTCTCCTAAAGCGAGGCAGGGTAACTGTTGGTACCATCTACAGGACCTGGAGAGGGGAGCTCCTTCCCCCACTTGCCTGGCCCTCTCCCCATCACACACAGAGACATGCAGTCTCTGTCCCCACAAAGGAAAGGAAGGGTGAGGTGTGAACCTCACCTCACCCTCCCACAAAACAACAAGGTGCTAAGCACCTAGAGGAAACAACAACAAGTGGCAGGGGAAACACAATGCATTGCCTCCCCCCCAAGTGGGGCAGACAGTCGGCTGCTGCCGGCCGGGGGTTGGACTTCAGCCCCCACTGACACACTTCAAAGACACAGGGCTACCCCTGGATCTTTAAAAAAGAGCAGCACAGCTCTCACAAACCAAAATCTGTTTGTCGACCCTGAACGGGGTCCCAAACAGCCTGGAAGTTCACTGTTGACTCAGTGTCTTCCACCTCTTACTCTTTTGAAGTGTGCTTTTAACTAAGCATCTTCATCTCCTCTTGCTTTAATTTCTATTACAGAGTTCGTTGCAGCCGCGGCGTCTTTGTTTCCACTCACGAGCATTGTCCTGCTCGGGGAAAAACAAGAAAGGTTTTCCAGGTCCACCGCCAAGATCAGAAGCATGCGCAAAGTTGTGAGGAAGACGTTGGGGAAAAACAAACAAACAAAGGAACCAAAGACGAGCGATCCGGGCATGCGGCGGCTTCAATTACAGCATTTTCAAAGTAAGTAAGTCCCTGCGCCGAGCTGCGCGGTAATGAAAGGCCTGGCCCGAATGTTCCCAAGAAATATAAACACTCTGTCTTGGAAGCAAGCCAACATGGGGCAATCTATTGACATCACAAGCATAGTGGCAAACTCGATAAAGGGATTTTTGAAGTTTTACACGTACAAGGTCTTTGTTACGAGCGGGGGGCCTTCTTTGCAAGTATTTACAAAACAAAAGAGATTTTACAAGGGACAGGGTCTGGGGGATATTTAACTAAGAAGCAAGCCTTTTTTCAAAAGACAACGCGGGGCTCATTTATTCAGCTGAATGATAAAAAGGGCATCAGCAGCATATGACGAATGCACGGAAATAGAACTTTTAACAATTACAGGGAATACGTGGCCCAGGCTCATGCAGATATGAATGAAGCATTTATTTAAATATAAAACAACAGAAATCAATGTGAAGTGTACAGCACAGGCAGTGGCACAGACAAACATGTTGTGGTTCAACAAAGGTTGAGTTTTGAAATCTTAAAACCTCGTTGACAGCAGCTAGCAAAATAAAAAGCAAGACACAGCAACAGCAGTTACTCATCCACGGGTGACAGATATATGTTAGTAGTCGATTTTTAAACAAAAAAGAATAGAACATTTCTGTATCCCCCCTTTTTGTCTACAAACAGGCTGATGGCTCCCAAAAGAAAAACAACACAAAAGCCCAAATCCCCCCACCTACTCGCAGCTATTGAGGCAGCTGAACATTATGGTTGGGCCTGGGTAAGGGAAAACCTATATGGGCTTCCAAAAGAAGGTGCACCCATGCCAGCTGGGTTAGGTGACAGCCCTCCGCCTGCAAAAAAAGAGGAAGTCATCAGGTGGAGCAAGCAAAGGTAACAAAAGCGATATTCTGGTTAAATTAAGCGAAAACATGAAGGACATACAACAAATGATGCTTGACAACAGAAACAAACAACAACCCCCCGCAGGTACTAGCAGCCTGACAGGGCCCAGCACCCACTCGAACCTATAATCATCATCAACCCAGCTGCGCCCACAACAGCACAGACAGAAGAAACCGCTGCAATACCGGCAGCTGACGGCCCCCCCCACATCCATCCCCACCTCAGCTCCAACACCCACAAGCCCAATGGGGCCCATAACTACAAACACTGCAGATGGTGCACTAAAGGCATGGGCAACCCCAAATGCCAGTCCAACAGGTCAGCCAGAAATTATCAAAAACAGTGGTGCACAAATGGTAATGATGAGCAGCGCACAACTGGACCAAAAATTAAAATCTTTTCACACAGAAATCCTGAATAGGTACAAAAGATGTTTAGCATGGAACATAGATACTACAATCAAGGAAGCCATATGGGCGAAAGAATTCATCAAAATCTTCTCTCTGACAGAAGCGCAACGGAAAGGGAGAGATGCCTTTAGGGATCCCAAGAAAATAGAAGAGAAAGCAATAGCCAGGAATGCTCAGGTAGAGCAAAACTGGGACAACTGGCTAAAATCATTTGCCATCTTAGCAACTATATGCTTAGAAAAGTTTCCAGGGATTGCCACCAAACTTTGGGCATACATGGACAAAGTTAGAGAAGTAAAGATTGCCCAGAAAGGCAGTATTTGGATGGCATATGATACTATATTCAGAAGGAGCATGTCAGAGAAGCCAGCCATAAAATGGGATGAAGTGCAGAATGATCTATACATATTAAACACCGAGCTCCCTACTGAGGATGAAGTTACCCTACCAAACAAACCCAGCAAAAATTCTCAACGGACACAAGTCCCTCGCAATGAGAAACACAAGAAAGGGGAGCAGCCCTTTCGAAAAAACCAGCCGGGGCGGCTAAGTCAAATGCCCATGGACAGAACAAAAATAACCACGCTTCCAAAGCCAACATTGCATGCAGGAACACTGGAAAAAACCTATGCACCTGGGGGTAAGAATGCTGGTACAAACACAACTGTACTAACTGCAATGGCGACCACCCGGCAAGCAATTGCACCAAAAATGCAAAAGAGTAGCCTGACCACTGTCTAACAATCAACTGACCACTTTCCAAGCAACAACAGCATGACCCCTTTCCTAAAACCAGGAAGAACCCCAATTAACCCCAACAACTTCAGCAAGGCCATATTGAACTATCCAGACAGCGATACCAGCTCGGCGATCCGACAAGGTTTCACATCAGGTTTTACAATTCCTTTTAAAGGAACCGGGTCTCAATGCATCCCCAAAAACCTGAAATCAGCCAGAGACAACCCAGAAGTGTTAAAGAGTAAAATACAAAAAGAGCTAAAACTGGGCCGGATAGCAGGACCCTGGGATTCCATGCCATTTACAGAATACATAGTATCCCCACTAGGCCTGGTTCCATAAAAGGAACCAGGAAAAATTAGGTTAATCGACCACCTCTCCTACCCAAAGGGCCACTCACTCAATGACGGCATTCTACACACAGAATCTGCCGTCTCCTACACACACTTCCAAGAGGCAGTAAGGCTCGTGCAGGAATGTGGCAGGAAGGCACTCATGGCCAAACTAGACATTGAATCGGCTTTCAGACTCCTACCAGTGCACCCAGAATCACAGAAATGGCTAGGATTTACCTTTGAAAACAAATTTTATGTTGATAGATGTCTCCAGATGGGATGCACAGTCTCTTGCGCACTATTCGAGCAGTTCAGCTCATTTTTCCAATGGGCTTTCCAAAAACAACAACCGGGGGTCAAGGTAGTACACTACCTCTTCGACTTCATGGTCATGGGGCCTGCGGCATCAGAAGAATGCAGGATGGCACTGGCCGAGTTAGAAAAAATGGCCACACAATCGGGCATCCCCCTGGCCACTGAAAAAACAACCAAACCATCCACCAACATCATTTTCCTAGGGATCGAGATAGATTCAGAAAAGAGCCTCTGCAGAAACCCAAACACAAAGATTGCTGAACTCCTGGATAAAATACAAAACTTAAGCACAAAAGATAAAGGCACAATAAAGGAACTGCAGTCACTAGCAGGTAGCCTCAACTTTGCAGCCAGAATCATCCCACAAGGGAAGGTATTCTCCAGGAGTTTAGAGTTCAAAACAAAATCATGCTCCAAACCCACCTCCACATTTGGCTAGACAAAGAAGTAAAGGAAGATCTAAAAATGTGGGGAGATTTTCACTGAAAATTCAACAGAACCACACTTTGGCGCACGCCAAAGAATACATGGGAAAAGGGTCCTCTTTACAGACGCAGCCGGGAGCAAGGGGTTTGGTACCAACCTTGACACAGAAAGGGTCAGAAACATGGCACCCAGCAGGATGGACAAAAAACATAACACTTCTAGAAATATTTCCCATTTGGCTAACACTACGCATCTGGGGCAGGCAACTAGCTAACACGGAACTGTTAATTTGGTGCGACAACATGGCGGTGGTAGGCATCATAAACAGAAGAATGACCAAATGTCACTTGCTACTAAAAGTCCTAAGAGCCATCACGGTAGTCACACTACAAGAAAACATTGTAGTTAAAGCCAAACATATTACTGGAACGGATAATAACATTGCAGACGCTTTATCTCGTTTTCAAAGGACAAGATTCCGGGAGCTAGCACCACACGCCCAAGAAAAGATGTTGTTAATACCAGCGGACTGCTGGTCAATAATGGGGAGATAAAAGAAATTACATCAACGTCATCGCCAAAGAGTCATGGCCGGGATGTACAACAAGAAACAGGCACCACACAAACGGGTGCCATCAACGCTGTTCGTACGGATAGCCTGAACCGTGGTACGGGGTTCCTGCAGAGATGGCAGAAAAGGCACTAGCAAGCACAACCACAGCTCAATACAGTAAGTGCCTGCAAACAGTCTTTAGAATAACAGGGTTAAGCTGTGTGGAATTGATAACAGTAAAGGATATCGAAATATTTTTTAAAATGGGTGCATGAACAGGGTTTCAAGAGGGATTGGGCAAAGAGACACCTAGTAGCAATATCATACGACTCCAAACTACGGGGGACACAGACCCCACCCAGAGCAACCTGATTGCGTATGCCATGAAAGGCTGGGGCAGAATAGAGGGACCCCAGGTAGACTCCCGCTGCCCTCTCGATTTTGAAAAACTGATAAAAATTACAAATCAGTTAGACAACATATGCAGTCACCCCTATGAGACCCTTCTATTCAAAACGGCATTCTTTTTGGCGTACTTTGGGGCTTTCCGAATAGGAGAGCTCATCGCCTCAAGCACCAAGGTAAATAATGGCTTGGGGATCATGGAGACCAGGTTCAGACAGGACAGTGTCTCCATAGACTTACAACAGTCCAAAACAGGGGCAAAAAGAACCATAAACATTTGCTGCATAGACGATGTAACAAACTGCCCGGTGTGCGTCACCAACCTTTACTACGCACAAAGACCCAAAGTGGGGGGTAGGTTCCTAATACACAAGGATACCTCGGCACTAGGCCGCTACCAGTTCAAAGGGGTACTATATAAAGTCAACAGCAAGGCGGGATGGGACCCAAAAGATTTCAGCACCCACTTCTTTAGAATTGGGGCAGCAACTGCAGCTTGGCAAGGGGGTCTCGGCCCTCAGCAAGTAAAAAGCATAGGGGGGTGGAAGTCCGATTGCTATAAAAAATGCATCTGACCATAACTAATCTAGTCCTCCACCGCCCCCCCCCATTTTTTCTTACAACCACCAGAAACAACAACCGGGAGGACGGCCCTGCTCCGAGGAACACTATTGCATCTTGGTGAGGATACAGAGGCTTCCTCTGGGCAGACATTCACAACAAACTAGCAGAATTAGTTGCGTACAGGGATCCGCTGGAATTCCTGATCATACATTTAGGAGGCAACGATTTGGTGTCCACAGGAAGACGAAGCCTGCTCGAGGAAATGTGCGCCTCACTAGCGGGCATCTCACACAACTGGAGAGATACCAACATCTTTTTCTCTGCAATCCTGCCTAGAAGAAAATGGCAGGGGGCCATCTGCTACAAATCAGTGGACATTTCTAGACGGAAACTTAACAGAGGGATAGAAAATTCTGTACAGCCAGAGGGCTACTGTTCATAAAACACCCAGCCATTACATTAAGAGATCCCAATCTTTTTCTCAAAGACGGGACTCATCTATCAGGACTCGGCATGGAACATTTCTTTGAAGAAATGTCCACCTTCTTAACCACTTTTGGGGGAACACAGACAGCCGATAACCTGCCCGTGTGTGGCAGCACGGGCCAGAAGAGGTTACCTCAGGACCCGGTGCCCAAAAGTATGTACATATATGGTTATGTGATTATTGCCATTGTTTCCAAAATCATATCTATAACAATAAAATCCTACAGCCTTTTATTGCCAACACTTGTAATGGTGTGGTCCCACATTTTCTTTCAGGGAGGGTGGGTCGGCTTAGGGACTTGCATGCATATGGGTCCAACAGTTATGGGCAATGCTGCAGGGCCTCCCAAAGTGAGGCAGGGTAAATGTTGGTACCGTCTACAGGCCCTGGAGAGGGGCGGCTCCTTCCCACACTTGCCTGGCCCTCTCCCCATCACACACAGAGACATGCAGTCTCTGTCCCCACAAAGGAAAGGAAGGGTGAGGTGTGAACATCACCTCACCTTCCCACAAAGCAACAAGGTGCTAAGCACCTAGAGGAAACAACAACAAGTGGCAGGGGAAACACAATGCATTACCCTGCCCCCCTGCCCCAAGGGGTCAGACATTCGGCTGCTGCCGGCCGGGGGTTGGACTTCAGCCCCCACTGACACACTTCAAAGACACAGGGCTACCCCTGGGTCTTATAAAAAGAGCAGCACAGCTCTCACAAACCACAATCTGTTTGTTGACCCTGAACCGGGTCCCAAACAGCCTGGAAGTTCACTGTTCACTCAGTGTCTTCCACCTCTTACTCTTTTCCCAGAACCATCCCATCCTAAAAAAGAAAGGAGAAGACCAAAGAAAGAGAAACCAGGACACTGTACGGTGACCACAACAAGTCGTATGGCAGAAAGGTGGCATGGGCCAGAGGAGGTAACCTCAGGACCCGTTGCCCAAAAGTATGTATACATATGATTATATGATTATTGCCATTGATTCCATAATCATATCTGTAACAATAAAATCATACTGGCTTTTATATATTGCCAACACTTGTAATGGTGTGGGCCTGTACAGGAGGGCGGGGCATCCTCTGATGGGCCCATAGGTCAGATCTCACCCTCTAGTACCTGTAAGACAAGATAGCTGCACCTTGAGGAGGTTAGGGTGCAGGATTCACTTACTCCGACACACTTCAATAAGGACAACTCAATAGTTTGGCAAAGGGAAATCCGTTTAATGACAAGTAAAAAAAACGGGGAAACAAATGGTAATCATCAATGATGCGATCGCCTGTCTCGCTTCAACTCC
Organism: Ambystoma mexicanum; assembly: GCF_040938575.1. Lineage (NCBI taxonomy): Eukaryota > Metazoa > Chordata > Amphibia > Caudata > Ambystomatidae > Ambystoma > Ambystoma mexicanum. The sequence goes on from NC_090930.1 coordinate 666,183,453, forward strand.
TCAATTCTTCATTCAGACAGCAACTTTTATAGGCAAAATTCATCATCATTTGACATGTAAAACTCATAGGTTTGTCAAGCAATTTCTATTGGTTGGAAAGGTAACTTAAATATAGGTGCTATATCTGTATGTGGTAACAGAGCATACGGATTGGATAACTCTTATCTGGTGGGCGTCTACGCCATCCCACTACATCACTCATGATAGACGTCACTACAACTACAAGGTCTTATTGGTTCTACAAGCTGTAGGACCCTAGATTATTTGGTCCATTGTGATTGGGTGGGTTACACCCCTAGACATAAATCTCCACTTTAATTAGCAGCATGCAGAATGGACACCCAGCTGCGGAGTGCCCCAAGATTCACCCTGCCTCCCTTCCATCAATCAGTACCTTTAGGGCTATGTGTCAACTAGTTGGCTGAGGATGGCCTCGAAACTGTAGTTCTTATCAGGAAAAGTTATGGCATCCTCGGTTTCTGGGTGACATCAGACGTTGATACCTCTTTGCCCTTGGCTGGTCACGTGTCTCTTCATCGTGAATCTGCTTCATTTTCCCTCTTATTCATGTATTTGATTCTTCAGAGGAGAATGTGTCAACTAGTTGGCTGAGGATGGCCTCGAAACTGTAGTTCTTATCAGGAAAAGTTATGGCATCCTCGGTTTCTGGGTGACATCAGACGTTGATACCTCTTTGCCCTTGGCTGGTCACGTGTCTCTTCATCGTGAATCTGCTTCATTTTCCCTCTTATTCATGTATTTGATTCTTCAGAGGAGAATTGCCTAGCATTTCGGTGCTGGACTGCCCCAGGGCAGGACAAAGACTGATATGTTTGGGATATTTCTTCTCTGTGAAAGATAGTGAGCTAAAGACTCTGGGTAAGTCTCTCGCACCCAGGACTAATGTCTGGCAGAGGGACTCCCAGGACCCCCCCTTGTTTGATTCTTCCATAGCCTCGCCACCTGCCTGGGGCCTCCTTATCACGACCTTCACTGGCTGGCTGGTATGCTCTTAAGTTTCGGTTCTCCGGAGTTGCCGCTCTCCTCCCTTCCTGGAGTTGACCTCGAATTCTCAAGCATGAGCTACTCCTTGCTGAGTTTTGATTCCGCTCTTCCCTCCTGGCTTCAGCTGGAATATGAATCTCGGCCTTGGTGGCCCCCTTGCAGCCTGGGCTTAGTTCTGCTTTACAAAATGGAGTCGCACTAGTATAGTGTGTGTAGGTGTCTTTCCCCGGCTTACTATGTGTGAGAGAAAATAAAATAACCAACACCACCCCTGTCGGGGAAGGAGGCACTCAGACCCGGCTGCAAGAGTTCAAAGGATGGTTTATTTCTCCAGCTAGGAAATAACCCAAAAAACCCCTACCAAACATTTACATCATGCTCGTATATATATATCAATTAAAGTAACTCTAACAACAAAAATACTAAACAAACCCGATTGGCCAGGTGGTGTGGTACTGTAGGTGTGGGTGGCATCTCTTCCTTCTGATTGGCTGAGTGGCTGACGAGATGATGGACGTCAAATATCTTGTGCTCCACGCAGGTCAGGGTCCGGTCACTGTGGTCACTACCTTAGCTAATATGTTGCATTTGAAAAACACTAAGGGGTCGATTCATGGAACAAACGTGCACCGAAAATCCCAGCGCACAGCAAAAGCGCACATAGTGCGGCGCGCACAACAAAAGTGGGCGGAACAGTGGGCGTAACACGCGGAATGGGGAACAACGCGTGAAAAAGAAGGCGTAACTGGGGAAGTACTGCAGGGAACTACACGGAACGCCCACAAGCACGCGAACAACCTGTATTCATGGATTCGAATATGGGAAACCCGCGCACGGCAAAAGACGCGCACATGTGTCAACGCGTCCGCCACACGAAGGCAGGCGGAAGCGTCCCCGTGCACAGTATAAAAGTGCACGCAAAAAACAAACACGTATATACAGCTACGATGAATGCCCCATTTGTCGCAGCACTGATCGTGGGACACCGCAGGAGGAGGAGAATAGCCAGGGCATGCATTTTCTCACCACGGACAAGCCTTTTTGGGATGCCTGACAACCAGGTCTACGGCAGGTATAGGTTTCCACCCCATATCATCCTAGACCTGGTCAGGGAGTGGGAAGATGACCTAACACCCACCACCCTTTGCTCCCAAGCATTGAGCCCCTTGGAGAAGGTGCTCAATGCCCTGCATGTTTTGGCCACTGGGTCATTTCAGCGGACCACTGCCATAGTGGGGGGGGGGTCTCACAGGCCACGCAGTCACGCTGCCTACACCAGGTCTTGGCAATCATGACAGCGCGCCCCTCAGTCCGCAGGCACATATACATGCCCAGAACACCCGCAGAAAGGCAGGCCGTTGTCCTGGATTTTTACAGGGTGGCACACTTCCCCAAAGTGCTCAGTGCCATAGATTGCACCCATGTGGCCCTACGTTCACCTAGAGCCACTGAGCACATCTACCGAAACCGCAAGCACTGGCATTCCATCAACGTACAGGTGGAATGCGATGCAAAGGGAATCATCACCTCTGTCTATGCAAACTACCCTGGCTCCACCCATGACAGTTTCATATACAGAATGTCCGCACTGAGCCGGGCCCTGGAAGCTGGGCAGCATGGTGACACATGGCTCCTAGGTGAGTACAAATGCCTGTGCACATGCATGCAAGTCACACACAGACAAATACCCAAACCCTAATAATCTCAACTATTATCACCTCCCCAGGGGACAGTGCCTACCCCATGATGACGCCAATCCGGAACCCCACCACACCACCCCAGGTAAGATACAACGCGGCCCATATTGCAACCAGGGCCATAGTGGAGCGCACATTCGGAGTGCTCAAGTCACGCTTCCGCTCCCTTGACCGGTTTGGCGGACAGCTACTCTATGCACCCCCAGTAGTGTGCAGGATCATTGTGGCAGCATGTGTCCTGCACAATGTTGCAACACGGCAGGGCGTACCGGTGGACATGGTGGTGCCCCCACATCTCCAACCACAGGCACAGGCACTGCCCATGGGAGGGGATAGGGCACGTGGCGAGGAAGCCCGGACCCAGCTTGTGGCCACATTTTTCACCTAAACTCCCACCCCTGCGGAGTGCACACAGGCCTGGCACATACCAGGTGACAATCGATGATGACAAAGAGACAGTCAACTGTCACAACCTTACCACCCTGAGATTGTTGCCATGGAAGTGCCACATTGTGTGCATCCCTAGCTACTTAAACACAAGCTATCCTGTGTGACCAAAAGGCACACATATGATATATGATATGTATTGATATGGCATTTGTAACGCGCCTATACACAAGTGTTGCAAGGCGCGACGAGGTAGGGAGGGGGGAACAAGGGAAGACAGACAACGATCCTACTAGGCCAGGTGTCGTTTAGATTGCGCAAGTGCAGGGGTAGGTGGAAGGGAAAAGTGCAAGGGGAAGTGGAGGGGGGAGTGCAGTACAGGGTAAGTAGAATAAAAAATAAATAAATAGGCCAGCTGGTGGCAAGTGCAAAGGTAAGTGCAGACAAGTGCTGGGAAGGGGGGGCTGTAGGGATACAGAGACAGTCCCGCAGTGCAGGGGTTGCCAGGGAGGCAGTGCAAGTAGAAAGTGGCTGGGCCAGGGACCGAGGTCGGTGAGAGTGGCCCAGTTGCAGATTCAGTGCAGTTTCAGTGAAGAAATTAGCAAGGGAGAGGGAGAGAGAAAGCAGAAGCAAAGAGGAAGGTGTTGAGGTGCTTCCTGAACTGGAGATGGTTCTCCTCAAGTTTCAGGGAGGCAGGAAGGCTGTTCCAGAGGGAGGCCCCTGCCGCAGAGAGAGATCTACCCCCAGCTCATTGCTTCGAGAAGCGGCTGGCCCTGACATGCAAGGTGTGAATCACACACACCTGCAAAACAGGCCATGACCATCACTGTTATGTCACTCAAACCCTCCCAAACCACAACATGACATGGCAAGCAATAGCCATACACCAACACAGTACCAATAAGGTACACATTGCCATGTGCAAAATGTAAATTGGCATCAGACAATGATGCCTGACATGGAATCAGATGAAATGCCTGACCAACAACCTCCCACCCAAAATGAGTCATTCCCAAATGCATCACAAAAGTAGTAGCCGCAACATAACAAAGAATGCCTGTCTACATGCACATTGTGCATTGCAAAATCAAGACTGCAGCTTCTGTGTGCTGTGTCCAACTCCTGCAACACACTGCTCAGCACACAGCACAGTGAACAGCCATTGTGTGTGATGCACACCCTGAGCATCACATCTAAGCAACAAACCACATCAAAAAGCAAAATAGGCATGTACAGGATCCATAATTGGTCACAGAACATGTGCTGCAGGGACACAGTGGGCAGCAGAAGGCAAACAGAGTGTACATGTGGATATCGAAGGGTGGTTGTACATGCAGTGCATCATAGTGTGAGTGTGTGGGTCAGCAAGGACATGCACTCAACATATGCATGTGCAATCAATTGACCATCAGTGTCCTCTACACATCACATGTGAACATTCACCATGTGTACACCCCAGCATGTCAAACCACAACGATCCCCTCACATCTGAAAGGTAAACACAACACATGAACATGCATTGATCAGCAGAACAAATCATGTGCATAGGATACCCCAATTACAATGTCAGGGTTCCCATCACACTGCAGGGCAAGGCAACTATCAACAACAAAACACCCCCCCTCCCTCACAAATGACCATGGCCCACTGAACAACTGCACCTGGGTCATGGAGCCTTCAACCCTCAATTTCACCTGGCCACATGATCACCCTTCCCCTTCGTCACCATCTCCCACCTTGTGTGTTAAAAGTTGCCTGCACTGATCCAGGCTCAGACCTTCGTCAGGGCCTGGATCAAGGGCTTGGTATATGAGCTGTAATCGAAGACCCATGCCCTAACATAGTTGCACTGGCCTAGGAACCTCTGCATTTGCTTTATCGTGAGCGGCTTAGCCGTGTTCATGATAGCTTCAGCCCTTTCTGGGGTGACCCTTTTCCGCTCATGCGAGATTAGCTGGCCTATGTACAGCACCTCTTGTTGACAATATTGTAACTTTTCTTTGCCAACCTTATATCCTTTCTCAGCCAATATAGTCAGTAGCTGGATAGAATCGTGCCTGCATTGTTCTTCAGTGGTGCTGCATATCAGAATGTCATCCACATACTGCAAAACAACACTGTCAACTGTAATGTTGCCTAGGTCTCGGTTAAAAATGGACGGGGACTCATAATACCCCTGCGGCAACCTCGTGCTTTTTAGGCGCATTTGTCTGAACGTGAAGGACGTCAGATCTTGTGAGTCACTGTGCAGTGGGATTGAGAAAAAAGCATTTTTCAAATCAATCACCGTGAAGTATTTCGCCTCGATCGGTATGTTACACAAGTTCGTAGATGGATTAGGGACCATAGGGAACTCGGCTACAACAATATCTTTTAATGCTCTTAAATCTTGGATTAAACGCCACAACCCTGCCTTTGATTTCTTGACGGGGTAAATCAACGTATTGCAGGGTGATTCTGATGTCACAAGGATGCCCGGCTCCATCATGGTGGAAATTGTCTTCGCAATCCCTTCATCCGCTTCTCTGGACATGGGATATTGTCATGCCCTTGGTAAAATTGCTCCTGGTTTCAATTTAATTTTCACTTCTCCTGCTCCTTTCAGGAGGCCTACATCATAGGGTCCTGTAGTCCATGCTGAGACAGGCACCTGGGTCATGTCATCGTCAAAGTATGCGGGGTGAATCAGTGCCAAAATCATTCTCTGAGGCACCTCTCGTTTGATCATTTTGGCCCAAAATATGAGACTTACTTCCACCCTAGTCTCTTCTGAGTCAGGGTGTTCTTCGAACAGATCATCATTGGTGATGTCAGTCACTCGGTACCCTTCTTCAATGGCGATAATTGCACATCATTGTCTGCCTTCATCATTGTACCCTTCGACCATTACTACCTTCCCTCGTACTGCTGCAGTATGTATCAATAAGGGAAATACTTGTCCCTCTTCTTCATGCATAGGTATTCTTGGTCTGAATAGAAACTCATCAGGGGTTCTCATAGTTCTATCTGCGAGGCCTGGCAATCCCACCATAAGCACACGCACGCCATATGCGAAGACTTCTGGTTCTAATGGCATAGCTCTCATGGCTATACGTCCGGAGTACGCTCTGACCATTTCGCACACGTTAGAATAATACATTCCTGGAGTGGAGCATACTATGCCCTCCTCTGTGAACAATATAGTCATATTCAACTTTGTCATTAAATCTCGACCCAAAATGTTTACTGGGGTCTGGCGTGAGTATAACAAGGGTACATTCATCTCACATTCCCCCACAGAAACTGGGAGGTTGTCCATAAAGGGAACTCTACTGTGAGCTCCTGTATATCTCTGAGTGTCTATGGCCTGGCCGGACAAGGAAAACTTGCCTTCTGGTATGCACAAGCATGTTGCACCCATGTCAACTAAGAAGGAATATTCTTTCCCCCCTATGATGACATTTACCCTAGGTTCCCTGTTAGGGTCTGGTGTCACTGATAGGATAGAGCACATCAGATTTTCCCATGAGCTGTCCTATTGTATATATAGGTTTGGTCCACTGTATACTTGTGGACTTCCCCCATTGCCAGGGTTGACTCCCCCTCCGGAGTTAGTGCCTTGCGACATTTGCGGCGGTGCCTGTTGGGATTGCCCCTGTGGCAAATTCCCCATATTTGAGGGTTGAACCCCTTGCGGCGCACCTTGCTGCAAGCCTGGCGCCTGCTGCTGCACTGCGTGTTTCTGTGCACTGTCTTGTTGTGGGACGGCAGGCTGATTCACCATGCCTGTTCCCATCCCTTGGCCATTTTTCCACATGCCTTGGCTTCTGCACAAGCGCGCCACATGTCCTGTCACTCCACACAGCCAACACACTGGTGGTGGTTGGGCCATTAGTCCAGCTGGCGTAGCTGGACTGCCCATCTGCGCATTCTGAAAGCCACCTTGATTATTGTGAAAACCTCCCTGGTTATTTTGAAATCCTCCCTGATTACTCTGCCATCCTCTTCCTCTAAATCCCCTACCCCTCGGGTAAAGTCCCACACTACCCTGATTATTCTATTAGCCACTTGTTGCGCGTTTGGCTCAGCTGGGCTTGTCAGCATGGCTCCCTTGAGAGCATACTTTGAGAGTTTCTTTTGCACCAGCTTTGTTTCCTCACCTTTACGAGTTGCCTATTTTTTCGGTTCTTTTCTTGCAACAATCTACAGTAGTGTGCAATTGTCAACTGTATTTCGGCCCATAGTTTAGCTTCTACTCCCACCAATTTCTTGAGCTGTTTCTGCACCGGTTCTGGCAACCCATGCCACACTATATGGTAGAATACAGGGATAGATTTCGTCCAAGATTCATGTGTTTCGAGTACCCACGCATCTTGAAAATTCCTCAATCTGTCTACATTCTCAATTTTCGTTACCAACACTGTTTTATGTATTTTTCACACGTCCAACAGTATGAGCGAGCACCAAATACGCAAGCTCCAATCCAAACTTTCCCAACAAAATTCCATATCATCACTTTACTCTGGTACATCAATTCATTGGCGATTCCCTCTTAGATATGGAATCGCGTAAAGCCCAAACTTCATTTCAAACAATCAATGATAGTTATTTTACTTTTGACATATAACAGGACACGTATGACAGACATTTGACAGACTAGACGGACACCAGCTGGACAAACATATACCTGCCTTCTAATCAATACGCCGACATGGGGTTTAAACAAACTCCATTTGTGCCGTCTTTAATCGTCACCGTAGCCTTATCGTCCCCTATTATGTGGGCTCTGAGTTCACGCTTCTTCTAACCGCTGTATTAAAGCGCAGGAACAAGGCAAATCCTTACTTTTTTCTCTCAGGGCCCTCCCGGTAACCCTACTTTTTCTCTGGGGTTACTCCCGGTAACCTTACTTTTTCTCTATTCTACTCGAGTCATTAACCCCTTATATATATATACAGTATTCTCTACTTCTATTTTATTTTTTCTCCGCCACCCTCCGTTACCTTTCCCATACTTGTTCTAATGTCTACAAGACATTTGCCAAAGTAATGAGTTTATTGTTTCACTCACCGCTCACATCTTTTCCTCTCTGGAACTTTGGGATCACCAGCCCCTCTGTCGTTACCGCCTCTTGCGGTCTTTTCGTCCGATCCGCTGCCCGTGGGAATGAGAAGGGTTATGCTTGGAAAGGCAGGTTCCTTCAGACCTACTGCAGATTTGATGAATTTACTTCTATCATTGTCCACGGGAAGCATCTCAGTCTACTCAGCCGAACCGTGAAGGACTTGTGATATTGCCGAAGGCCTAGAGTTACTTTGTGCTGTCGGTCTATGGGTGTCTTAGTATTAATCAATCAATAGTTGATGGTTGAACCATCCTCATGCTACCAAGTGTACAGGAGGGCGGAGCATCCTCTGACGGGCCCATAGATCAGAACTCACCCTCTAGGACCTGTAAAACATGATAGCTGCACCTTCCTCCGACACACTTCAATAAGGACAACTCAATAGTTTGACAAAGGGAAGTCCGTTTAATGACAAGTACAAAAAACGGGGAAACAAATGGTAATCATCAATGATGCGATCGCCTGTCTGGCTTCAACTCCCAAATTCTTCATTAAGACAGCAACTTTTATAGGCAAAATCAATCATCATTTGATGTGTAAAACTCATAAGTTTTTCATGCAATTTCTATTGGTTGGAAAGGTAACTTAAATATAGGTGCTATATCTGTATATGGTAACAGAGCATACGGATTGGATAACTCTTATCGGGTGGGCATCTACGCCCATCCCACTACATCACTTGTGATAGACGTCACTACAACTACGACGTCTAAGTGGTTCTACAAGCTATAGGACCCTAGATTATTTGGTCCATTGTGATTGGGTGGGTTACACCCCTAGACATAAATCTCCACTTTAATTAGCAGCATGCAGAATGGACACCCAGCTGCGGAGTGCCCCAAGATTCACCCTGCCTCCCTTCCATCAATCAGTACCTTTAGGGCTATGTGTCAATTGGTTGGCTGAGGATGGCCTCGAAACTGTAGTTCTTATCAGGAAAGGTTATGGCATCCTCGGGTTCTGGGTGACATCAGACGTTGGTACCTCGTTGCCCTTGGCTGGTCACGTGTCTCTTCATCGTGAATCTGCTTCATTTTCCATCTTATTCGTGTATTTGATTCTTCCATAGCCTGGCCACCTGCCTGGGGCCTCCTTATCATGACCTTCCCTGGCTGGATGGTATGCTCTTAAGTTTTGGTTCTCCGGAGTTGCCGCTCTCCTCCCTTCCTGGAGTTGACCTCGAATTCTCAAGCATGAGCTACTCCTTGCTGAGTTTTGATTCCGCTCTTCCCTCCTGGCTTCAGCTGGAATATGAATCTCGGCCTTGGTGGCCCCCTTGCAGCCTGGGCTTAGTTCAGCTTTACAAAATGGAGTCGCACTAGTATAGTGTGTGTAGGTGTCTTTCCCCGGCTTACTACGTGTGAGAGAAAATAAAATAACCAACACCACCCCTGTCGGGGAAGGAGGCACTGAGACCCGGCTGCAAGAGTTCAAAGGATGGTTTATTTCTCCAGCTAGGAAATAACCCAAAAAACCCCTACCAAACATTTACATCATGCTCGTATATATATATCAATTAAAGTAACTCTAACAAAAAAATGCTAAACAAACCCGATTGGCCAGGTGGTGTGGTACTGTAGGTGTGGGTGGCATCTCTTCCTTCTGATTGGCTGAGTGGCTGACGAGATGATGGACGTCAAATATCTTGTGCTCCACGCAGGTCAGGGTCCGGTCACTGTGGTCACTACCTTAGCTAATATGTTGCATTTGAAAAACACTAAGGGGTCGATTCATGGAACAAACGTGTACCGAAAATCCCAGCGCACAGCAAAAGCGCACATAGTGCGGCGCACACAACAAAAGTGGGCGGAACAGTGGCGTAACACGCGGAATGGGGAACAACGCGTGAAAAAGAAGGCGTAACTGGGGAAGTACTGCAGGGAACTACACGGAACGCCCATTAGCACGCGAACAACCTGTATTCATGGATTCGAATATGGGAAACCCGCGCACGGCAAAAGACGCGCACATGTGTCAACGCGTCCGCCACACGAAGGCAGGCGGAAGCGTCCCCGTGCACAGTATAAAAGTGCACGCAAAAAACAAACACGTATATACAGCTACGATGAATGCCCCATTTGTCGCAGCACTGATCGTGGGACACCGCAGGAGGAGGAGAATAGCCAGGGCATGCATTTTCTCACCACGGACAAGCCTTTTTGGGATGCCTGACAACCAGGTGTACGGCAGGTATAGGTTTCCACCCCATATCATCCTAGACCTGGTCAGGGAGTGGGAAGATGACCTAACACCCACCACCCTTTGCTCCCAAGCATTGAGCCCCTTGGAGAAGGTGCTCAATGCCCTGCATGTTTTGGCCACTGGGTCATTTCAGCGGACCACTGCCATAGTGGGGGGGGTCTCACAGGCCACGCAGTCACGCTGCCTACACCAGGTCTTGGCAATCATGACAGCGCTCCCCTCAGTCCGCAGGCACATATACATGCCCAGAACACCCGCAGAAAGGCAGGCCGTTGTCCTGGATTTTTACAGGGTGGCACACTTCCCCAAAGTGCTCAGTGCCATAGATTGCACCCATGTGGCCCTACGTCCACCTAGGGCCAATGAGCACATCTACCGAAACCGCAAGCACTGGCATTCCATCAACGTACAGGTGGAATGCGATGCAAAGGGAATCATCACCTCTGTCTATGCAAACTACCCTGGCTCCACCCATGACAGTTTCATATACAGAATGTCCGCCCTGAGCCGGGCCCTGGAAGTTGGGCAGCATGGTGACACATGGCTCCTAGGTGAGTACAAATGCCTGTGCACATGCATGCAAGTCACACACAGACAAATACCCAAACCCTAATAATCTCAACTATTATCACCTCCCCAGGGGACAGTGCCTACCCCATGATGACGCCAATCCGGAACCCCACCACACCACCCCAGGTAAGATACAACGCGGCCCATATTGCAACCAGGGCCATAGTGGAGCGCACATTTGGAGTGCTCAAGTCACGCTTCCGCTCCCTTGACCGGTTTGGCGGACAGCTACTCTATGCACCCCCAGTAGTGTGCAGGATCATTGTGGCAGCATGTGTCCTGCACAATGTTGCAACACGGCAGGGCGTACCGGTGGACATGGTGGTGCCCCCACATCTCCAACCACAGGCACAGGCACTGCCCATGGGAGGGGATAGGGCACGTGGCGAGGAAGCCCGGACCCAGCTTGTGGCCACATTTTTCACCTAAACTCCCACCCCTGCGGAGTGCACACAGGCCTGGCACATACCAGGTGACAATCGATGATGACAAAGAGACAGTCAACTGTCACAACCTTACCACCCTGAGATTGTTGCCATGGAAGTGCCACATTGTGTGCATCCCTAGCTACTTAAACACAAGCTATCCTGTGTGACCAAAAGGCACACATATGATATATGATATGTATTGATATGGCATTTGTAACGCGCCTATACACAAGTGTTGCAAGGCGCGACGAGGTAGGGAGGGGGGAACAAGGGAAGACAGACAACGATCCTACTAGGCCAGGTGTCGTTTAGATTGCGCAAGTGCAGGGGTAGGTGGAAGGGAAAAGTGCAAGGGGAAGGGGAGGGGGGAGTGCAGTACAGGGTAATTAGAATAAAAAATAAATAAATAGGCCAGCTGGTGGCAAGTGCAAAGGTAAGTGCAGACAAGTGCTGGGAAGGGGGGGCTGTAGGGATACAGAGACAGTCCCGCAGTGCAGGGGTTGCCAGGGAGGCAGTGCAAGTAGAAAGTGGCTGGGCCAGGGACCGAGGTCGGTGAGAGTGGCCCAGTTGCAGATTCAGTGCAGTTTCAGTGAAGAAATTAGCAAGGGAGAGGGGGAGAGAAAGCAGAAGCAAAGAGGAAGGTGTTGAGGTGCTTCCTGAACCGGAGATGGTTCTCCTCAAGTTTCAGGGAGGCAGGAAGGCTGTTCCAGAGGGAGGCCCCTGCCGCAGAGAGAGATCTACCCCCAGCTCATTGCTTCGAGAAGCGGCTGACCCTGACATGCAAGGTGTGAATCACACACACCTGCAAAACAGGCCATGACCATCACTGTTATGTCACTCAAACCCTCCCAAACCACAACATGACATGGCAAGCAATAGCCATACACCAACACAGTACCAATAAGGTACACATTGCCATGTGCAAAATGTAAATTGGCATCAGACAATGATGCCTGACATGGAATCAGATGAAATGCCTGACCAACAACCTCCCACCCAAAATGAGTCATTCCCAAATGCATCACAAAAGTAGTAGCCGCAACATAACAAAGAATGCCTGTCTACATTCACATTGTGCATTGCAAAATCAAGACTGCAGCTTCTGTGTGCTGTGTCCAACTCCTGCAACACACTGCTCAGCACACAGCACAGTGAACAGCCATCGTGTGTGATGCACACCCTGAGCATCACATCTAAGCAACAAACCACATCAAAAAGCAAAATAGGCATGTACAGGATCCATAATTGGTCACAGAACATGTGCTGCAGGGACACAGTGGGCAGCAGAAGGCAAACAGAGTGTACATGTGAATATCGAAGGGTGGTTGTACATGCAGTGCATCATAGTGTGAGTGTGTGGGTCAGCAAGGACATGCACTCAACATATGCATGTGCAATCAATTGACCATCAGTGTCCTCTACACATCACATGTGAACATTCACCATGTGTACACCCCAGCATGTCAAACCACAACGATCCCCTCACATCTGAAAGGTAAACACAACACATGAACATACATTGATCAGCAGAACAAATCATGTGCATAGGATACCCCAATTACAATGTCAGGGTTCCCATCACACTGCAGGGCAAGGCAACTATCAACAACAAAACACCCCCCCTCCCTCACAAATGACCATGGCCCACTGAACAACTGCACCTGGGTCATGGAGCCTTCAACCCTCAATTTCACCTGGCCACAGGATCACCCTTCCCCTTCGTCACCATTTCCCACCTTGTGTGTTAAAAGTTGCCTGCACCCTCAGAGACCACCTTCATTTGCAAAGACACAAAATCCAAGGCAGAAAAACGAACCAGAACAGTGTCCAGTAGATGACTTGAAGTAGCAGTACCTCACAAAGTCCAAGTACTACCACAATGATGTAACAACCAAGGTAGCACAGTAAAACAATGTCACAACAGGATGTGAACCATGTGTGGTACATAAAATAGAATGATGCACCACAAACGGATGTGTACTGTCACAGCTCCCGTGTACAGGCGCAGGAGTGGCACGAACTAACCATCCCCACCGTGGACTGGGTGCCTGTAAGGTCAAACTCACACAGGCCTCTGAGACCCTGGTGGGGAAGGAGGGTCAGGGATATGCAGTTGGGACAGCCGTTGGCATACTGGATAACTGGAATGAGGGGCAGGAGAGGGGAGTAGGAATGACACGTGAAAGTAGGGAATGCACTAAAATGGAGTACTTCCATTAACACATACACAATCATAACAAACTTGTACATCATTGTCAGGGCCTTCCGGAGTCCAGGCTCAGGAGTGGCACGAACCAACCACCCCCTCTAGGGTTTTGGCGCCTGCAAGCTTGGGGCTTACACAGGCATCCGTAACCCCAGCAGGGAAAGAGGGTTAGGGAATGTTGGTTGGATAGGTACCGGAAGCAGGAACACCGGGTAGTGGGTACAGGGTTTAGAATTGGATAGGACTTGGGGTGATTATGAAAAAAAAAAAAAAAAAATTGAATTACACATTCATCCATGCATCAGTGCACCCCCCAGGAAGCCTATGTAGAGCAGTTTGAAAGAAAAACAACAAGACACACAGCTCTGGTTTTGAGTGCTGGCCTCCTGCCTGCGCACTCTCAGGTCTGGTTACAGGAGCACTTCAATGCTGCAAAGAGAGCCACAGTTAAGAATCTGTGCGTGCCCATAACACACAAACACACCACCAAATATGCCCCATAGCAACAAACTACTCTACAAACAGACAATCTGGTTTGGATGGTTCGTACCCATACGTAACATTCCCCCTCTGATGGTTCATACACAGTCAATGCAGTACGTCAGGCGCCGGTGGGTGCGTGGCAAATGGAACACCAATGTGTCACGATTCACACAACATGCAATTTTCCCTGGGTAAGCAGACAGACGCATATAGCAACGTATGACTTCAGAAAAAGTCGTGTCCAACCATGACCGTAAAAAAATAGGCAGTGCATGTTACAAAATGTACATGGAAATCAAATGCACTGCACCTGAGTCTGTCCCTTGCTGTATGTCCCTGTGAGCAGCTCCTTTCCATGTCTCGGAAGGCTACATGGGTGATACAAGTGCCTCAATGGCCCAGGGTGGACCGGAGGGTATGTGCCACTGCCCCTGCAGGTGCCCCAGACAACCTTACAATCAACTAGCCATCAGTCCACCAACACATCTGAGCTGTATTGTGCGCTTCAACACCAATATTCGTCCAAGCTCACTGTCAGTGCTGCTACTAAGCCTGCATGTGCAAATGCCCTGGTGGAAGCTTTGCTGTGTTGTGGCCCCCCTGTGCTGCTCACCTTGCCTGGAGTTCCTTGAAACACATCAGCAGTTCTAGGATGTATGTCTGCAATCCCTGTGCCTCTGCTTGCGCACACATGTGCATGTGGGCACCAACAAACGTCCCCAGAATCCAGACGTCCAATGGACCATGTCTGCTGGCAAAGGTGGTCTGGAGGCTCATCCCCCTGTAGAAAGGGCATGAAACACATGATTAATGCTTTAGAGTCATCTGTGTGTGTCTCTTCAGGCAACTCATTACTGGACCATGTCAGAGACGTACATCAGAAATCACACCATCAGTCCGTCTTTCACATCCAAAGTGTGGAACACACTATCTACGGCATGAATTGCAACAAGCACGTGTACAGTAAAGATAAGAAACATACTACACAATGCATAGCAATGAATGTACACATTAATCATGGAACAACCCATCTAGCAAAAGCAGAACAGTGGTCAATAACACCGCAATCATCCCCACTAGGGGTGTTAACACAAGTTACACAGCACCAGACATGCCACAGATATGACAGTCCAAAGCCCTTGTGTAATAGGCTGTTACACCGAACCATCCTTGCGAGCCCATGGATAAGGGAAGCAGGAGTGGCATATGTGAGTCAAGGACCCCAAGAAGCAAACACATACACAAGACAAGCCTGAAGGGCCCAGCTGGAACAGACAGTGGATGCTTTCAAAAGCCACAAAACACTGCACCGTCACATGAAAGCACAATAGACAAGCAATATTAAACTATATTAACTAATTACACTAACTATGAAAAACCTACATTACCTAATTAAACTAACTATCAAACAGAAACTTAACTAACTAAACTAAAAGAAAAATCAAAAATGGCCACATACGACCCGGGGGGGGGGGGGGCACCCAGGAGCGGGAGGTACAGGGTGCTGCTCAACACCCACATGCGATGATGCTGAGCCAAAAAAAAACCTCCATGGGCTCAACGCCTGCACAGCCCGACCTATGTGGGAGATAGATGGTTGTCCGAGTCTGGCTCATCCTGGAAAGGAGGACGTGGCACAGTAGCCTGGCCACGCCTAGCCGCAGCTTGCCCCTCGACCGCAGCAAGTCTGCCGGACGGGTGAGCCTGGTTCTGTGTGGCGATGTGACGTAGGTCTGCATGCAGAACCTCACGTGATACACGTGCTTCCTCTTGCAAGGTAGCACGTGTAACACGGAGTTCCTCCTGCAAGGCCTGGCTGGACAACCGCTGCACCTCCCGGCAAGCCTGTAGCTCAGCCGAGATGGTACGCTCAAGCTGTGCAAACCTCTCCTCTGCCCGCTGCCTCTGGGACATCAGAAGGACACCCAGAGTGGATTTGAGGGAAGCATACTCCTCCCTCAGGGCATCCATCTGCGCCTCTGCGTGAGCAGCAATTGCTTGACGCAGAGACGACATTTCAGCCTGGCGTGCCCTTTCTGAGGCCGCCATGCCCAGCCTGAGCGAGCGGGCCGTGGACCGTGCCGCCTGCTGCTGGAGAAGCACCTGCCTAGCAGGGGGGAGCACAGATCAGGCCACACGCTCCATGCTCTCAGCGATGTTCTCCATTGCTGCCCCCTGCCGTTCTGAATTGGCAGTCATGTTTTGCTCCCACTCAGTATACTGCAGTTGTGCGCGGCGACCGCATTGCTGGGCTTGACCCCTGCAGGGCCCAAGGACCGGGTGTCCACGCTGTGTTGGCAGCGCCCGCGGCTGCACGACTACATGCCCCCATCGACGTGATGTCCCAGGTACATCAGTGAATGGTGTGGAAGGTGACCCTGCGTCCCGATCCACCACGGGCGGAGGTACCAAGACTGTCTAACCCCTCAGTGCAGGTGTCGTGGACAGAGAAGTGTCCACATCAGAATCACTCACCCCTGACACATGGACTTGATGCTCATCCAACTCAACATGGACGTCAGAGTCGTCATCAGGGCTGGACTCATAGGCAGCCAGAGACAAGATGGACTGTATCCACTTGTGCCGGGTTGATGTAGTGGTAACAACCCTGTGTCTGGCATGACAACACCATCCTCCGGCTCCATTGCGTCATCATCTGAAAAATATAGAGAAAAAAGGTCACTACACATGTCAGAAGCACACAACACACACACACACCGACAACAAACACATCAGGCAGACATGTGACACACAAAACAGAACCTGGCATGCATGCTAGGTCAACTTTGAATTGCTTCTGTGATCAGACCTGTTGAAAGGTGGCAGTTTGCATAGAAGTGGGTCTATGCAGTGCAGCAAATGTGTATGTCACTCACTACCTACATGTACAAGGACTCCATGGTGTGTGTCAGGAAATGGGAAGGCAGTGCAAGGTCAAATTCAGGCATCACGTGCAATGTACATTCAATGGGTAGCATATCTACAAGCAAAGCACCCCTCCACCCAAGTGCAAAAGCAGGGATGCCTAGCATGGTATCAAAAGGCTGACCATGGACCTGTGTATTGATAGGCAGTGTTGACTGGCATCAACAGCTTAATGTGATTCAAGTGACAACACTGCAAATGATGATGGGACAGTAAGCAGGACACATGATGAAAACTCTGGAGGCCGCCCACGTGTGAAGAAGACACTACAACAGTCGGACAGAGTCATTGGCCATTAAACAGGCTGAGGCCTGTGACCCACACAGATTGTCAGACCCTAAACATGTGTGCAACGCAGTACTGAGCCACAGTTGACATGGGAAGGCGGATGAGATGCCATGCAATGCATGTCACCCCGGACTTGTATTACAGTGATCATCCAGTCAAGGACACATAGGGGCATGCGTGCAATGCACATGGAGCATGAATGGGCACTCATGTCCCTGCGGGGCATCTGACCTATGCACAGTACAAGTGAGATACCCTGCATCAAGTACTAAGGCTGTACCACACAGCATATGTCTGGCAGATTGTCCGCTGGAAGTTAGCATGTACACAGGACGCATGAAAAGGAAAGTACCCAATGGCAAGATTGAAGCAGACCAGTGCAAAGGTGGAACTGGGGTGCAGAGTGGCAGAGGAGGGGCAAGGGAGCATGCCTACATGGAGTACCCGCATGCAGGCAGAGGACACATGCACGTCAGTCATGCTATGACATTGTGCCTGGGCTGAGAGGAAGGTCACCCCACGCCACATGCAGAAGGGCCAGTGAGCTGGAACATGGACCGGAGGGGTATACTGGTAACCAGCATGTGAGTAGGGTGCAATAGTGGTGATGCGGACAGTCCCGCCTGCTCCACATGTGCACCATCCAGCAGAGCAGACATGCATCACAGAAGCATTGCATTACTTGCACATCAGAACCATGCACACGTCACATGTAGTGGCAATCATGCACAACTCATCACACAAGTAAAACACACACGTCCTCAACAAACACGCATCAACACTCACTGGAGTGGGCATCAAAGTCCAGCATCTCTCCCACTCCTTCGACCAATTCAGGTGGTATGAACTCCGCAACGAGTGACTCATGCGGAGTGAGCTCTTCCTCCTCTGCTGCAGGCCCACCGCCAGTCACCAGAGTCAAGTTGTAATTTGAGGCACGCTTAGATTTAGCGCTGCGTTTGAGGTCATTCCAACACTTTTTGCACTCTTGCGCCATGCGCACCTCATGGCCGAATGAACTGACATGTTCCGCAACTGGCTTCCAGTGGGTGTCACGGTGGGCAGCCGTAGTCTGACTATTGGCACCCATTAGCATGTCACGGCTGTGGCCCCGCACGTAGTCCACGAGGAGTCCAGTTCCTGCTTGCAGAAAGACTTCTTCCTCGACGTGCAGGAGGTCGTGGCTATGTGTGGGGTCCCAGCCTGTGCTGCAGGTGCAACCTTCCTCCTCTTGGACTGTGGCGCAGACCCTGGCTGGCTAATGCCGCCCTGACCAGTATGGCCAGGGGGTTCGGTGGATTGAGCCAAGGGAGTGTCAGGTGGAGGGACGACCAAAGGCCTGACTTGTGTCAGTGGCAACTGGGTGCCCTCAAATGGACTCTGCGCAGCAACATCCGCTGTGGCAGGGTCGTTGACCGCAACGTTCCTGGATGGCAGACTCAAAACCGGGTTGTTGTTGGGTGCATCTGCCCCTGCACTTGCCAACACCCGGCTGTTCCAGGGACACGTGTCTTGGTCAGAGCAGCCCTGCATGCCCCTACGGTTTCCCTCCTGGCCTTTTGGAAATCTTCCAAGGGCTCCTCAAGTGCCAACGCAGCCTGCGCTGGCAGAGCCTGAGCCTGGGTGGCGACAGCTGCACCTGCTGCTACCACTACCCTTGGGCCCTTGGCAGTCGATGGAACGGACTGCCGGGTCACACGGGCGCCAGTGCCAGATGCAGAAGCTGCATCTCCCGGAACCACAGGGGGTGGTGGCATGACTGCACCGACACATGGCACAACATTGTGCTCAAGTGGCGCACCCCTGCCTCTTCCCCCTCTGTGGCCGCCCTGGACACCCTGGAGTCCCCCTACTCCCTGGTCACCACAGCCACATCCCCAACCACACCCGCCACGAGGAGTACGCCCAGCTGAGGTGCCCCTCACCTTTGCTGGCCTCCCAACCATGGCACAGATGTAGTAGTGCCGGCACAGATGGAGTAGTGCCCATGGGAGGTGAACAGCACAATTGACCTGGGCAATTGGGGTGAAGGGGGTGGGAAGCAAGATGTTAACAGCCCCCCTGCACCTGCAAGGCTGTATGTGACCCCGGTGATGTAGTGACGGGTCAGGCAATGCTCAGGCACCCCAAAACTGCAGTAAAACCGTGCACGCAACCCTGCAGCCTACGTGCGTGGAATCAACCTCCCGCAGTACGCGGTGGCACCCAGTAACATGAATAACGCGTACGCGTGGGACACGCAGGCTACTGTGACCTCGAAAATGGGTGCGATACACAGGGGCACCCGCAGTGGGAAAAATAGCGTATGCGACTCACCGTCTGACTAGCGCGATGCAGAAAAACACGTGTAGCCAATACCCCCGCCAAAAGAAGAGATACGTCCTTGATAGCTGTGAAGTTGTGATGGCGCGCGAAACAACAGGAAGCAGCAACACACGTCGGTCTCCACGAAAGGCACGTACAGCGAACTGCTGCCCCCGCTCACCTTTAACCCGTGCTGAGGGAAACGCCCGAACGTGCCACGTCACTTACGCGCATGGGCCCTTTCCTCGGAATACACGCATTCACACGTGGATGTGCAGTTTTTTCAAGTGCGCTGAACCACTATGCTAACGTCACGAGGGAAACGCCCGCGCACGTCCGTGCACGTCACCTCACCGAGGCGCTTACGCTTGAAGGGCCGTTGGTCCAATGAAAGTGCGTACGAGTGCTGACATGCTTACGCGCTAGGGGCCTTTCCTCGAATCACACGCTGATGTGCACATTTTTCACGTGCCAAATCACTCTGTATCAAGCTGGCCACGCGAAAACACACGGAAGACCACGCTCCTGCCCAAAATGCCGAATCACTGCCCCCCAGAGCTCCGAGCATGCTCCCACCTGCCATCTGCTGCTGCCTGACTGCCTGCTGCCCACGTGCCCTGCTATTTGCTGCCTGTGCCTCAGCCAGGGGTGCAGTTGCTGTGACCACCCCTGCTGGAACTGAAGACTCCCGACTGGGATACCATCACTCCACAGCCCAGCCCCAGAACCCAGTTGCCACCCACTCCTGCCTCTGGGGTTGCCATGTCGGGCACTACACCATCTGGCACCACTGGCAACCCCCAGCCAGAGAGGCAGAGGGCCACCAGCTTCACTGCCACCGAAGTTGGTGTCCTGGTGGAGCAAGTCCTGGGGCAGTATGATGCCCTCTTCGGAACAAGACGCGCCAACAAGGAAGGATGGACTCGGATCTGGACGGACATTTTGACTGCCATCAACGCGGAGGGGGTGGCAGTCCGCGACTTCCAACATGTCAAGAAGTGCTGGGAGGACTTCAGGTCCAGGACCCTCAACAAGAACCGGCGCCTCTTGAAGGCAGCGGATGCTAAGGGGTGCCGGGGCCACCTGTCGGAACATCAGTTGAGGGTCCTGGAACACATATGCCCAGTGCTCCACGTCCAGGTCCTTGAGAGGCAGACCCGTCTGGAGTTGAGCGGTAAGTGTACATGCATACTGATTGGAAGCTGTGCGTGTGGTAGTGTGCCAGTAGTGTGCAGGTTGTACATGTGGTTTTCTAGGGCCATGTATGGATGTGTATGTACAGGGCTGTGAGGCTGACACATGCAAGTCCTTTTCATGTGTGAGACACATGGATGGTGTATGTGTGGGTAAGCATGCAAGCCAAATGCAGATGTGTGAGCACACATGTTTGGATTACTGTGTATGTCAGTTGGCATGGTTGTGGTGTCACATATGGATGTTGGTTCCAGCTGCATGTATCTGCACCGTGTACATGTGCATGTGTGTCTATTTGACAAGGGTGCAACAGTGATGCAACATGGGTGCATGTGACACTGATATGTGGAAGACTGATTGGCAGATGTGACATGGATGCCGATCTCAACACTGCGACAGTTGACGGAGGTGTACACATGCATGTAAGTGTGGTGGCGTGTGTGCATGTGTAGTGCACTCCCCGTGTTTCATGTGATGTCTGGCTCACCTTTGGCTGCTCATGCTGTTGTATGTGTATGGATGGTGCAGGCTGTTGCAATATGGCTGTGGAATAGCTCATGTGTGTGAGTCGAAATGACATGTGTGTTGGGGATTGTGATGCCATGTCTGAAGTTTGACAATGCCACTCATGTACAACTGTCATGTGTGTATGAGTCCATTGTACAGTGCCCTGATGCCTGTGTTTTATTTGTCCCTGTCTGCAGCGTCAACTGATGAAGAGGGCGGAGAAGGTGCTGTGGAGCACAGCGGCAGGGATCGCACCGCCAGCCGGAGACACAAGGCCCGGCTCCCCTCCCAGGTTGTCATCTCGTCGGGGTGTGAGGAGTCCAGTGCCGCGTACCAGGCCGCAACTGCCGAGGGGAGGTCCAAGAGGCGGAGGTTAGAGTTGGACTCCTCGGCAGCAGAAGGGGCAGCTGAGACCCCACAGGGCCCAACGGAGGAAGATGGCACAGAGTCATCCAGGTTGGTGGGGGGTTTGGTGGAGGAGGAGGCCGTGCAAGGGACAGAGATGGGGTCTGGAGGTGGGGATTCCACTGGTGCTAGTGGTGCAGTGCAGGACCAGGGACAGGAGGCAGCACAGGCCACCACAGAGGTGCCTGTGTGCGATCCTGTCCCTGATCCTGTCACTGCATCATCTTGCACCAGCAGGGATGCCTACGTCCAGACCCGTTCTCAGGGAGGGGATTGGCTTACACCAACTGGCCTTCCTCTCCCTGCGGATGTGGCTATCCGGCACCGGGTTGGGCCTGTCCTGGGTGGGGTGGCGTTGCGTCAACGTGCCATGCAAGGTGACCTGCATGCTTTTCATGAGGAGACTGCACGTCTTCTCGCATGGCTCGTTGACCGCGGTGACCCACTGGGACAGCTCACCAGGGCCGGATTCCTCCGTTTCCTGGACCTTGTTCTGACCCCCTCCTCAACTGAACCCCCTATGCCCCAGTCGTCCTCCATGCCATCTTCCCACCCATGTATCACCTGGGTGCCCTGTGGAGCTGCCTCTGACCCTGCGGCCAGCCTGGTGGACAACAGATCCCTGCCACAGTCGGGAGTCGGATGTCCAGCAGGGGTGGCCACCTCAACAACTGCACCCCAGCTGGAGGAGGATGTGCAGGCAGCAGGAGCCAGGGCACAGGCAGCGGCACAGCAGCAGCAGCAACAAAGTGGGAGCCATGATGGCTCGGGCCTTCATCATCAGAGGAGCAGGCATCGGCCGGAGGGCAGGAGGACCCTGGACGGGAAGTGTCTTCCGTGTGGCAGCGGTTGGGCCATGCAATAGATGCGGAGTGGCACGGCTCACGATGGTCAGGGTGGAGAACTCCATGCGTAGGGCCCTGAGGCGGGCCGAGTGCCTCGAGGCCATTCGCAGGGACCTGGAGTTCCAGATGTCATCGTCCCTGCAAACCCTCAGGGCCATGGAAGAGGACTGCCTCCGGGACATCGAGCAGGAGTTCGATGATGCCCTGGCCCGGGACTTCAACATGTGAGCCGTTGGACTTGCCCGCTGTCCTTGTAAATAGTTGGATAGTATTAGGTTTCCTTTGGTTTTTTCTTTATTTTGGACCTTTTGGACAATGGACCACATTTTTGTATATAGTTTTTTTATTAGGTAGGAGTTTTTGATAGGTTTCATTTCTTCAGTTGGGATCATGGACCCTGGATTGTTCATCTGTATATAGTGAACTGTTGGATTCTACTTTTTCGTTTGGATTTCCCCATGGAGCAATGGTTTTCACTTTTGTTTTGCCCTTGGATTTCATTTTTGGAACTGTGACTTTGGACACCTTTCCTTTGGATTATGATTTGTTGTTTTTCATTATTTTACAGACATGCAGCATTTCTTTTTTAATTTCCATTGTAGTCTGTTTGATTTTAATTCCATTCATGTTGCTTTTAATACATTTTTCTCTTCCAACTTCGATGTGGGGTATTATCTCATTGCTTTCATGCATGTCATGATATGGGTTTTGACATTCACTTGCACCCTTTGTGTGTGTGTGATGGACATGTGTTCATTTAGATACTTGGCATTGGGGTTGTATCATGTAATAGGCATTTCTATGTGGGTGGATGCAATACTTGGGTGGGTGTTTGGCATGTGGAGGCTGCCCATAAGGGCCAGGGATCTAGATGTCATGGGCGCTACTCCCGAGGGGCCAGGACTGGCCCAGCGCCCTCGGAAGCAGACCCGTCTTCCACTACTCCGGACCCAGCAGACCCCTACAGGGGCCCTTTGGACCGTGTCCTGGCGCCTTTGGCGCCAGGCTCATGAAGGGTTTCAGTCCCGGCGCCATAGGCGCCGGGCTCATATTGATAAACAGTGTAATAATGCTTGGGTGGACTTACCTGAGGCAGACCATGCTGCATATTTACCCAGAACAATCCAGTCTGGTTGAAGTCCCCAGCCATCAGGGCTGGGAGGAACTATTCCCTCCATTCAGGAACTCTTTTCTTACCTGGGTGGAACCGGTGGAAGAACACACACTGGAAGCACTTCTCTGCTATTTAAACCACGCCCGATGGAAAACACGTGCTTCGCGTTATTCTGCAGCAGCAGCAGGACGCTCACCGAGTCGTCTCCTGCATTCCAGGTCCAGAGTCATCTTCAGCTTCCGTGCAGCAACCTGTGGATGAAGAAAGACACAGAACAATACTTACCAGATCCCGGAATTCAGTCACCGGCAAAACCTGCAAAGAATAAACATAAGGTTAGAAAAGTGCAACTCGCTCGCAGCCGCGCCCGCTTACCTGATCCATCCGTGATTGCAACGGAGCTAACCGCGGCCTTCTCTTCAGCAGCTTCTCTGCACCTGAAAGGCAAAGGACATAATTAAAAAGCGGTTCGGGAGAAGGCAGTCGCATTCATCTTAACTTACCAGTTTTTGAAAGCGCAGAAGCGGCCGCATCAACCACAGCATCCCGGCACCTGAAAACTAGAAAAAGGACATTATTAGAGGTGCCATTAAAAGCGGCCAACGATCATTATACTTACGTGCATCGGCACGTGCAGTGGCAACGGATATAAAGCCCGCAGCATCCCGGCACCTGAAAACTAGAAAAAGGACATTATTAGAGGTGCCATTAAAAGCGGCCAACGAACATTATACTTACGTGCATCGGCACGTGCAGCGGCAACGGAAAACTATGCCCACAGCATTCCGAGGCCTGAAACAAAGGAAAAGGGACATTATTGAGGTGCCCATCTTTTAAAGCCTAAAGACTACAGTATACTTACAGGCATCCGCTCGTGCAGTAACGGCGGCATCGCTCTTCGGCATCCCAGCACCAGTGCCACAACTAAGGCCGCAAAAGATTTGAGCCTCAACACTGAACACATCCAGTGACGTAAATGGAATCCACGCACCCCTGCACCAGACGCAGGATGGAGAGCTCAGCATTTATACGCCTAAGGTGAGAGCTCGCCGAGACAAGTAGAAAGCTAGCCTGTGGGAGAAACTGGTGATTGGTGGGAGAAGGAATTCCATCAAACGGTGAGTAACCCTTTTTCTTCCACCTGCAGAAAACTTACCCTGCAAGTCAGACATTCGATAAGAGGAAGCCCAGTCCTGAGAGTCGTCCGAGCTCTACGCTTCTCAATTGAAGAAACAATAGCAGCCCAGCCGGGATCAGCGCCTCCGTGGGAATCAGGTGAGCGTTACAGAACGCGAAACCCACCAATAATCTCCTACCCAGGCGCTATGGAAAATTCCGACACAGACCACCTGGCCCAGTTATTAGGGGAATTAAGAGCTGAAGTTCATGCTGCCCGCCAGGAAACGAATGCCCTTAGGAGGGAATTCATAATATCAAAAGAACGAACTGATGATCTCGCCAGACAGTTATTAAAGACACAAGCGGGGCAAACCCCGCTACATAATTCAGGAGGGAGCTATATCCCAGCGGCTTCAGCCAATCCTGTTCAAATCAACCTACCCGGAAATGTGCCATTGGCACCGCCTGAACGCTTCTCTGGTGACCCTAAAAGGTTTGCGGTGTTTATAAATCAATGCCGATTGCACTTTCTTTGTAGACCTGCAGCCTTTCCGACTGACCAGACTAAGGTAGCCTTTGTGCTTTCATATCTTAGCGGTAGTGCCGCTGATTGGTCGATCCCTCTGGTTACACAGGAAGACCCAATCCTTTGTGATTTCCTGACCTTCCAGGCAAATATGCAAAGACTTTTTGCAAGGCATTCCCAGGGGCAGGCCCTGGACAACAAACTCCTTTCTCCTACGACAGGGCAATCAAGATCTTTTGGCCTACATTGCATCATTCAATAGGCTAATTGTGGAAACCAGATGGCCTGAGGACAAAAGAATCACGCATTTTCACAGGGGTTTGCGTGGCGAACTCAAAGACGTCCTTGCCCAGGTAGTGAATCCTCCTCAGGATTGTTCAGAGTACATTGATTTGGTGGTCCAATTGGATCACAGACTACAAAACAGAAAGGCGGATCGATCGAGGTTTGAAACACGAGTGTTCCCTAAGCCTCAAAGTCACACCAAAGGAGTTGAAGCCGTCGAACCTATGCAAATTGGGGTTATAAAGGGTCCCCTAACCCAGAAAGAACGCGACAGGAGACGACAAATGCAACTATGTCTCTATTGTGGAAATTCAGGACATTTTCTTCGAGATTGCCCGGTGAAACCACCTAAGAAGACAGTGGGAGCTTCTGATAAGAGTTCTGAAAAGCCTGAGCCGGGAAACAACCTCGCCCGACAAGTGTAGAGGTCCGCTTGCCGAGCGTAAAAACCAGTTCTTTGACCTCGCACTTCATAATGCCAATGGTCCTCGTAAACCCAGAGCAACCGGATCGTTTGCATGCAATTAAGGCATACATTGATAGCGTAGTAGTTGGAAATTATGTGGACCGCGAATTGGCTTCCAGGATGAACTTACCTCTTTGTCCAAAGGTGGTTAAAGACGTCATTACCACGGTGGATGGGACGGAAATCGCCTCCGGACCAGTGACCCATACCACTACTGAAGTGACGATACTAGGCCAAGACGGGCATCAGGAGGTAATTGTGTTCGACGTGATCAAGGCTCCTCAATTCCAAGTAATTCTAGGGATTCCTTGGTTGGAGAAACACAATCCTCAGATTGATTGGCGAGCAAAGACGATAAAGTTCCCAGAGTGCACACCAACTTGTTATCCACGACCCAACATTGGCCTAGCGTCAGTAACGGCTGATGGTCCACAATTACCTCTAGAGTATCGAGAGTTCCAAGATGTTTTTCAAAAGGAACAGGCTAACACCTTGCCACCCCACAGATCATACGATTGTCAGAAAGATTTGCTACCCGGTGCAACTCCCCCTTGCAGTAGGATTTACACCCTTACCGAGCCCGAGAACCTTCATCTGCGACAGTATTTAAACCAGTACCTGGCCAATGGCTTTATCCGTCCGTCGAAGTCCCCTGCATCCTCGGCTCTGTTCTTCGTACCAAAAAAATAAGGTGACCTCAGAACCTGTATAGATTATCGTGCTCTGAACCAGATAACAGTAAAAAACCGGTACCCCTTACCTCTGATCCCGGAACTCCTTGACCAGGTAAAAAACGCCTGTATTTATACTAAGCTTGATCTCCGGGGAGCTTATCACTTGGTACGGGTCATGGAAGGAGATGAATGGAAGACGGCCTTTCGCACTAAGTATGGGCTATTTGAATACCAAGTGATGCCCTTTGGACTATGCAATGCACCGGCTGCCTTTCAATATTTTATGAATGATGTCCTCAGAGAGCTCATTGATGTCTGCGTTGTCGTCTACATGGATGACATTCTTGTGTACTCATCTTCAGAAGCTGACCATCGAAATCATGTTAGGGCGGTCCTTGAAAAACTTCGCCAACATAAACTTTTTGCCAAGCTCGAAAAATGTGTTTTTCATGTCACTGAGGTCGAATTTTTGGGATTTATTCTGACACCCAAAGGAGTCCACATGGACTCGAGAAAAGTAGACGCTATCCTCAAATGGCCGTCTCCTACTTCCATGAAAGGCGTTCAAAGCATGCTAGGCTTTGCCAATTTTTACCGTAGATTTATTCCAGAGTTTTCACGAGTGGTACAACCCATCACCGCCCTCTTAAGAAAAAATAAACGCTTTGAATGGTCCGCAGAAGCAGAACAAGCCTTCCAAGAGCTAAAGGCTAAATTCACCTCGGCGCCAATACTGAAACACCCACGCCCGGACCTCCCTTACATCGTTGAAACCGACGCCTCCAGCTTAGCAATGGGAGCAGTCCTATCACAAAGAGATCCAGAGACTAACCAACTGCATCCTGTGGCATTCTGGTCTCGGAAGTTCTCGGCGCCTGAGATCAACTACACCATCACAGACAAAGAGCTTCTAGCGATTAAATCAGCCTTTAAGGCATGGCGGCATTATCTCCTCAGGGCCAGACACACCGTCACAGTGATCACCGATCATCGAAATCTGCAGTATCTGAAAACCGCCAAGGCTCAATCCTCCAGACAGCTTCGCTGGGCTCTATTCTTTGCTGAATTTGACTTTGTGATCACTTATCGCCCCAGCAACAAGAACGGCAAAGCAGATGCTCTTTCCCGAATTGGAATGGGAGATAACATTGCCAATCCAGAACCTGTACCAATAATTCCTGAACAAAGGATCGTGGGTCTGATTTCTTCACAATCCATTGAGGATATTGAAGAAAAAACTAAACAACTTGTAACCTCACCAGACGTACTGAACTGGTTACAAAAAGGAAAAGATTTCACCGTAAGCAATGACTTGCCTTATTTCCAAGGACGATTGTTCCTACCACACGCCGATTTACAAAGACAGGTAATCTCCTGCTATCATGATTCATTAATTGAGGGTCACCCTGGCATTACCAAAACCACAGAAAAGGTGAAGAGACACTTCTGGTGGCCTTCATGGAGAAAAGACATAAAGGAATTTGTGATGTCCTGCGGTGTGTGCGCTCAAAACAAGGGTCAGAAGAAGAGGCAGCCTGGTCTTCTGCAACCATTAAACATCCCACCGTGTCCCTGGCATACCCTTTCCATGGACTTCATCACAGACTTACCCTCCTGTTCCGGGTACAACACCATTCTTGTTATTGTGGACCTGTTTTCTAGAATGGCCCACTTCATTCTGCTAAAAGGCTTACCTTCAGCATCAGTCCTAGCCAAAGTATTTCTTGAAAACATCGTCCGGCTACACGGCTTCCCGTCAGTACTAATCTCAGACAGGGGGAGCCAGTTTATTTCCCACTTTTGGCGTAGCTGTTGTCGATTAGCTCAAATCGATGTAAGACTTTCGACCAGCCATCATCCCCAGACAGACGGGCAAACCGGGAGAACAAACCAGACTCTCGAGCAATATTTACGATGCATGCTACAACAGTCGGAGAGTAACTGGAAGGACATCCTTTGGATAGATGAATATGCTTACAACAATTCAGTTCATTCGGGTACCGGGAAGAGTCCCTTCTACATCTTGTAGGGATTCATCCTCGAACCTCCAACCTTGATCCACCTCAAGATCTTGGAACAACCGCCGTGGATCAATTGCACACCGTTATTACCCAAGCTTTTAAGGAAGCGACTGCACATCTACAACAAGCTAAAGAGAGGTACAAAAAAGGAGCAGATCAACACCGAAGCAATGCCCCTCAATACCAGGTTGGGGATCAAGTCTGGCTGTCCACCAAACATTTATCGCTTAAAGGGCCTCGCACCTTCAACCCCAAATATCTGGGACCATATCCAATTACGGCCATAATTAATCCAGTGGCCGTTAAATTAGAATTGCCAACCCATATGAGAATACATCCTGTATTTCACGTATCTCTATTCAAACCCATCCAACCTGGAACCAGATTGACCAATCCTCCAGAGCCCATTCAAGTGAATGGGGAGCCCGAATTTGAAGTAAAAGACATTTTGGACTCTAAAATCATCAGATCGAAGCTATTCTACCTAATCGACTGGAAAGGCTACGGACCTCAGGAAAGGTCCTGGGAACCCTATGACCACGTCCATGCTCCTCGTCTAGTCCAGACATTTCACCGAACTTTTCCCGATAAACCAAAACCCCGGGGGAGGACAAGTTTGGGAGGGGCCTTGAGGGGGGGTGCTGTCATGGGCGCTACTCCCGAGGGGCCAGGACTGGCCCAGCGCCCTCGGAAGCAGACCCGTCTTCCACTACTCCAGACCCAGCAGACCTCTTTGGCGCCAGGCTCATGAAGGGTTTCAGTCCCGGCGCCGTAGGCGCCGGGCTCATATTGATAAACAGTGTAATAATGCTTGGGTGGACTTACCTGAGGCAGACCATGCTGCATATTTAACCAGAACAATCCAGTCTGGTTGAAGTCCCCAGCCATCAGGGCTGGGAGGAACTATTCCCGCCATTCAGGAACTCTTTTCTTACCTGGGTGGAACCGGTGGAAGAACACACACTGGAAGCACTTCTCTGCTATTTAAACCACGCCCGATGGAAAACACGTGCTTCGCGTTATTCTGCAGCAGCAGCAGGACGCTCACCGAGTCGGCTCCTGCATTCCAGGTGCAGAGTCATCTTCAGCTTCCGCGCAGCAACCTGTGGATGAAGAAAGACACAGAACAATACTTACCAGATCCCGGAATCCAGTCACCGGCAAAACCTGCAAAGAATAAACATAAGGTTAGAAAAGTGCAACTCGCTCGCAGCCGCGCCCTCTTACCTGATCCATCCGTGATTGCAACGGAGCTAACCGCGGCCTTCTCTTCGCAGCTTCTCTGCCCCTGAAAGGCAAAGGACATAATTAAAAAAGCGGTTCGGGAGAAGGCAGTCGCATTCATCTTAACTTACCAGTTTTTGAACGCGCAGAAGCGGCCGCATCAACCGCAGCATCCCGGCACCTGAAAACTAGAAAAAGGACATTATTAGAGGTGCCATTAAAAGCGGTCAACGATCATTATACTTACGTGCATCGGCACGTGCAGTGGCAACGGATATAAAGCCCGCAGCATCCCGGCACCTGAAAACTAGAAAAAGGACATTATTAGAGGTGCCATTAAAAGCGGCCAACGAACATTATACTTACGTGCATCGGCACGTGCAGCGGCAACGGAAAACTACGCCCACAGCATCCCGAGGCCTGAAACAAAGGAAAAGGGACATTATTGAGGTGCCCATCTTTTAAAGCCTAAAGACTACAGTATACTTACAGGCATCCGCTTGTGCAGTAACGGCGGCATCGCTCTTTGGCATCCCAGCACCAGTGCCACAACTAAGGCCGCAAAAGACTTGAGCCTCAACACTGAACTCATCCAGTGACGTAAATGGAATCCACGCACCCCTGCACCAGACGCAGGATGGAGAGCTCAGCATTTATATGCCTAAGGTGAGAGCTCGCCGAGACAAGTAGAAAGCTAGGCTGTGGGAGAAACTGGCGATTGGTGGGAGAAGGAATCCCATCAAACGGTGAGTAACCCTTTTTCTTCCACCTGCAGAAAACTTACCCTGCAAGTCAGACATTCGATAAGAGGAAGCCCAGTCCTGAGAGTCATCCGAGCTCTACGCTTCTCAATTGAAGAAACAATAGCAGCCCAGCCGGGATCAGCGCCTTCGTGGGAATCAGGTGAGCGTTACAGAACGCGAAGCCCACCAATAATCTCCTACCCAGGCGCTATGGAAAATTCCGACACAGACCACCTTGCCCAGTTATTAGGGGAATTAAGAGCTGAAGTTCATGCTGCCCGCCAGGAAACGAATGCCCTTAGGAGGGAATTGATAATATCAAAAGAACGAACTGATGATCTCGCCAGACAGTTATTACAGACACAAGCGGGGCAAACCCCGCTACCTAATTCAGGAGGGAGCTATATCCCAGCGGCTTCAGCCAATCCTGTTCAAATCAACCAACCCGGAAATGTGCCATTGGCACCGCCTGAACGCTTCTCTGGTGACCCTAAAAGGTTTGCGGTGTTTATAAATCAATGCCGATTGCACTTTCTTTGTAGACCTGCAGCCTTTCCGACTGACCAGACTAAGGTAGCCTTTGTGCTTTCGTATCTTAGCGGCAGTGCCGCTGATTGGTCGATCCCTCTGGTTACACAGGAAGACCTGATCCTTCGTGATTTCCTGACCTTCCAGGCAAATATGGAAAGACTTTTTGCAAGGCATTCCCAGGGGCAGGCCCTGGACAACAAACTCCTTTCCCTACGACAGGGCAATCAAGATCTTTTGGCCTACATTGCATCATTCAATAGGCTAATTGTGGAAACCAGATGGCCTGAGGACAAAAGAATCACGCTTTTTCACAGGGGTTTGCGTGGCGAACTCAAAGACGTCCTTGCCCAGGTAGTGAATCCTCCTCAGGATTGTTCAGAGTACATTGATTTGGTGGTCCAATTGGATCACAGACTACAAAACAGAAAGGCGGATCGATCTAGGTTTGAAACACGAGTGTTCCCTAAGCCTCAAAGTCACACCAAAGGAGTTGAAGCCGTCGAACCTATGCAAATTGGGGTTGTAAAGGGTCCCCTAACCCAGAAAGAACGCGACAGGAGACGACAAATGCAACTATGTCTCTATTGTGGAAATTCAGGACATTTTCTTCGAGATTGCCCGGTGAAACCACCTAAGAAGACAGTGCGAGCTTCTGATAAGAGTTCTGAAAAGCCTGAGCCGGGAAACAACCTCGCCCGACAAGTGTAGAGGTCCGCTTGCCGAGCGTAAAAACCAGTTCTTTGACCTCGCACTTCATAATGCCAATGGTCCTCGTAAACCCAGAGCAACCGGATCGTTTGCATGCAATTAAGGCATACATTGATAGCGGAGCAGTTGGAAATTATGTGGACCGCAAATCGGCTTCCAGGATGAACTAACCTCTTTGTCCAAAGGTGGTTAAAGACGTCATTACCACGGTGGATGGGACGGAAATCGCCTCCGGACCAGTGACCCATACCACTACTGAAGTGACGATACTAGGCCAAGACGGGCATCAGGAGGTAATTGTGTTCGACGTGATCAAGGCTCCTCAATTCCAAGTAATTCTAGGGATTCCTTGGTTGGAGAAACACAATCCTCAGATTGATTGGCGAGCAAAGACGATAAAGTTCCCAGAGTGCACACCAACTTGTTATCCACGACCCAACATTGGCCTAGCGTCAGTAACGGCTGACAGTCTACAATTACCTCTAGAGTATCGAGAGTTCCAAGATGTTTTTCAAAAGGAACAGGCTAACACCTTGCCACCCCACAGATCATACGATTGTCAGAAAGATTTGCTACCCGGTGCAACTCCCCCTTGCAGTAGGATTTACGCCCTTACCGAGCCTGAGAACCTTCATCTGCGACAGTATTTAGACCAGTACCTGGCCAATGGCTTTATCCGTCCGTCGAAGTCCCCTGCATCCTCGGCTCTGTTCTTCGTACCAAAAAAAGAAGGTGACCTCAGAACCTGTATAGATTATCGTGCTCTGAACCAGATAACAGTAAAAAACCGGTACCCCTTACCTCTGATCCCGGAACTCCTTGACCAGGTAAAAAACGCCTGTATTTATACTAAGCTTGATCTCCGGGGAGCTTATCACTTGGTACGGGTTAAGGAAGGAGATGAATGGAAGACGGCCTTTCGCACTAAGTATGGGCTATTTGAATACCAAGTGATGCCCTTTGGACTATGCAATGCACCGGCCGCCTTTCAATATTTTATGAATGATGTCCTCAGAGAGCTCATTGATGTCTGCGTTGTTGTCTACATGGATGACATTCTTGTGTACTCATCTTCAGAAGCTGACCATCGAAATCATGTTAGGGCGGTCCTTGAAAAACTTCGCCAACATAAACTTTTTGCCAAGCTCGAAAAATGTGTTTTTCATGTCACTGAGGTCGAATTTTTGGGATTTATTCTGACACCCAAAGGAGTCCACATGGACTCGAGAAAAGTAGACGCTATCCTCAAATAGCCGTCTCCTACTTCCATGAAAGGCATTTAAAGCATGCTAGGCTTTGCCAATTTTTACCGTAGATTTATTCCAGAGTGTTCACGAGTGGTACAACCCATCACCGCCCTCTTAAGAAAAAATAAACGCTTTGAATGGTCCGCAGAAGCAGAACAAGCCTTCCAAGAGCTAAAGGCTAAATTCACCTCGGCGCCAATACTGAAACACCCACGCCCGGACCTCCCTTACATCGTTGAAACCGACGCCTCCAGCTTAGCAATGGGAGCAGTCCTATCACAAAGAGATCCAGAGACTAACCAACTGCATCCTGTGGCATTCTGGTCTCGGAAGTTCTCGGCGCCTGAGATCAACTACACCATCACAGACAAAGAGCTTCTAGCGATTAAATCAGCCTTTAAGGCATGGCGGCATTATCTCCTCGGGGCCAGACACACCGTCACAGTGATCACCGATCATCGAAATCTGCAGTATCTGAAAACCGCCAAGGCTCAATCCTCCAGACAGCTTCGCTGGGCTCTATTCTTTGCTGAATTTGACTTTGTGATCACTTATCGCCCCGGCAACAAGAACGGCAAAGCAGATGCTCTTTCCCGAATTGGAATGGGAGATAACGTTGCCAATCCAGAACCTGTACCAATAATTCCTGAACAAAGGATTGTGGGTCTGATTTCTTCACAATCCATTGAGGATATTGAAGAAAAAACTAAACAACTTGTAACCTCACCAGACTTACTGAACTGGTTACAAAAAGGAAAAGATTTCACCATAAGCAATGACTTGCCTTATTTCCAAGGACGATTGTTCCTACCACACGCCGATTTACAAAGACAGGTAATCTCCTGCTATCATGATTCATTAATTGAGGGTCACCCTGGCATTGCCAAAACCACAGAAAAGGTGAAGAGACACTTCTGGTGGCCTTCGTGGAGAAAAGACATAAAGGAATTTGTGATGTCCTGCGGTGTGTGCGCTCAAAACAAGGGTCAGAAGAAGAGGCAACCTGGTCTTCTGCAACCATTAGACATCCCACCGTGTCCCTGGCATACCCTTTCCATGGACTTCATCACAGACTTACCCTCCTGTTCCGGGTACAACACCATTCTTGTTATTGTGGCCCTGTTTTCTAAAATGGCCCACTTCATTCTGCTAAAAGGCTTACCTTCAGCATCAGTCCTAGCCAAAGTATTTCTTGAAAACATCGTCCGGCTACACGGCTTCCCGTCAGTACTAATCTCAGATAGGGGGAGCCAGTTTATTTCCCACTTTTGGCGTAGCTGTTGTCGATTAGCTCAAATCGATGTAAGACTTTCGACCAGCCATCATCCCCAGACAGACGGGCAAACCGGGAGAACAAACCAGACTCTCGAGCAATATTTACGATGCATGCTACAACAGTCGGAGAGTAACTGGAAGGACATCCTTTGGATAGCTGAATATGCTTACAACAATTCAGTTCATTCGGGTACCGGGAAGAGTCCCTTCTACATCTTGTATGGGATTCATCCTCGAACCTCCAACCTTGATCCACCTCAAGATCTTGGAACACCCGCCGTGGATCAATTGCACACCGTTATTACCCAAGCTTTTAAGGAAGCGACTGCACATCTACAACAAGCTAAAGAGAGGTACAAAAAAGGAGCAGATCAACACCGAAGCAATGCCCCTCAATACCAGGTTGGGGATCAAGTCTGGCTGTCCACCAAACATTTATCGCTTAAAGGGCCTCGCACCTTCAACCCCAAATACCTGGGACCATATCCAATTACGGCCATAATTAATCCAGTGGCCGTTAAATTAGAATTGCCAACCCATATGAGAATATATCCTGTATTTCACGTATCTCTTTTGAAACCCATCCAACCTGGAACCAGATTGACCAATCCTCCAGAGCCCATTCAAGTGAATGGGGAGCCCGAATTTGAAGTAAAAGACATTTTGGACTCTAAAATCATCAGATCGAAGCTGTTCTACCTAATCGACTGGAAAGGCTACGGACCTCAGGAAAGGTCCTGGGAACCCTATGACCACCTCCATGCTCCTCGTCTAGTCCAGAAATTTCACCGAACCTTTCCCGATAAACCAAAACCCCGGGGGAGGACCAGTTTGGGAGGGGCCTTGAGGGGGGGTGCTGTCATGGGCGCTACTCCCGAGGGGCCAGGACTGGCCCAGCGCCCTCGGAAGCAGACCTGTCTTCCACTACTCCGGACCCAGCAGACCCCTACAGGGGCCCTTTGGAACGTGTCCTGGCGCCTTTGGCGCCAGGCTCATGAAGGGTTTCAGTCCCGGCGCCATAGGCGCCGGGCTCATTTTGATAAACAGTGTAATAATGCTTGGGTGGATTTACCTGAGGCAGACCATGCTGCATATTTACCCAGAACAATCCAGTCTGGTTGAAGTCCCCAGCCATCAGGGCTGGGAGGAACTATTCCCTCCCTTCAGGAACTCTTTTCTTACCTGGGTGGAACCGGTGGAAGAACACACACTGGAAGCACTTCTCTGCTATTTAAACCACCCCCGTTGGAAAACACGTGCTTCGCGTTATTCTGCAGCAGCAGCAGGACGCTCACCGAGTCGGCTCCTGCATTCCAGGTCCAGAGTCATCTTCAGCTTCCACGCAGCAACCTGTGGATGAAGAAAGACACAGAACAATACTTACCAGATCCCGGAATCCAGTCACCGGCAAAACCTGCAAAGAATAAACATAAGGTTAGAAAAGTGCAACTCGCTCGCAGCCGCGCCCACTTACCTGATCCATCCGTGATTGCAACGGAGCTAACCGCGGCCTTCTCTTCGGCAGCTTCTCTGCACCTGAAAGGCAAAGGACATAATTAAAAAGGGGTTCGGGAGAAGGCAGTCGCATTCATCTTAACTTACCAGTTTTTGCATGCGCAGAAGCAGCCGCATCAACCGCAGCATCCCGGCACCTGAAAACTAGAAAAAGGACATTATTAGAGGTGCCATTAAAAGCGGCCAACGGTCATTATACTTACGTGCATCGGCACGTGTAGTGGCAACGGATATAAAGCCTGCAGCATCCCGGCACCTGAAAACTAGAAAAAGGACATTATTAGAGGTGCCATTAAAAGCGGCCAAGGAACATTATACTTACGTGCATCGGCACGTGCAGCGGCAACGGAAAACTACGGCCACAGCATCCCGAGGCCTGAAACAAAGGAAAAGGGACATTATTGAGGTGCCCATCTTTTAAAGCCTAAAGACTACAGTATACTTACAGGCATCCGCTCGTGCAGTAACGGCGGCATCGCTCTTCGGCATCCCAGCACCAGTGCCACAACTAAGGCCGCAAAAGACTTGAGCCTCAACACTGAACTCATCCAGTGACGTAACTGGAATCCACGCACCCCTGCACCAGACGCAGGATGGAGAGCTCAGCATTTATACGCCTAAGGTGAGAGCTCGCCGAGACAAGTAGAAAGCTAGGCTGTGGGAGAAACTGGCGATTGGTGGGAGAAGGAATCCCATCAAACGGTGATAAACCCTTTTTCTTCCACCTGCAGAAAACTTACCCTGCAAGTCAGACATTCGATAAGAGGAAGCCCAGTCCTGAGAGTCGTCCGAGCTCTACGCTTCTCAATTGAAGAAACGATAGCAGCCCAGCCGGGATCAGCGCCTCCGTGGGAATCAGGTGAGCGTTACACTAGATTGTGATGACGTGTTGGCTGGGGGACATGTGTCGGGGGCCTGCTGGCAGGTGCCCTGCACTGTTTGGGGGGGTGCAAGGGGACATGAGTGGGGGCCTGCTGGCAGGTACCCTGCACTGCCTGGGGGGTGGGGGTGCAAGGGGACATGAGTGGGGGCCTGCTGGCAGGTGCCCTGTACTGCTTGGGGGGTGGGGGTGCAAGGGGACATGAGTGGGGGCCTGCTGGCAGGTGCCCTGCACTGCTTGGGGGGTGGGGGTGCAAGGGGACATGAGTGGGGGCCTGCTGGCAGGTGCCCTGCACTGCTTGGGGGGTGGGGGTGCAGGGGACATGTGTCGGGGCCTGTTGGCAGGTGCCCCGCACTGCTGGGGGGTGGGGGTGCAAGGGGACATTAGTGGGACATGAGTGGGTGCCTGCTGGCAGGTGCCCCGCACTGCTGGGGGGGTGGGTGTGCAAGGGGACATGAGTGGGGGCCTGCTGGCAGGTGCCCTGCACTGCTTGGGGGGTGGGGTGCAAGGGGACATGAGTGGGGGCCTGCTGGCAGGTGCCCTGCACTGCTTGGGGGGTGGGGGTGCAGGGGACATGTGTCGGGGCCTGTTGGCAGGTGCCCCGCACTGCTGGGGGTGCAAGGGGACATTAGTGGGACATGAGTGGGTGCCTGCCGGCAGGTGCCCCGCACTGCTGGGGGGTGGGTGTGCAATGGGACATGAGTGGGGGCCTACTGGCAGGTACCCTGCACTGCTGGGGGGTCGGGGTGCAAGGGGACATGAGTGGGACATGAGTGGGGGCCCGCTGGCAGGTTCCCTGCACTGCTGGGGGGTGGGTGTGCAAGGGGACATGAGTGGGGGCCTGCTGGCAGGTGCCCTGCACTGCTGGGGGGTGGGGGTGCAGGGGGACATGAGTGGGACATGAGTGGGGGCCTGCTGGCAGGTGCCCCACACTGCTGGGGGATGGGGGTGCAAGGGGACATGAGTGGGGGCCTGCAGGCAGGTGCCCCTGACTGCTGGGGGGTGAGGGTACAAGGGGGTAATGCGTTGGTGATCACTAGTGCAAGGTGACATGTGGCTTGGCTGGGGGGGCATGCCCAGGGGTGCAGGGTAGTCCCCTGTGGTGTGGTCTGCCTGCAGGGGCCATGGAAGGTGTAGCGGGAACACCTGGGAGGACCCACACTGCCAATTCACGTGTAGGAATCCCCTGCACCCCGAAATACACGTACCCCACTCGCACAGGGCCTATCGCGTGTGGAACTTCCCCGCACCCCAGAAATGCACGTACCCTGCTGAAATCGCGTGTTAAACTTGCCCGCACCCCAGGAATACACATACCCTGCTGAAATTGCGTGTTAAACTTCCCCGCACCCCAGAAATACACGTACCCTGCTGAAATCGCATGTTAAACTTGCCCGCACCCCAGAAATAGACGTACCCTGCTGCAATCGCGTGTGGAACTTCCCACGCACCCCAGAAATACACGTACCCTGCTGAAATCGCGTGTTAAACTTGCCCGCACCCCAGAAATACACGTACCCTGCTGAAATCACGTGTTAAACTTGCCCACTCCCCAGAAATACACGTACCCTGCTGCAATCGCGTGTGGAACTTCCCGCACACACCAGAAATACACGTACTCTGCTGAAATCGCATGTTAGACTTCCCCGCACCCCAGGAATACACGTACCCTGCTGAAATCGTGTGTTAGACTTCCCCGCACCCCAGGAATACACGTACCCTGCTGAAATCAAGTGTTAAACTTGCCCGCACCCCAGAAATACACGTACCCTGCTGAAATCTCGGGTGAAACTTCCCGCGAACCCCAGGAATACACGTTCCCCGCTTGTCGTGTGCTGTGTGGCGGCCCTGTATACTGGTCCAGGGTTAGCGCAGCCCTTTGCGCTGAATTGGGGATTTTGATGGCTTTTCCTTGCGCGAGGGGCGTTCTTGGGGGCGTTACTGGCGCTGCTGCAGTGTCGCTGCGCCACTCTGCACCGCGGCTGCTTTTGGTCGCTAAAATCCATGAATACGCTGTGCGCCGAAATGGATTTTAGTGCATGCGGCTGGCGCAGACTATCGCACGTGCACACTGTGCGCCAGCCGCGTGCGCCACTTGTGCGCTTAATTCTATGAATTACCCCCATAATAACAAATTATCTAAACATTTTATGCTACTTTTCATATTTCTACACAAGTCACACATAGTAATTATTGTCAGTACAATTGGGTCATTCGTGGTTTTAATTGGAGGCCTTGACCTTTATTGTGCATGTAAAAAGAATCAAGCTGTGTTTCACATATCTCCTAAGCTTTAGACCTATTAGTATAAGTAAAAACATATATTGTGGTAAGATGCTTAAGGTTAGTAGTGGGTGTGTTGGGTGGGTTTCGCAGCACAGGCGAGGGTCTGGCACTTGAAAGAAATACCTTACAGGGAGCGCAGGGTCGGGATGGCAATAAATTGCTCTAAATGGGGGTGGGTGGCTTGCACATTTATGGGGACGAACGAGCAGAAAGTGCTTAGCTCATCCTGGTTCAATTGCTGGTTCTCATGCTAGCAGTGATCTCAGAGGAAGAAAACTGTATCATATTGGTTGTTGCAACTTTCTCCGGCTTCAGCGTGAGAATGGGAGCGCAGAGCTTTCCTCCGCAGGGGGAGTGCAAGGGTGGGGGCCAGCCAGCTGCCTGCGCGCCTTGTGTGTGTGTGTCTCTGTCCTTGGCTGCTGCGGTGGAAGGGGAACTGAGCATTGCTGTACTATCGCAGTGAGGCCTGTTTACCCAAGATGGAGTCGAAAGGGGGCACAAAAGATGGATGCCCCGTGTCCTGCTCAGTAGTCCCATCTATGTAGCAGTCAACCGTAGTTAACTTTACATAAGGGCAAGGGGCAATCCCACTACCGGAGGCACGTGGTCCAAGCCTCGTACTGAGGAGTGTATGGCACGAGGGGGCTGGGGGCCCCTCACTCCCATACATTCCCCCCTTTCGTTACATCTAAAGTAATAAACTACTTATTTCATTCTTTCCGGTCTCCCTTTGGTAGCACTCAGCTTCAGCCACAGCCTCATCCCAAGCGGGTGTACCCTTTATTGGCATCCATGCTTTGCACACACTTCTTAAGCTGTTACCTCTTCTTGCGTATTCTTCTGGGGTGACCATTAAGTATATCCCACCATCCCCATCTAAATCTATCCAAACCTCGTTATACCACAGCAAGTCCTTTGGTTCTTTAATGGTAGTGTGATGTAGATTATCGACCACGTCCCCATACTGCCTATAGATGGCAGTCATTCTATACTGCGGTGTGGTGTATTCTCCAGTTTGTACTTGGGCATCTATCATGGTAGCCACCATTGTCTGTCGGCCCACTGTTAACATCATCATCGCTGAATTAGGCATATTATTTTCACAGCATCTTAGTCCCAGTTGGCACACACAGAATATTAGGAGAAGAAAGACAATAATGGGAATGAGTATCTTCACTGCTATGTTCACCCATGATGGTATCCAGCTGAACAGATTGTCGAACCACGTGTTGTTGTCTGCTCCACCTTCTGTTCTCATTCTTTCTCTTAAATTATACACTGCTGTTATCACGTGTGACAGTGTCCCGTTATCAGCATCTGAAGTTGGTACGAACGTGCAGCACGCCCCCCCAATTCTTTTGCAAACACCGCCGTCCATCGCCGTGATATGCTGTGACCAGATGGGGATGCACGTTTCTTTTGCCCACTCGTATGTTTCGTCTGGCAGCCATCGAAGCCCCTCAGCTTTGCATTTAATCGTTTCATCATGCCACTTGTCGTCTGCATACCTTGTCCCTTTTATGATGAAAAGTGGCTCTTGGAGGCAGATTACTCCTTTTCGTCTGCTGGTGTATGTTTGTTCATTTTCCAATTTTTCCATGGCGACTGTGTGTGCCTGAAATGTCTTTTTTATTCTACACAGCATCAGATGAATCAAACATTGGGCCTCAGACAAGGGTACTTTCTGTGGAACTAACATTTTTGGGGTTCCAATTGCATGAGGAATAAGTGAGCATACATAGCAACTTTCATTACTTGCTTGCTTTGCTGTGGTGCTCATGTCTGAATACCATTTATATGATTGGTCAGGGTGTCGGGGGTCCTCTATTTCATCTAACCCCAGATTGTGATAAATATCATATCTGTTTTTTCCCGCCCCCCTTTTTCTCCTTCTTCTTTTGTTTTTTAATTGGGTACCAACTCGTTGATATTGCAGCGGGAATATTCTGGACCATGCATCATCAATGTTGTTCGTGGTGACATGTGTGTATTCAGTAGTGGTTTCTGGTGCCATGTGTGTGTGCATGCTTGTATTTCTGGAGTTACTCAACCAATAGTAATCGTCATTTACATTCCATCCAAGCTCTATTTCCTTGGCCATAGTATTACTCAACAATGGGATAGCAGTTTTGTTCACATGCAATTGTTCATAGGGTGGCGTTACATTTATGCTATTGGATTCAACGTTATAAGTGTCCTTCAAAATGGTTGTTACTCCAGTCCATATTAGTTTAGACCTTGGTTTTGTTATATTAGCCCCGCTCCCCCCTTTGTTCATTTCATTTGCCACAAATAAAACAACGTTATACCAAATAAAATAAAACATCATTATTCCAAATAGTATGGCAGCATATTTTATAACGCATTCTACATTGTTCAGTCTACTGGCCCTAGTGGCATCCCTATTTCTATCTAACATTTCAGGCTGCTCAGCCGTTTCATCGCATTGGCTCATGTTGAACCTATGTGGGCGAGACAAATTCGGTAAGTCATCATGAAAAGAAACATATTTGCAATTGTTCATTCTTTTTCATCTTTTTGCTCAATTAGGCATTTAACAATTTCTTTCCATTTATCATAAAAACAATGAAGAAAAATAGAAAAAATAACACGATTCATATGAGATTTAAAAAGAAAAAAGAAAAAAGAGAGAGAGAGAGAGAAAGACAGAATATATAAAAAACATTTTGCTTTTTCACTATTCTTTCCCTGTCTTAGTTGCAGTTTTCATCGTGTCAGAATGTGTTAGCGATGCCATCCACACAGTCTGTTTAATTTTAGCGGAGTGCAACACTGTGCGCCCTTCTCACGTCCGATAGGTGCACCCAGTATTTCAGTCCCTTCACTTTAACTGCAGTTGGGGTGCTGTACACCACTGTGTATGGACCATGAAATCTTGGTGAATTCCACCTTCTTACAAAACTTCTAACATAGATGTGTTCCCCTGGCATTAAAGGCCCCTCCGGGCTAACTGCTGCCGGCATGGAGGTGTCTGTTGCTACATCTTCAGTAAATGGCGGAGCAATTTGTTTTGCTATGCTGCGTGCGTTAGCTGTGCTAGGTATTCCTTAAACTCTTCCCCCAGCACTGTGGCAGCCCTGTGTGCATCAGATGCCCTCCTGACAGGAGAGAGCGGCGTGTGCATTCTTCTCCCTGTCACGATTTCGTGCGGGCTCAAATGGTGATCCTTGCATGGTTGATTTCTGAGTTGGAACAGTGCTAGGGGCAGACAATATACCCAATTTTTTTTCAACGTGCTGCATAATTTCGATAAATTGCTTTTGAGCAGCCCATTGATCCTCTCCACAACTCCATTGACCATTGGATGATAAATCGAACATAGTTTATTTTTCAACCCCAGAAGGGAGGTTACTTCTTTGAAGAGATCTTTCACAAAATGCGTGCCGTTGTCTGAACGGATCACGTCACAGATTCCCCACCGCGAGAATAGTTCTCGCACAAGGAACTTGGCAGCACATTTTGCATCCGGATGGGGACAGGGGCCCGCTTCCACCCACCGTGAAAAAGGGCATACCACCACAATCAAGTATCTCTCTCCATTACATCTTTCTCCCATATCGGCGTAGTCGATATGTAGTTCTCTGAATGGACCTGTAGGGCGTGGCAAAGTGCCACGCAGAGTTCATAATGTCATTCCTGAATTGTAAGTTTGGCATGTAGTACATTCAATCACAAATTTAGACAAGTATTTGTGCAGATTGGGAACAAACCAATCCTCCTGAATGTCTGAGGCGATGTGTTGTTTTGCAACGTGAGCTGGGAAATGCAGTTGTTGGAACGCTACTTCTAATAATTCTACAGGCATCACTACCTTGCCTGTCGTTTCCTGTTTCCAAATGAGATCTGTGGCTGATTGTTTACATCCTCGTTTGCCCCACAACTCCTGCTCTTCCGGTGGGGCCCTTCTCTGGAGTTCTATCAATTGTGCTATGGGCGTGTTACTGTATGCTTCTGCTGGTTGTTCTGCTGTGGCTGTTTTTACAATGTACTCTGATGTTGGTGTCTTATTGAAGTACGAGGCCTCCTTCGCTGCTGTGTCGGCTGCCCCGTTCCCCAATGAGACAGCATCTGTTTTATTGGTATGGGCTTGGCATTTAACCACTGCCACTACTGATGGTTCTGCTAAAGCTTCCTTTAGTTCATTTAGTAACGTGGCATGTTGTACGGGGTACCCGTCTGCTCTTCTGAACCCTCTACTTCGCCAACGTGATAGCCCTGAGTGAACTGTGGTGGTGGCGTAAGCTGAGTCTGAATATATAGTTATGGCACAATCTTTGGCTGTGTGTAACGCGCTGATTAGTGCAGTCAGTTTGGCTGCTTGTGCAGAGTAATGTGAGGGGAGGCGCTTTTGAACAATCACTTTGTATGTGTCTTCTTCCATGCGCACTACTGCCATCCCGACTTGTTTCTCTCCTGTCTCTGAGTTTATGGATGCTGACCCGTCTATGAAATAGATTTCTCCTTCTGTAAGGGCATTTTCTCTTGCTTTGGGAATGTCATCGTCCTCTCCCTCATACGTGCTACAATCGTGTTCCTGTAAATCCTCAGTTGTGCATGTCTCTGTAATGAATGTGGCTGAGTTCACTGTCTTGCATCTGATCACGTGTACATTTGGACTGGATATTATTATTTCATAAGCAGATGCTCTCTGTGTTGTGAGAGTAGATTTTGATCTTTCCAAGACAGCAAATAATGAGTGTTCCGCATATAGCGTCACTGAACATCCCATTATGATGTGGCACTTTTCTCAATGGCGAAGGCCGCTGCAGCGAGGGCCTGTTCGCAAGCGAAATGTCCCTGCATTACTGGGTCTAATATTCCACTGTAGTACGCTAATGGTTTGT
Source organism: Ambystoma mexicanum (assembly GCF_040938575.1). Lineage (NCBI taxonomy): Eukaryota > Metazoa > Chordata > Amphibia > Caudata > Ambystomatidae > Ambystoma > Ambystoma mexicanum. The sequence continues at coordinate 666,227,482 of NC_090930.1, forward strand.
GGCCTAGCAATGTTTTTTGTGTCAATACTGCTGTCATCAATGTTCCATTGCTGTGTGAAAACAGGAAAAATTCCCTTTCATAATCTGGATTTGCAAGGACTGGGGCGTCTGCAATAAGGTCTTTTAATCGGGAGAATTGGGCAATTGTCTCATGTGTCCATTTTATTGGGGCCCTGTTCTTCTGTGCTTCCTTCAGTGCTTGTAGCATTGGCCGTGTGTATGCTGCATAATCGAGGATCCATGCTCAGCAATAGTTACATATGCCAAGAAATTTCTGCATGTCCTTCACTGTTTTTGGTATGAATGGCTGCTGCTCTGTCTGGTAGTATTCTTTTTCCATCTGTAGATATTTGCTGGCCGAGATATACAACGTCTGCAAGGCAGTATTGTAACTTTCCTTTGTCCACCTTGTATCCCTTTGCAGCCAATACGTTAAGCAGTGTTATCGAGTCTTCTCTACACTCCTCTTCTGTTTTGCTGCAGATGAGTAAATCATCTACGTACTGTATAATGGTGCTCCCTACATCTATGTTGCCGATGTCTTCTCGTAGTACTCTGTTAAAAATTCTTGGGCTCTCGCAATACCCCTGTGGGAGTCTGCGGTGTTCATATCTGCTGTTTCCTAATGTAAAGGCTGTGAGGTACTGCGATTCTGGTGCAAGTGGCACAGAGAAAAAGGCATTTTTCAAATCAATGACAGTGAAGCAAGTTGCCTCTTTTGGTATACTGCACAATATTGATGCCGGGTTAGGCACCAATGGGAACTCTTTTTGGATGACGTCATTGAGTGGGCGGAGGTCCTGGACCATTCTCCACGCCCCTCCTTTCGCTTTTTTAATCAGACAAATCGCTGTGTTGCATGGGGAAGTTGATGGCACTAAGATACCTTGGTTTAGGAGTGCATTCACTGTTTCTCTAATAACTTCCTCTGCTTCTTTGGATATTGGGTATTGTTTCACTCTGGGTGGGAGGGCACCTGATTTCAGATTTATCTTTATGGGAGTCACCTCATGCAACAATCCCACATCGTGTGGCCCTGTAGTCCAAATTTCAGGTGCTACCCTGGCCATGTCTTCCTCAAATATTGTCAGTGGGGCCTTTATGTTAGCCATGAGTGGGTTGTGTATTTCTCTGTATTGGATCATAATGTCACATGGTATGCTTATTTCCATTATTATTTCTCCATCCCCCTCGTAATCGGTAAACAATTCTTCATCAGTTATATCTTTTAGCATTATATTCGGCTCTATGCATAGCACACTTCTCCACTCGCGTCCCTGCGCGTCCAGGCCTATGACCACAATGCGTTTGTTGGAAACTTGAACTGCCTCAATGTCTATAGATATAATTGTGCCTGGCACTACATCTGTTGGTGTGATTGGGCAGAATATGAAGTCTGATGGTATTCTCCACTCTTTTTGTGTTATTTCAGGCACTACTCGGGCTAATGCCTGTATTCCATAGACGAACATGTCCATGTCAATGGGGATCCTTCTAACTGCAACGTCCTTTGTAATCATGCTTATTATCAGGAGTGCTCGTAAGGGGCATACCCCTGGCGTCGAGCACACTATCCCCCTTTCAGTAAAGGCTATGGTCATGTTTAACTTACTGAGCAAGTCTCGTCCCATCAAATTGATTGGCGCGTCTTCGTAATACAATAAGGGTGCGCGCACTGTTTTTCCCCCTACTGTTGCATCAAGATCTTTTGTATAAGGAACTTTTAAAAAGTCCCAGAGAACCCCTGCGTCTCCAAATTTCTTCCCGAGAGCTGAAACCGCCCTTCTGTGAGACATGATTTTTCTGCTCCAGAGTCTACCATAAAGATAAACTGCTTGTTTCCTATCTCTGCCGCCACTAGTGGTTCCTCATTTGCACTTTGGGTGGTGGATAGGACTGGACACGCAAGTACTCCCTGTGGGCTGTCCTAGTCTTGGTATCTTTGCTGGCTTGGCACTGAAAAAACGTTGTCACCTACGACCGTTACGCCACGAAATGGTGTAAGGGCACCATTTGCGGCCTCTGCAAAAGGGTTATTGTTTATGTTCCCTACTGAGTTTTGTCTTGCCATGGGCTGTAGTGTGTTTTGCTGTTGTGGCTGCTGCTGTTGCTGCTGTTGTGGGGCTAGCTGTCTTTGTTGCATTTGGGGGTCATAGCAGTACTGATCTTGTTGTCCCCCCCCCCATTGGAGCTCCACGAGGGCTACCTGGGTGTGGGCAGCCCCACCCCTCTTCATTGTTCATGGGCTGCTGCTGCCCCAGAAAATACCCTGATGGTCGCATTCTACAATCTCGTGAATAATGTCCCCACCTTCCACAATTCCAACATGACCCCTGTCGTCCTCCTCTTTGTCCTTGCCCACCATACCCTCTGTTTCCCATTCCTCCGTATCCTCCCCTCTGCCCACGGTACCCACCTCTTCCTTGGGCCAGCCTGTTCTGCCACTGTGATCCTTGGCATGGCTGTTCCTCTCCGTTCCACTGTCCTTGGTTCTCTCCAATCCACTGCGCTGCTATCCCAACGGGTCTTCCTCCTGCGTTTTCCTCTCCTTCGTTTCCTCTGTCTGCAGTTACACTGGCAGTAATGGCAGCGACCTTCACTAATTTTGTCTGCACTAATTTTGCTTCGTCGGCCAGCCTCTTCTGTGTGACCTCCTTTTCTTTCTCTTTGATCCTCCTCCAATGGTGTACAATTATGCTCTGAATTTCAGGCCACCCTTTGGCTTCAATCCCAGATATTTTGTCCAAGGCCTTCTGCACCTCTATCGGCAACCCCTTTATAATGAAAAAATAAAATAAGGCTGTTGATTGATTCTATGCCGTACCAGTTTCACTTCTCCATAAGTCTTGCACTCGCAAAATGAATTGCGCAGGATCCTCGCTCTCCTCCATCGTGCACTGCATCACTGCATGTAAGTCTGGAACGTCTGGAAATGCATGCCGCAATGCATCCCACACTTGTGCTCGAACATTGTTGAATGATGATCCATCGTGGCGATCACAGCTCATTGTTACTCCCGGGAACTCTGCCCTTTCCTAGATTGTGTCTGCTTGGTCCCCGATTGCTGATACTAATAAGCTTTTCACATCACCTATAGCTAACGGCATGTTTGCCGTGTTCTTCTCAAATACATGTATCCACTTACCTGCTCCTCCTGTCAGCGGGGGGGCGAGTTTTAACAGGTTGTTTTTATCCATTTGGGCCCACGGAATATAGTTTGGCCTACCTGCTCCTTTATGTATCAGTGGCATTTGTAGTTTCTGTTTCTTTCCTGTTTTGCTCGTTCTCCCTTTTTTCGTTTTACTTACCAGTATGTTCCCTGTCCTCCCTGTTCGTTGTCTTAATCTACCTTGCCATAATGGTGGTGATAGTGTGTCTGGGTAACGGCAGTTTGGCAGTGGGGAACCCTCTGCGGCAGCTGCCTCTTCGTATTCATCTAAATCATCCCATACTTCTTCTATTTCTGACTCTAGCTCGTTATTATCCTCCCAGTTTTCCTTGGGTTCACTTCCTTGTCTTTCACCCTGATCTCCACTTTGTTGACTCTCCGGTGTATCTGGGCGTATAATTCTCACTGGCTTGTTATTCAATTGGAACAGGAACTGTCCTGACTGCCACTCTTGTTCTTGTCTTTGCTGTGATGACGTCCCTTGTGATGCTATAGATTGCCCTGATACTGAGACTGCTGGGGTTGCATTGCTTACTGCCCCTATCAGGGGTGTGAGATCTGCCAGTGACAGCGGGGGTACCTCCCCTCCCCCTGGCAGCATTTGCCCTTTGTCACATAGAGCTCTTAACCGTGTTATTTCCATTTGTGCGTGTGCTAGCTGGCGATTTAAATCGCCTGTTAAACGTGCTATGTTCATAGGAGGCGCACTAGTGGGGCCGTACAGGCCTCCTTTGTCATATGGCGGGGGTTCAGGGGCTGTTGCCCCGCACTGAGCAGTGGGGGTGGGTGGTATATACAGGGGCTCACTAAACCCTACTGCCGGCCTAGTCATTAAGGGATAGATTTTTGTTACTTCGTTCTCGGTTGTAGTTGTTGAGCACTCCCCTTTTGGTGTCCCGCTTACTTCTTCAGGTATTTTCTGCTTTTCTATCATTCGGCTTGTACCTACCTCTGCCGTGGGGGTAACTTCCTCGAACATTCGCCATAAATCTAACACTTCTCTCCGGTTCTGTAACTGTTTCCCTTTGTATCGTGCTAGCAAATGTGTTGATACTAGGTCCAATACTCTTTTGTCGAATGACCCTCCTTCTGGCCAAATTGGTATGACCCCATCTCCTTTTATCTCAGTGATCCACTGATCGTGATACTTCTGTATCCTGTCGCTATATAGTGGAAGGTGCTGGCAAATATGTGCCAGTGGCGTTAATCCCCCCATGGCAATGCCTCTTTTCCTTTCTTGTGTGATCTGGTATCCTTGAGTCCCTTCCCACCTCTCACTTGATATGTCAGTTACAATATGTGAAAATACGTTCTTTATCAATGCTCGCAATTATGGTATGTCACATTAGCTGTTCTTTCTGAGAGGTGTTACCTGGTCACCTCTCACAATTTATTTCTTTGCCTATTATTTATTAATCAACAAGTTACTTGTACTGAAATACTTTAGCGTGTTCAACAAGACATATATACAAAGCAGACCGACAAACATATAATCATGCAACATACACATGCACTGCCTGTGCGTGTTTGTTCTTTCCCTATTCCCCTTACTGTCCCTGGTTTTTCTTCTTCCCTATTCTACCTACTATTTCGCATTCACTCCCCACCCCTTTCACCATTATTATATCTCAAGATTTCTTACCTCCACGGAAAAAGAATATTCTAAAACTACTCCGAGTCTATTCAATATACGAGACCCCTACTGTTTTCTCTTTATCTCTAGTCTGCACTTGGTCGGGACAAATGCTACGCGGCGCCGCCTTCTACCCCGTACGGGCTAGGATACCACTTCTCTTCTTCTCACTTCTTACAAAACCTAATGCCCATATAAAGGATAGATCAGAAAAGCCTTGCCATCACTCACACAGGCCCTATTCTTAACTACCTTCCCTTTGTTGCTAATTCCCTTCTTCCCGTATTTCCCCTTACCTTCCTTTTGGGTCTTTCCAACCGGGACTAGACGTATTCAGTCAGGTACTCCGAGGGTCGCCACTCACGGCCGGGCCTCGCTCAGGTCCGTCCCCCAACCAAGCCGTGGCCTGCCTTGGCGAGCAGCCTTTTCGATCGGGTATTCGTCTGAGTGTGCACAGTCTGGTCAACCGCAGATGCAATGGTTTTGCTGGGGGCTTCCTGGATCTCGCTGCCGGGCGGTGCCGGCCTCGAGGCACCTCTCTAAATCATGTCGCGGGGGTCACCAAAAATGTAGGTGCCTTTCCCCGGCTTACTACGTGTGAGAGAAAATAAAATAACCAACACCACCCCTGTCGGGGAAGGAGGCACTGAGACCCAGCTGCAAGAGTTCAAAGGATGGTTTATTTCTCCAGCTAGGAAATAACCCAAAAAACCCTTACCAAACATTTACATCATACTCGTATATATATCAATTAAAGTAACTCTAACAAAAAATACTAAACAGACACGATTGGCCAGGCGGTGTGGTACTGTAGGTTTGGTTGGCATCTCTTCCTCCTGATTGGCTGAGTGGCTGACGAGATGATGGACGTCAAATATCTTGTGCTCCACGCAGGTCAGAGTCCGGTCACTGTGGTCACTACCTAAGCTAATATGTTGCATTTGAAAAACACTAAATAAGAAATTATCTAAACATTTTATGCTACTTTTCATATTTCTACACAAGTCACACATAGTAATTATTGTCAGCACAATTGGGTCATTCGTGGTTTTGATTGGAGGCCTTGACCTTTATTGTGCATGTAAAAAGAATCAAGCTGTGTTTCACATATCTCCTAAACTTTAGACCTATTAGTATAAGTAAAAACATATATTGTGGTAAGATGCTTAAGGTTAGTAGTGGGTGTGTTGGGTGGGTTTCACAGCACAGGCGAGGGTCTGGCACTTGAAAGGAATACCTTACAGGGAGCGCAGGGTCAGGATGGCAATAAATTGCTCTAAATGGGGGTGGGTGGCTTGTACATTTATGGGGACGAACGAGCAGAAAGTGCTTAGCTCATCCTGGTTCACATGCTGGTTCTCATGCTAGCAGTGATCTCAGAGGAAGAAAACTGTATCATATTGGTTGTTGCAACTTTCTCCGGCTTCAGCGTGAGAATGGGAGCGCAGAGCTTTCCTCCGCAGGGGGATTGCAGGGGTGGGGGCCAGCCAGCTGCCTGCGCGCCTTGTGTGTGTGTCTCTCTGTCCTTGGCTGCTGCGGTGGAAGGGGAGCTGAGCATTGCTGTACTATCGCAGTGAGGCCTGTTTACCCAAAATGGAGTCGAAAGGGGGCACAAAAGATGGATGCCCCGTGTCCTGCTCAGTAGTCCCATCTATGTAGCAGTCAACCGTAGTTAACTTTACATAAGGGCAAGGGGCAATCCCACTACCGGAGGCACGTGGTCCAAGCCTCGTACTGAGGAGTGTACGGCGCGAGGGGGCCTGGGGGCCCCTCACTCCCATACACGTGCTTCATTGAGGTAGATAGATACTTGACGCATGCTGCTCTATTCTTCTACTAAGCATTGCAAGCAGTACCGTTTTCTTAGCTTCTTGCGTTCCAAGCCTATTTACATGCATTCAGTTAGTCGCATATTTTTACCTTACTACATGGTTTGGTTGCTGTTTGTTGACATCATTTCTTCTTATATATCCATTACATCGTTACTCTTTGCTTTTCGTCCTTGTGTGTCGGTTTTCGTTCGTCGTTTGTGTTCATTTGTGGTCACCATCTGCCCTCCATTAAGGCTCTCTGGGACTCTTCAGATACTGTTTGAAAGTAATCTTCATTTCGTATCAGCTTCTGGTATGGCTGCCTCAGTGGGTACCTTGCAGCCCACGGTTGTCTGGTTATTGGCGCTTCAATAGGTATACATGTCCCTCAGATGGGTACTGGACAGAGCCCCACCGTGGCTCTCTGTTGGTTCATTTGCTCCTTATATGCCACATATCTTGGCGAGTATGCTTCTGGCATTTCGACATGAGTGGCTAGAGTGCAGGCCATATTTGGGACCTCCTCTACAGTCCCACATTTTCTTTCAGGGAGGGTGGGTCGGCTTAGGAACTTGCATGCATATGGGTCCAACAGTTACATATAGAACAACTCATTTTTATTTGATTCTGCGCTTGCAACCTAAATGTCCACAGTACTTATGACAGACAAAGGTGTGTCTAGAGGGAGGCTGTTTTCGCATTAAGATGATCACATTGAGTCGACCTTTTTCTTCACCCTTGGAAGCAAAATGTGTTTTATCACCTGTGAGAATGCGCATTCCCACAGCGTCTGCCTACGCCCTGGAGATGGACTCCCCACTGAATGGGAGTGGGGGGTGTGGGGGTCTTAATGAAATCGGGATTATCACAGGGTGTGCCCCTTTTCTTGTTTATACAGTTTTTTTTTCTGTAGAAGTTGCATTTTTCAAGCACAGACAGAGCATCCACTTTCCGCCAAAGCCTCAATGCAGACCGCACTCTGTCAACAGAGAGAGTACTGGGAAGGAAGGGTAAATTAAGCAATTAGAAAGCAGTGAATGTGAAGATTAATTGTGTAGGACTGCCTGGGATTAACTGGCAGTGTCTTGGGGATGTCTTCCAACCTTATCAGGCCCATCCGTCTTGTTAAATGAGGCCCATAGGAATAACTATCTTCTTCCATACGGGGAAGCTATAGGAGGACGCAAGTGCAGAAAAAGCCGAGCGGAGCCATAAATATTTCTGCTCTCAGCCAATCACAGCGGGAAATGTACACCCCATTGTTTGACCTCCTTTTAAAACTGCCCAGTCATGTTCAAACATGTTAAAGAACAATTTAAACGTTAAGTTGGTTACGCTGCTTACTGTCCGGGGCGATCGAGGGGTTGCACTGCCTTTACGGGATGACGACTTGGCAATAGGATAAAGGAAATAGAGAAATGGCCTGTAACATTCTGATCTCTATTATAAGGGTGCTGGCCACATGAATGAATATGCATTCTTATGCAATACGACCCCCCTGGAACGGGATGCAGGTGTACCTACAGGGGAGAAAGAAAGGGACATGGGGTGAGGGGAAGGGAGCAGGGGTGGTCTGGGAACCAAAAGAGGCACTGGAAATAATGTTCAAAGTGGCCCCATTTGGCACAGTTTCGGGAATCCCAACACTTTTCCTATGAGAAAATGTGGAAATAAAACACAAAAGAGGCCCAGGGTGCAGAGGCCTCCCATGAAATCTCCAGTGCTCCCTATAGGCCAGTCCACCCCTGGAATGGAGGGAGAAAGAGAGAGGGAGGCAGAGAGTCAAAGAGATAGAGCCAAACAGGGAGAGGAGAGAGAGAGAAAGATAGAGAGAGACAGGCAGTGAGATAGAGATAGGGAGAGAAAGAGAGACAGAAAGGGAGAGAGTAAGACTGGGACAGAGAGAGAGAAAGAGGGAGAGGGAGAGGGAGACAGAGAGAAAGAGTGAGAGAGAATCAGAAACAAGAAGAGAAGGAAGGGAGAAAGAAAACGCGCGCGAGAGAGAGAGGTCGGGAAAGGGGACATCAGAAGCTGAAAGAGAGTGAGGGAGAAAGGACAGCAAGAAAAGGAGAGTGGTCAGATGCACGGAAGTGACATGTAAGAAGAGAGAAAAGGATTGATGGAAAAGATGCGAGAAAAATGAATGCAAGAAAGGGACTGAACGATAGAGGCATTCTGTGTTGAATTATCTATGAACATGTATTATGCTCTGAAGTTACAGACCGGAGGCCAGACTTTAGCCCTCATCCTAAGTAAGAGAGCGCAGGGCGCGCAGCAAGAATGAAATTAAAAGACCTACATGAGAAATCCATATCAAGGAAGCGAGTAGGCGGGCTTGAGATGCTAGAACGGAAGGAAGCAACGCGCGCAAAGGAGAAAAAGGCGACGTGAGCTCAATGTGAGAGAACCCCTCGGAAGCCAATTCTTCAAACCTTTGTGAGAATGCTATTTAAAATGCTATAATGCACTCATTAGTCTGAGCGTAGCCATGAAGCAAAGCTGTCACGCGTATGCAAACGTCTGCTCCCTGAGAATTATTTTTACCCTAAGCGAATAAGATACGAATTATTGGCGTGTTCGAACGTTCTTCTCCTCTACTGCTTATCGCGGTGGCAGCCACTGGGCCATGGCGTGGTTTTAAAATAATACACCCATAACACGTTATTAAGCGCATTACAACCATTCTACACACTCATTAAGCAAGCATTGCCAAAATCATCAATGTCGGTGTTTACAGTAGTACAAAGCAAGCATGTTTCTGAATGCAAGAAATACTCGGACTCTGCTTTCTCAGTAATGACTTTAAAATGACCCAAAATGTCTGCAAGTTAATGTTCTCTAGCACATTCCATTAGTAATTCACACAGTATAAAGGCTGCAACCTGAGATTTTGTACTTGTCTATTAATAATGTTATTTGTCATCTCGGGGAAAGGGGGAAGTAATACTCTGATTACATACCGGTTATCTTTATTAGGTCTAGTCCCACTCTTCCTCGTCACAGTACTTACTCTATGAAGGCCATCTGCCTTCCACAGAAAACTTTTCCCAAAATTCTTATTTTTCCTTCTTTGGCCCTTCCCCCTCACAGACTGGGATATGAAGCACCTGACCTGTCCCATAATCCCCATGACTGTACCCAAAAGAATCAGCACCATCTTACCACCCGGGAGGGAGAGGTCTGTCATCAGTACTGTTGGGAGTCTGTCAGCACCCCCATGCGTGCCCGTGAGCCCCTCAACCCACAGACCTCACTCGGCACACGTCTGTGTAGTTCGGGCTCCCCGGTCGCTCTGTTGCGGCCGGGAACGCCCCGTTTATTTAAGCTGCACGCGGCGACGTGCAACGTCACGCCGCCACGTGCGCAGACCCTCACGGGGCAACGCCACACTCCTCCTTTTCCGGGAGGAACAACAATACCACACATTTCTAAATGTTACACCGCACACAAAACAACAACTAAAACTCAGAGCCCATGCCCCTTTAATATCAGCCACCCGGGTCCCCTCACTCCGGGAGGCACTCAACCGGTCCTAGTACATAGTCACCGAGGTAGGCAGGTTTCCCTCGCCCAGCCCTCTGGGGGTACCTCCCGCCTACCTCCACCGCAGGACTCCCCATCGTCCCAGTCCCTCGATGTGGCGACACGGGGATTTCCCCCCGGGGTGTGTCTTCATCCGGGAGGTCCACCTCATCCGGGTCCGGCGGGAGCTCCGCTCGAGAGTCACCCAGCTTCTTGAAGAAACTCACATTTCGAGTGACGGCCGATTTCCCATCCGAGGCCGTCACCATTGACCCTTTTACGGCTACCACGTCCAGTGGCTCCGGTTCGTACGGGAGCGAGAGCTTGCCATGAGGATGTCGATTCCGGATCAGTACCTCGTCACCCGGCTCTAGCCGCTGCGGACGGAGGCCCCGCCGCAGATTCTCCTGATTTGTCCGTGTCTGTCACTCAGCCTCCACCCGTTGATCGTCTATCACGCCGGGCTCCTTTTCTTGTACCTCCGGCAGGAGGCCTCGGGGGCATCGTCGGAATAGGACCTCAGCTGGGGCAACCCCAGTCGAGGCGTGTGGGGTGGTGCGGTATACCCTCAGGAATTGATTCAATGCCCGCTGGAGGGGCTGGCCCTGCCCTTGGGCTATCCGGAATGTTTTATTCAGTGTTCTCATCAGCCGTTCCGCGTCCCCGTTTGCACGGGGCCACAACGGGGAGACCTTCCTGTGTATCACTCCGCAGCTCTCCAGGAACTCCGAGAACCGTGCACTCTGGAACGGGGACCCATTGTCCGAGCACAGAGTCACCGGAAAACCATGGGTGGCAAAGATCTTCTCCACTGCTCCCACCACGTGCTCAAACGCCACTGACTCAACAAACTCTACTTCGGGGTACCGGGAGTACTCGTCCACTATGACCAGGAAGTGGGTGCCCACTGCCGTGGACCCAAAGTCTGCATGTACGATCTCCCACGGCTGGGTCCCTCGTGGCATCATCTCGATTTCAGGTTCACGCTGCACCGGGGAGGCCGCCTGGCACCACACGCAGGCCGCCACGAAGTCGTCCACCTTCCGCTCTAGCTCGGGGAACCACACCTTCAGCCTCAGCCTCGCCTTTGTCTTGGCGGCTCCCTGGTGCCCCTGGTGTGCCAGATTGATGACCTCATTGATTTTGGAACCAGGCACCACCAGGCGATCGCCCCGCAGCAGAAGGCCTGACTCCGAGAAGGACAACTCGTCCTTCACTTTCCAGAGCTGTACTAGGGTCACTTTGGCCTCTTGAGTGCGCCCCGCCACCATCTCCAGCACGGACTTCCAGGATCCCGACCGCATCGAGCTCCTCAATATTCGGAAGAACTCGTCGTCGGCCGCAGCTGCCTCCAGTTCTGGTAGCGGCATCACGTTGGGGGTGGCACCCTCCACCACCATTCTGATGTGATCATCGGCTTCTTCGGCGCTGGTGTCCTGCACTGGACCTCCACGCCCTCCCGGGTGTCGGGACAGGTAGTCAGCCGCGTTGTTGGCACCCGGCCGGTATATCAGGGTGACTCCATATTCCAAAAGAGCAAGCATCCACCTCTCGATTCTGGCCGGAGGCTTCGATGATGATCCAGCCATGATCGGGAGCAGCGGCTTATGGTCAGTCACCACCGTTACAGGTCTTCCCAGCACATACAGACGAAAATGCCTACAGCCCCAAAGGACAGCCAGGGCTTCGCGTTCTATTTGGGAATACCTCTGTTCTGTTTCTGAGAGGGCTTTGCTGGCGTAGGCCACTGGTCTGATCCTTCCATCTCGGCCCACCTGAGTAAGCACTGCTCCCAGACCGAATGGGCTTGCGTCCACAACAATTTCCGACTCGAGAGCCGGGTCGAAGAAAGCCATGGTGTCCTCTGCCGTCAGGGCACCCTTAATGTCCTCAAACGCCGACTGCTCCAACGGACCCCACTGCCAAGCTGTTTCCTTCTTCGTCAGGGCCCTGAGCGGCTCCGACCTCGAGGCCAGGTTCTGGATGAAGCGCCCGCAGTATGTCACCATACCCAGGAAGCTTTGCACGTCCGAAGCCGATTCAGGCGGTTGTGCCGTCTTGATGTCACAGACTTTCCTCGGGTCCGGCGACACACCGCCCTCCTTAAACACGAACCCAAAGAACTCAATGGTCGGGCGCAGGAACTCGCACTTGTCCTTGTGGAGGGTGAGTCCCAGCGACTGCAGCCTCTCGAGGGTCTTGGCAAGGCGTTTCAGATGGTCCAGCTCAGTCTTAGCGAAGACCAGAATATCGTCACTAATGTTGAGGACACCCTCCAGATCTGCAAGGGCGCCTCGAATTATGTTATGAAACACTTCGGCTGCTGACGATACTCCGAAGCTCAGCCGCTTGTACCGATAGAGTCCCCTGTGAGTGGTGAAGGTCGTGATGTAGCGGGACTCTGGGTGGAGGACAACTTGATGGTATCCTGCTCGTAGGTCCAATTTGGAGAAGAACCTTGCCCCTTGAACTTCTGCAATTATGTCGTCAATGGTCGGGGTCAGGTGCCGCTCCCTCCTGATAGCCTTGTTGGGCAACCTCATGTCCACACAGATCCGGATAGAGTCTGGCTGTTTCGGTTTCCTCGCAACCACGATGGGGGACACCCAGGGTGTTGGGCCCTCCACCTTCTCAATTATGTCCAGGTTCACCAGGTTGTCTAGTTCCTTGTCAACCTGGTCCCTCAGGTGGAAAGGGACCCTTCTGTGCTTCAAAGCCACCGGCTGCACCGACTCATCAATGTGAAGCCTCACCAGGTCGCCATTCATTCTTCCAATGCCCTTAAAGATGGCAGCGTACTTATCCAACAGGTCGTTTATGTCTTCTAAGTAAACTGAGTACGCGAAACTCACGATGCCCAGAGCCTCTGCCGCCGCACAACTCAAGAGGGTGTTGCTGCTCACTGGAGTCACGTAGAAACGGGCCTTGATCATGGACCCGTCATGCTCTACCTTTGCAACGAATGCGCCGTCCAGTGGCAAGGGCTCCCGCCCACCAAACGCAAAGATGCGGGCCCTCGGCATCGCCAGACTCGGTGGTGGTTTGAGCGCGGCATAGTGTCCCCTCGCCATTACGTTGACTGATGCCCCAGTGTCGACCAGCACCGGGACAGGCGAGCAGTTCACTTCCACCACGCATCTCGGCTGTCTCCTGCTCTTCCCCTTGAGGACTTCCATGCTGGAGACAAAGAAGATGTTCTCCTCGTCCTCCTCCTCAGCGTCCTCCGCCGGAGCATCTTCTTCCGCGTGGTCTACTTGAGCCACATTGGGCGGGCGATTCTGGCGAGGAGCCCAAAGCCGGGGTTGTCCTCTCGGAGTCAGTACGGGTAGGGCCGCCCTACATACCCTCGAGAAATGGTCGGGTACCCCACATCGGCCACAGATCTTCCCTATTGCCATGCATTCAGATGAGTGGGGGAGGTCATAGCCGCACTTCTGGCAGGACTCCACAGGTTTTCCCGCTCTGTCTCTGGCTGTTCCACCGGGCCTTCGCACCCCTCTACCGCCCCGCCAGACGGCGCACACCTCTTCAGGCCGCGCGGTGCGGGATCCGGCTTCCATTTTGTTGGCTCGGCCCTCGGCTACCTCATGACATTGCCCCAGCTCAAGAATGCGGGGTAGAGTGAGGCCGGGCTCTCTCAGGACCTGTCGCCTCAACTTGCCAGATGAACAAGCCTGGATTAGCATGGTCCGCATCATGTCCTCAGCATCTCCCCACGCACACCATTGGGAGAGGCGGAGCAGGCGACCATAGAAGGTGTCAAGAGTCTCATCGTCCTTCTGCCTGGCCGACAGCATAACGAATCTCTCGTAGTCCCCGTTGGCAAGGGGAAGGAAGTGTGCGAGGAGAGCGGCTTTGGCCTGGTCGTAGGAGTTATCCACTGGAGTCAATGATTCAAATATCTCCTGGACAGAGGCTCCCGCTGAGTATAACATAGTGGCTATCTTACTGTCATTGTCCGTCACTTGGGCGGCCCTGAAGTACATGTCCAGGCGTCCAATCCATCTTCTCCACCGGGGGCCCAGGCTGGACGGGGGACCCGTGGTGTCAAATTCTGGAATGGGCTGCAGGGCTGCTTGCGCCCTGGCTTGGGCCATGGCCGGAGGAGTTGGCTGAGCGCCCTGCAAAACCCCAGGTCCTGGCTGATTCTGGGGAGCGGTGGCACCTACCGTGGGACTCGGCAGTCCAGATGTTGCAGGTAGTGGTGGCTGCTGGGGAGTTTGCCGAAATAGATCTGCCAAGCCTTCGTCTTGTGAATCCTCCGAGGTCGTGGCAGACGCACCCTCCAGGGCGCCGATGTCACTCATAGGACCGAGCGCACAGGCACCCTCCTTCCAGTTCTGAGGGCCGCAACTCAATCCCCTCCCCACACCAAAACTTGTCAGCAGACCGTACCACGTGGGCCCACCAGACCCCTTACTGCCACCACCCTCGTGATGATGAAGGGGTTGAAGAAGATGCGACAGACGAAGGCCGCCGCAGACCTCCTTGATGTGGATGTCCCAAAAATTGAGCTCGAAATATTGGAGTGGGCTGAGAAGGCCCAGCCACCTCAGTCCTTCTCCCAGCTATCACACGACGTAGGGGACCCAAAACAGGTCAAAACGTCAAAACCCAGGCATGGGCCTGCAGGTTAGGCTGCCCGCACTCAGCATGTCCAAAAATTTGGCTCGGATCACCTTCCGACTCCAAACCGGAGCTCCTGGAAGTTCCGCAACCACGTGTGCAAAATGGCCGCCAGCCACGTGTATGGTCCGCGGCCACGGCGTGAGACGAAACATCCGCGGATGTTCCGACACAGGAAGAAAAATTCCGGGATGGCTCTCACCGCCGGGCCCGGGCATCCAATACCCTCGTCGCCACTGTTGGGAGTCTGTCAGCACCCCCATGCGTGCCCGTGAGCCCCTCAACCCACAGACCTCACTCGGCACACGTCTGTGTAGTTCGGGCTCCCCGGTCGCTCTGTTGCGGCCGGGAACGCCCCGTTTATTTAAGCCGCACGCAGCGACGTGCAACGTCACGCCGCCGCGTGCGCAGACCCTCACGGGGCAACGCCACAAGTACTACTGACGAAGAAGCGTAGGACTAGGCGTAATTAAGATTACCGGTAAAGAAATCAGAGTATTGCCTCCATGTCCTCTCTTCCTCGTTCCAGTACATACCCTATGAAGTATCCCCAAGATCCAAAGATCAGACTGACAATCAATTCGACTTAAAATGAATTACCTCCCCTGGAGAGTCATCTGCTTTCCCCTTCAAAGAAAGAAAAGGGGCTACGGGGTAAAAGACACCCACCACAGAGATCACCATGGGAGGTGTAAAAACCCAGGTACCAAAGACAGACACGAAACTAGACAGGTTACTAGGTGTACCTCAGGCAGGCCTAGGGCCGCACTTCCGTACCATCCAAACCCAAGGATGGCCGGAAATAAGAGAAGATGAAGCCAAAGCCAGGGAAAAAAGAAATTCTAGGCCACTCTACCAACATGAGGATCCTGGAGGAAGAACCAAGCAAGGCAAGGGCCAAGACTTCCCGCAGCAGCAAAAGATAAAGCCGCAACCCTAGTCCCAGTGCTAGGAGAATAGGAAGAGCCAAACAGCAAACATCCCATCCAACAATACTCCCGTGGAAGTCCAAGTGTGGAAACCGCCCAATTGTGGAAAAAGAGCTTTACCAAAAGCCAGTCTGGGTCCCAGGGTGACAATACACACTGTGGCAAACATCCCTCCAAACAAAATGGCACAGAGCAGGAGCTCCTAAGACCCTCACCCCACCAAGGGATAACTGATCAATCGAAGAGCAGTGTTCTATCCCAGCGGGCTGCACCAAAAACCTCCTACCTAGAGGCTGGTGGCCCAAAATGGTCAACAAGCAATCTTGCCCTCCAGTCAGCAACCCTTACAGCTGCCTCTCAGGTGGGCCGAAGAAGCAGATAACAAAAGTGGAAAGAGCATGGTACCCAAGTGTCCAGACATTGGCCTGCATCTTCACGCCCTAGTATGATGTCCCTCATGACCACAACTAGCAGAACAGTCGGATAACTGAAAGGGAGAACCCAAAGGGATCCACATTCATCCCCTTTTTCTCATCATGGAGAGGAATTCAGTTCAGGAGACCTCAGAGAATCCTCCTCTATCACAACAACTGATGGACCAAGGCCAGGCATCTGACTTACAACAGGGACCCCAGCTGTGCCATACCATCCAGGAATAACCCAACTGCTTGCAGGGCTCAGACTAGAAGTCTAGTACAATTCAGAAAAGAGGTAACTCGTAAAATGGACACCTCTCACCATCAAACCAGAGAGAGTGAGGAAATGTTCCATCTCACGACTGTGGTCAACCACAAACACCCACAGTCTTCAAGCCCTGTGACTGAAGAGCAAGAAACAGGAGCCAACAAGAGAGGACCGTCCAACCTCCCTGGCGCTGTGCCACCAGCAAAATGCTCAGGAACCAGTTATCTTTGCACCTTCTTCCTTGCAATGGAGATGCTGCCAGACAGCAGTCAGATCTCTAACGTCCCTCCCTTCATATTTGTTTGAATTGGGGCTGTGGACTTGTAGCAATGACATGCCCGCAATCCTGATTTGATAAGTACAAATTGCTGTACATTCGCGCATTTCTGCTGTGCACCTTTTTTCTTTTTACAAACATGTAGGATTGTGGGGTGAAATAGCTCTGGATGCCATAAATAAAAGGTCAGAGTCATTGGGGGAACATGCCCCTAAGTAAAAAGCCTGCCCTGGAATAATGTGGAACATAAGGCCTATGGAATTAAAGCCAAAAAGGATAGAAAGTGGGATTAAAAATCTGAAGATACTAAAAGAGGCGAGCTGCTTTGCATGAAGAAAGCGAAAGACACGTGGAAATCAAATGTTTGTCACATCCATGAAGAGCTGTACTAACAGTTCCATGAAATAGCAGTCCGCAGAATCTTAAATGGAATATGCCAAGATTGTGTTTCAAGCAGATGCAGTGAAATGGATTCATTTTAGGTGTACAATAAATAAAATACAATTTTGTTTTTCCTCCAAAGTGACAATCTGCAAAGCAATATGTTCACCAAAGCCCCTAAAAGTGTTATTATGATGCATTTAGTCACACATATATGCTGAACCTGTGTTCCTTCTAAGAGTTCATTTTAAAGTGAAATGTGTGTTAAAAGACAATTTACAGCTGAGTTTGAAAGGCCCTGTGCTGCTTGCTATTTTATTTTCTCAAGATGTTAAACTGCATTCCAGGCTCCCTGTTGTCCTGGGGATCTAGGCCTGCAACTTCAAACCTCAGTGCATTCCCTTAAAAATACAATCCTAAATATTTGTGAGATCCAATTTACGTTGTGAGACCAGATAAGGAGGTCTATTCTGCCGCACTTCTGACCTCCAGGTCACAAGGGCCATAAAGAAAACCCATTAGTGTTCATTAGCCCATGGAGGGGCAGGCTAATCTAAACACAGAGCCCTATCTTGACGTCAGAGGCATGAACAGGGACATTGAAACCTTAGCAAAGGTGGGGGCCAGAGTGGCACAGAATAGAAACTGCTCCATTGCTTTTAAATGAGAGAATAGCATGTTATCAAATAAAATGGACACTACATTGCACAATAGTCATCGTAGGATTTCTGGAAAGAAGACAGTTAACTCTTTATGGTCATCCCAAAATGATTTTTGTGAGGTAAACACAACTAAAGTTATTCATGAAAATGTGATTGGGGCCTTCTTGTGTTTACCAGTGATGTGAAAAATTGAGAAAGCATTTAGAATATGATCAGTATGACGCCCATAAAGGGCCATGTTTTTCAATGATATGGCTCAGGAGTTAATGAAGAAAAACTGTAGCTCTGCACAGGAATGACATATAGACTACTGATTAGTGTCATTTGACTCACAGTAAAATATAGGTGTCAAGAATGTATTCATACCTGTAAAGCTTTGGAAGTTAAGGATACTTGCAAGGTAGGGCAATTTTAAGTCCCCAAACCAGACCGAGCCCAACTGTCAAAGTGAGATGATGAGGTGCTCTCCTCCCCTGGTGTCCAAAAAAACCCCACATTTCCTGGTCCTGTAAGCACAAAGATGGGAATGGACTAGTGACACTCAACCAATCCCTTCTGCAGGAATCATGACACATTGGTGATGTCATCTGCCCTATAACTATGCTAACTTGCCTCAGAGCAAGAGTTTCCCCACTAATCCCATGAGGTGATCTGCTGTTGAAATCTGGAGAAACATCCCAGTAGGGGGAGGCCTAATCTTGAAGTGGAGACAGGGGCCAGGATATTTAAAAGCTGGCTTGAGACCCCTTGGTGGACTCAGCAGAGACCTTGACTGGCCCCTTTTTGCTGTCCCAGCAGAGCCCTGAAACTCCCCGATGTTCAGTCCAAACCTCTACTGTATGTAGAACTAAACCCCTAAAGCCATACAGTGTATAAGCCCTGTATTCTTGTTGTATTGCCTTAGATAATGCCCCATTTTCCTGTGTAGATTCTTAGCCTATTTATCAAAGTAAATCAATGAATTCCCCCATTGAAATTCACGGAATCTGTATTGTGAGTTGGTATATTCCTAAAGATTTGCCCAAAGAATTGACTTTAAAAAGCCCTGTCTCCACGGTGTCCCATTGTAAGGTGCAAAACAAAATTGTTCCCATCTCCCCATTGTAAGGTGCAAAACTAAATTGTTCCCATTTTCCCATTCTGTCCCTATTTTCCCATTGTAAGGTAAAAATGATTTTCCATTAGCATTTCCTTCTCACCTTGCCCTTGTGCTAAACATCCCAAAATCGATTTTTCCAAATTGTCCCTATTTTCCCATTGTAAGGTAAAAACAAATTTTCATTTGCATTGTCTTTCCCCATTGAAATTGTGCTAAATACCCCAAAATCGGATTTCCCATTCTGTTCTGATAATAAACCTGAAGCCCTGTGAATTATTTTCAGGTGTGGCAAAACAGATTTTTCCCATTGCATTTCTGTCTCCTCTCCTGTTTTTTGCGATTAAGGGCCTCATTTCGAGTTTGGAGGTAACTAACGTCCCTTACTGGCATGGCGCAAATAGCACGTCCGTGCTGGCACCAGTCCACTAATAGAGGACTATTACGACTTCGCGGGCACAAGCTTTACGCCATGCCGGGAGGTATCTAGCGCCATGCCGCAAAAGGCTCCCAAAAAGCCCTTACTGGCATTAAGCGTAGCGCAGATAACACTACCCACATTGTCCAATGCGTCATTAGCGGTGACGGTAAATAGCGGTGACTCTAATTAGCGGGCACCGCTATTTACGGTCACCGCTAATAAGCGGAACCGGAAGTAGCCTCATCGCACGGGAACGGGAAGGAGCACGGCGGCCATCTTTAAAAACACAATCCATTGCCATCCTCAGCACACAGGACCCCTGGGACACTGCTGATCATTAGAAAACGTACTCCTCCAAGACCACAATGCCTAAGGCCCGGAAGAAGGGAGCTGCCCGGCTGAGAAAGGAACGATTTATTGAGGATGAGCTCCAGATGCTTGTGGACACACTGCACGAGCATGCAGCCACAGTCTTCTCAGGCAACATGAGGAGAGAGGCAGTGCTACGGAAAAAAGAGATCTGGGCACTTGTTGCCCAGAGGTTAGTGCTGTGGGCAACACACCACGCACAGTGAAAGACTGCCGTAAGCGATGGGACGACCTGCGCCTAAGGGTGCGCAACATCCTATCCGTCAATCGCAGCCAGGCCATGGGAACAGGAGGAGGTCCCAGTTCCCCCATAAAGCTCACCCCGTGGGAGGACATGTGCGCAAGCATGATTGGGACGGATCCATCGAAGGTGTAGGGGAGATGGAGTGTGGCATGACACATACCACACAAAGTAGGAAATTCCACGAGGCACACAGCGTGCATGAGCAATATAGTATGCATGTCAGACAGCACTGTTGTTGGCCAACATGAGTGACGCTGACATATGCCTGCATTTTCCACCCATGTATCAAATGAC
This sequence comes from Ambystoma mexicanum, assembly GCF_040938575.1. Classification (NCBI taxonomy): domain Eukaryota; kingdom Metazoa; phylum Chordata; class Amphibia; order Caudata; family Ambystomatidae; genus Ambystoma; species Ambystoma mexicanum. Next base: position 666,247,600 of record NC_090930.1, read on the forward strand.
GTGCCCTTCCAAACACAAATGTCTATTGCCCCCAATTGTGTGGCTGAGCAATTGTCCAAATGTATGTAGGATGCCTATCAAAACATCACTTATGCCACCCTCTCTTCCAGCCCCACAGGCACTGACCATGACAGCGATGGGCAGGACGCTACCCCTGCACAGGCCACACCCCGGAAGAGGTCCCAGGAGGACAGCAACCGGATGTCAACCTCCAGGGAACAAGCCAGGGGGTGCCTTGTACCAGCATCCAAGCCACCGCAGGTACACATTGCACCTGTGCCACCAGGGCCCGTGGAGAGCACAGCACCACCACCAACTCCACTCACTGGTCAGCTCGATAACACATGTGAGACACCACATTCGGAGGAGTCGAGTGTGGCTGGAGAGGTGGCATCCACGGCAACCCTGACTGTGGATAACACCCCGGAGGACATCTGGGGCACCATGGAGGACGATCTAATGGATGTGGTCCATACACCAACTCAACTTGCATCCCCCCAAGTATCATCGTTCGATACCGGGAACGCCACCACCCCAGAGCAGTCCGGCCATGACCACACAGAGGGACATCTCAGTCCAGTTTTCAGTGTTGGGGAGGCTTAGCAGGCTGGGCATGACAGCCAGGTGCCCAATACCTACACAGGTGCACCCACAGGGCCTCAGCGGGCTGACCTGCTCACTGCACTCGTTTATGAGTTTGTACAGGACAACGGTCAGGCCAGGGAGGAGTGGCGTACGGAGTTAGCTGCACTAGGCCAGTCCATTACGGACAACACTTCCTCCATGGTGAGATCTTTCTCGGACAACAACAGCCGCCTCTGCGAGGAGGTCTCGGCCCTCCGGCAGGTGTTAGGGCGCATCGCGGATGCCATGGAGACAGGGCATCCCGCCACACAACCTCAGCAGGTGGCCACACCGTTGTCCTGCAGTTCCACACAAATGAGCCCGCTCCGCAGGTCAGCCCATGCACAGCGGTGACAAGACATGTCACCGCCTGGGTCAGGGAGTGCCGAGTAATAGTTATGGCAGCCTCATGTAGGCTTCGGGGACTCAATGGGACTTGTGTGGGGGAGTTGGGGGGAGAGAGGGAGGGGGGTGAGGGTGTGTGGGGAGTTGTGAGGTGAGGCAAAGGGGGGTGAGGGTGTGTGGGGGAGTTGTGGGGGCTGGCGGAGGGAGTGAGGGTGGTTGAGGGTTTTGTCACTTAAGTTTACTTTTTTACATTTAATACACTGGTTGTGTGAAAAACAAATACCTGAGTAGACATTCATCAATGCGCATGCGTCAATTATTCAGTTACAGTGCATGGTGTGGATGTAGCCCCACACCCAGTGCCCTCTGTCCAACCATCATGTCACCCTCTGCTGCTATGTGTGTCACAAATATTGTGCAATCACGAACTTGCACACAGTACGGCCCGTACTGTGTGCAAGTTTGTGATTGCACAATATTTGTGCACAGGAGGCCCTCCTGTGCATCGCCAATGCGATAATGTCCAGCCACGTCTTCTTCCTCCCCTTCATCATCACCAGGTGGTAGCAGTTCAATGTCAGGGGGCAGGGGCACGTTCCGGCGGATGCACATATCGTGCAGCTCGACACATGCCATGTTGATCTTGGCCACCTTCTCATGCTTGTAGCGGAGGGCCACACCCGACCGGCTGAGGCAGTGAAATCATGCCTTCAACAGGCCAAAGGTCTGCTCGATGTCCACACTGGTACGGGAATGGGAACAATTGTAGTCCTCGTGTGCCTGTTCTGTGCGTTACGGACAGGGGTGAGGAGACACGGCTTCTAGGGATAGCCACTATCACCTGCATGCGAGGCAATTAAAGGTAAATGTCATGAGAATAATGATGGACATCTGTACTAGTCACACATATCGGCAGATTATTGTTTGTCACATGCACATGTCCCTGGTTGTATGCAAACTATTATTGGGCCCTCAATGTGTCCTGTGCCATGGAATAATTGTGTGGGTTGCATCTTCACAATGGTACACGGTGTGCTCTGCCGTATTGTAGTTCATGTATTGTGTACGCATTTTGCTGTGTTTGTGTGATTTTGGTGATTTGTTGTGTTGTGTAGGATTTTCAGATGGTGAGCGTTGGCAGTAGCCTCTGCAATTTTTGGCATTCTGCAATGCTTTTTCCCATGGTAACATGCAGCATTCCTGTGGTTGATCCGGCATAGTGTGCACCACAATGTGTGATGATCTTGCTTGCGTCACCTTCCATCTCCACCTGCTTGTGGTGGTATAGTTTGTGAATGCGTTAAACCACCTGCATGGCATGGAGGCCACCTTTTGTTTCTAGTATCTCCTGGAGAGTCCATGGTAGAGATTTGTATTCCGTTGTGTGCTTGAGGTGGAGCACCAACAGTACCTTCAGTAGAGGGGGGAGGGCGGTGCATATTTCAATGGGACTGACAGTCGTGTATCATGTCCACAATGGTGTTGATGGTGTCCCGGTCCAGACGGTACGGGGTGTGGTTTTGCTGCGGGGGTGGGTTGGAGGGACTGTCTCTGATGTTTGTGATTGGGGGCTGCATGCGTGGTTAAGGTGGCTGCACTGGTGGGGCATGCAGGGCCTGTCTCCCCCTCCTTCTCCTGCTGCGTCTCCACTGTGGTGCCTGCTGTTTTTGTTGGTGTTGGTGTTGCAATGCATGCATGTCCTCCAGCTGTAGTGTTGATGCTGCTATTGTATTGATCTTGGTGTGGTAAGGGTTGTGGTGTGTGGGTGTGCTCATTTTGTAGTGGGGCAAACTCCATTGCCTCCACCTGTGCTGATTGTGTGCATCTGTGGCATTTGGGATCACTGCACATGGCATTTAACGGTAGGTCGGCTAAGCCGGTATTTACGGCATGCCAGTAGGCACTTTTAACACCTTCATGAAGCCGTTATTTGCATGTCTGCTTACCTTGTGATCTCCTCCCCTTTATGGCATGCCGCTATTGCCAGCTTGGTGGGTCGCGTGCCCGCGCCCAGACCGCTATTAACGGCATCGTAAAGTACGATGCCGTTAATAGCAGTCGTGTTGGTCAGAATAGCCCGTAGCGGTATTCGATGCTGGTATTCCTTTACCGGCATCATTGTTCCCTTAGCACCAACTTCGTAATGAGGCCCTAAGTCTTCCACAATCCAATTTTCCCATTGTGTGCTGACTAATAATCTCTAAAGCCTTGCCTGTCTTTTAAGTGTAGGAAGAATGAATTCCCTTCCTTTCTATTCTTTCCCATAGCAGTTGTGATAAATAATTGAAAACATCATTTTTCCTTTATGCTGTGCCAAACGAATTTTCCCCTTTCCTTTCTGTCTCCCATATTGTTTTTGTGAGCACCACACAAAAAACGATTTTCCCCTTGCATTCCTACTCCCTGCCACTGCCTTCCATTCAAAGGAATCTAGCCTAATTGATGTTTGGAGGTGAGGGTCGGTGGGGGGGGCACTTAACCATTGTGCTATCATGGTGTGTTGAATGGTTCTTCTTCTGTGCTGTGATTTAAAAGGAATTATTTGTAACAGTTTATCTCAACCTTGTCGCTTTACAGAAGCTATTTGGTTTTTGTGTTGCCACAACATTGGTGGCTGATGTAATCTGTTTATTCCAATTTGACTTTAATAAATATATTAATAAATATGTTATTAATACACACCGGCCTGGTTCCTAGTCCATTGTGACACTGGGTGTTTGTGAGGTTGTGTGCGAGGCGGGTTGGAGGCTTTATCAAAAAGGACCTGAATTATATAAATACCAGTGTTTTATTGTGCCCAACATTCATTGTTGGCGAAGGAGATATCCATTGTAGGCGAAGGAGATCCCTGATTTGCATGTGCCCATGTAATACACCGTGACAGGATGCCCACACAAAAGATTCGTCCCTGTGTGGATATTGAACTCCCAAACACTTTTATCGGTGTGCCATGCAGATTCTCCCAACACTGCAGCTGAATGTTGACATAAATTGACATTTTCCTCAAATTCCAATGCGATTATACAAAGGTTTTTCATAGAAACAAGACCTTTACCCCACATTAACGCTTCCATCACAGTCACTTTTCCCTTCATAAATATTTGAAGCCTGAACCCAACCCAATCTGTTAGAGGTCAAACTGATTTCTGGAAGCAGGAAAAAGTAACACAAACCAGGCTTGGACACCCCATACCTGAATGTGAGTCAAACTGCCGTGCTGCCTGTAGGCAGGTCCTACAGCAATTACTACCAGCTGCTAGTGTTTGCAAGGTTACCATAATAACCAGAGAAAAAAGATGAATTCATAGCGACAGGCAGAAACAAAGAGACTCTCAGAGTTGCAAAGCACCCCCTTCCATAGACGCGGTGCCATGAAAAGAACCTTCACCAGCTGCCTTACGCTGGAAAATGAAGCAGGCACAACAAGAGGGGTATGAAGGTGGGAGAGAGGGAAGCTTTGAGGTCATCCCTCCTGCCAAACCTTTTCATTGAGCCAGCTTTTTACTTTTTTGGTGGAGTGGCAGGACAAAGCCCCCCTCACTCTGCTTGGTAGTTGAAATATCACCCTCCATGGGAGCCTCCCACCGATACGACAGGAGGCAGCACCCAAATCTGCACCTGCATGCAGCAAGAGGGAAGCCCAGCAGACTATACAGGAGGCCATTTCTGTGAACCTGACAATGGGTAACTATCCAACGTCAACACAGGATAGCTGCAACATGTATGAGACATAGAGAGGTAAACAATACTGCTGAGTGAGTCATTAGAAACCAACTATGGACTCAAACAAGGCTGCTCTCTCGCTCCAGTATTGTACACCTTATATATTGCTAATCTTCATGTGGAACAGGAGAAAGCTAATAACCTCCCGCCTCGAGTTGGATCTCAACATATTGCTTGGTTGGGCTAGGCGTATGATACAGTCATCCTTGGCCGTACTCCCAGAGGCCTCCAATGAGGTTTAACGGCCTTGCAGAAACTTTCTTCTGACAATAATTTGGCCATAAAGAAAAAGAAAAAGAAAAAACCCTTACAAGCAAATAAGAAAAAGAAAACAATTACCTTGGCCTGGAAGATCGATAATGAACCAATCGAAGTGGTTACCAAATATGATGTGTATTTGGGGGTAACTAACTTCAATATGTTTTGGTTCAATAAGCTTGCAAAAGCAGTACAGAATAAAATACAGAAGAAATTCGATGCCATCTGAAGTTTCACTGTCCATATATGTGGCTATTCGATGGAAGGTTTATAACGCATCTATAAAAGTAGCATTGTCACAAGTGCCCTATGTGGCCTTGAGATCTTTACTAATAAAGAAACAGAGTGGCTTAAGATATTGGACCAGAAACTGGTGGCGATTGGCTTTAGGACAGTCAAATTCTATCCCAGCTGAAGCCATCTATCACGAATTGGGTTAAGTTCCTATCTATACACAAAAAAAGTATTAGTAGTGGCCTTTTTTAATTAAAAATAAAAAACAAAAAAGGAAACGGTACTTCAATACATTCTTACTTTGCAAACTATACAGAGTTAGACTCACCAACTCCTGTGTTAAAAAACTGGGTAAATGAGATCAAATCTTTTTTTAGGAATATTGATTGTATTGTGGCCCTCAGCTTGTAATGTTAGTATTCTTGAGAAAGAACTAAAGAAGAAGGTGCTGGTTTGGAGTGCAGCTAATAATTCGTCGATTCTAGCCAACAAATCTCTCTATTCTATATATGTTAAACAGTTTCCCTGATTACACTGCGGTCCGTTATATTAGTAAACCTTCTAACTCTAATGTATGCCGTTTTATGATGCAATTTCGGCTTGAACAACTACGGATATATTTTAAAATCGGGGCCTGGAGTGCCTCTGAAAAATCAAATGTTTAGTCTCTGTGACACGGTAATAGAAACAGCCAACCACTTGTTGACTGGCTGCCCCAATTTTATTTATGTTTATTGAAAGGGATATTCACATTTCTTTTATGATATAAACACCATTCATACTGATCAATCTTGGTCCAGAATGCATTCTGGAGAACATTTTTTGTTGGACTTTGAAATTATATTGAACCAATAAACTTTAAAAAAAAAATAAAAAAAGAGGAACACAATGAGAGTAGTCCAATCCTCCCCTGCTCACTGTGGCCTTGGAGCTCTTTGATGGGCGTCTGCAGTCCACACATCCCCATGCAGTGCTCGATGCATCAGTTTGGGGGGAATCCTCAAAATATACCTCACCCCCTACTCCCATCCCATCCCAGCAGAGCCAGCAAGAAACCTTGATGTTTGCAAGCTTGAGCGCGGGGGACCACCAGACCACATACACAGATTAGCCTCCACATACATGAGATATAGAGAATAACACCATAACCACAGTTCAATTATCTCCTATTCACTTTGACTTCAAGACTCCAAGGAGAGGAGAAACCCAAAACATCAAACTTAGACCTCCTGAAACCCAGTTCCTGGGAGCAAGAGACCAGCTGGTCAGCTTGCTGCAGCCACCCTCAAGCCTGTGCACCTCTGATTCTCTGCCCAGCAGCGAGTTCTGGGGTGCCCCATACTCACCAGGCCTGGTCCTGCAGTCCACTCCCAGCCTCCATAGACCCCCAAAGCCCAGCAGCAGGGTCAGAATCTTCAGGGAAAATAAGAGACCAGCCAAGCAGGCCTCTCCCAGGATCTCAATCACTCAATCACTTATGTATCCCCATTTTGCCGCAAGCTACATTGGCTCTCAATTGAAGACCGTATTAGGTTTAAGACAGCTTGCATCATCTTCAAGTGTGTAAATGGTACTGCCCCTTTATATCTGAGGGAGCTAATCCAGTCGTATCACCCTGTAAGGCAGCTTTGCTCCATTTCTAGCTATCCCTCACTCAGTCTACAAGTCACGGGGCGATAGAAGATTCGCTGTCTTTGGTCCAAAGCTGTGGAATTCTCTGCCACTTGAATTGAGGACTATGAGCTAATTTCTTCAGTTTCGCCGAGCACTAAAGACCTCCTGTTCAAATAGACATCGGTCCATATGATGAGGGCTTGGTATGATTTTTGTTATACCCTTTATCCTATAATTGTCATCTATGCCATTATACAGTTCACTCTGTTGAGTGCGCGTTGTAAATTAAAAAAATCAAATCAAATCAGGAAGCAGAGAAAGAAAAACAGGAGGATTAGGGGACTAGTTAGGAGCTTAATACCATGTCCTATGGGGCGAAAGGTAAAGAAGAAAAATGAAGAATGTTGAAAAAGGGTTCTGTCAAGGTAATGGCAACCTGGTGAACGAAGGATGGGATGACAGGCTACAGGAAGGAATGAGAGCCAGCTGTGAGGAGGATTGACAGATAATTTGGTGTGTTTAGGAATGTTAGCACGGGTGATGAATAACAGACCTGGGGTAAAGAATGGCATTCAGGGTGGTTGAATGACAGCCCAGGGTAAGAAAGAATGATGGCTGGTGTGTGTGGGAGTGGGTCGGGAGGTTACAGCCAGGTTGAGTGAAGGAAGACCAGTGGAGGAAGCAATAACATGCCAGGGAGAAAGGAATGACAGCCAGCGGGGGTGCAGGGTTTGAAGAAAAGACATCCTGGGACAAAGGACTTCTGCCAGGGGAGAGAAGGAATGACAGTGTGTAGGTCTGGGAGATGAGAAGGAACACACATGGTGGGGGGCGTGGGGTGACAGCTCGGGCATGGGAGTAGAAATGGCAGCCTGAGGAGAATATTAATGTCAGCCCGTAGGGTGGAAATAATGAGAGCCTGGGCAGAATTGATGACAGCACGAGGGGAAAGGAGAGGAATTACAGCTAGGTGGGGAATAGGGAAGGGAAAGACAGAGGGAGAGAAATGAGGAAAGACAGCATGGGGAAGTGATTGCAGCATGCAGGGAATGGGAGGACCACGAGGGGGTGAAAGATGACCGTGGAGGAGAAGATGAGAGGAGAGCATATGGAGAAAGGGAGGACAGCTTGGTTGAGGATGAGATTACAACGTAGGGAGAAGGAATTAATGACTTCATGGGGGAAGAAGGGAATGACAGTGTCAGAGGAAGTAAGGGATGGGAGCATATGGGAGAACCGTGAACGTGTTTGCATGTAGGATCGACTTTCCTGTTGAACACATGATAGTCATTGTCTACAAGGACAGTCTCTTTCTCTCTCTCTCTCTCTCTCTCTCTCTCTCTCTCTCTCTCTCTCTCTCTCTCTCCCCCCTCTCTCTCTCTCTCTCTCTCTCTCTCTCTCTGTCTCTCTCGCTCTCTCTCTCTCTCTCCTCGCTCTCTCTACATTTGAGTAGGATCTGAGAGCCAATATTTGTGCCCTGAAGATCATCCAGAGAAGAGTGAAACACGTGTGAGCTACTGTATGTAGTCACATTATATGCAGGCAGTTTGATTTGGGAGCAGAATGAATACAATCCGTGGACATAGGATTTGTTTGACCCTATTTTCATCAACAACGTTCTACCAATCTGGCCTATGAATACCTATATTCAGTGTATGCATTTATTTTGCTGCAGCCGTTTCTGCGCATTTATGGCTGAGGAATAAATATATAGAGTGCAGATGTGCTCCACTCCCCAAAAAAAATAAAATAACCTAAATTTGTTTATATGGCGGGAAAAAAAGAATTGAAAGAATCCGTACTTTGACTAATACAGGCAACAGGGGTTGCCAGTTGCTCTGCAATCCAGATATTCTGCTTCCCAGCTTGCCAACTGCCCTTCTTCTCTCTGACTCTTGCTTGCAGCATTAGTTTTGCCCATGCCCATGAGTCAAAACCAACACACTCACTGCTGCCATCAGAGATACTGTACACTGAAACATCATGTGTCAACTAATGCATGTGATTCAAATACTGGGTTTCATACAGACACCTCCTACTAAGCTCCAGATGTTCAATTTGCCCACACAGGGTAAGGGGCGTTCGTAAATAACATCAGCACAGGCTGAATACATTTCTCCCACAGTGGCCAAGTTTGAAGCAGGGTGTTTTTTTTCTCGGGAGGATAGCTCATCGGGACCGTGCACGCCTTGGAAGCAAGACGACACGGAGCAACATAGGTTCAATCCTCGGGTCCGCGCTTAGAAACCTCTGGGTATTAAGCTCCTTATAAATAACCAATCATCTCATTTCATTTTGCACAGCAGAAGGAATGTTTTGCAGCAATAATTCCAAGTACTGGCGAGGCAACCAATGTATTTTTTATTTTTTATTTTGTATTGTAGTTCAATTAAAAGGGCATCACAAAATCAACATGTACATATGAAAAAAAAGAATCCAAAACAGTTTAAGTGCCTCAGCGGTATCTGATATAATCAGGGAATAGCAACGTTTGTTTAAACAACGTAAATATAGAAATCCAACCAATGTCCAGAGGAAGGCAAACTCATTAACTTTGCTAAAGAAGCATTGGCATCGGCTAGGCATTTGCCAAACACTGCGATACCGGTACTATCTAGCCACAAGTCTGCAACAGCTGGAAAATGGTGTGAGTACCTGAGGATATGGTAGCAGTGCCTCACTAATGCCCATTAACAACCGAAAACATCTTGCTTTGCCATGCGTGCTATTACCAGGACTCTTGATGCTTGTTTTTAATAGGACTTCACATTCAAGGACTCATGCTGCCTATAAATCACGTGACCAAAAGAAGCACATTTAGATGTGAAATTAACTATCAGAAGACTGCTTTGAAAAAGTACTGAAGATCAATATTATGCAGTGTTTGAAAAAAACAATAAACAACCCCTTCTACCTGCAATATGATGGTAGAACACGCCATTCCACCTAAAAAGCCACACATTCTCAGAACCACCTGGAAATCATCACTGGAAGTTCACATCCCTAAAGTAATGCACTACAGGTATGCAAATTAGTAGAACAGTTTGCTTTTTGTTTTATGTGAGTATATAGTGATTGCCTTAGGGGAAATCATTATTTTATACAAATCTTTGCCAACCAAAGACCGACAGCTCTCAGGGATTCTGAGGAATGTGAACATCCACACAGTGGGTGTGTGCTCACCTTGGCTTATTTGGCATTTTTAATTAAATGGAATGATGGTAGACCAACCTGAGGAAAATGTGTGGGGCTAATCCACACACATTTTTCTATGCTCACACCACGACAAACGCATAGACCTGTGTACTCTGCGTGGACACAGCCTACAGGCACTGTCCGTCCTGTCATATTTAGTTGGGATATAACAGCCAGGAGTACACCATGTCATCTCCAGAAAGGGGGAGGGCCAATCTTCCCCCTGCCATGGCCAGCCTGATTAACTAACAAAGTCTCCATGTATCCGCCCAGCTCTTTTGTTGGGCCCTGCAGCTGGTGGCAGCAATTATTATACTAGTAGAGTGTATTTCAAACAGGATCACATGAAGCCTGGCTACAGAGGTTAACAAAGGAGACAGGGAACCCCAACAACCTTTCATATGTAACTGTGTCAACCTGAAGCCAGCTCTCACCCACAGTATCATTGACAGTAAGTTGGCATGTCTGGGACTGCATGTTTACAGTAAGCCTCCCTGGTAGGGCGACCCCATTAATCAGGTACGAGAATGTGTTCTGCAGGAGCCAGAGAGTCTAGTCTTGCTGCAGCTTCAAGGGAGACCTGCAACTTTAATCAGGAACCCCAGAGAGATCCATTAACCAGAGAGATTCTTTGATCAACAACAGACAGGAAGATGGGTGGGACTTAGTATCATATGTTTTCACCCATTCACCTTTCCTGTTGCAAAGCACTCTGGTTATGACCTCATGCATAAAGGAGATTGTTGGTGGGAACCCCTGCATTGGTTCCTTAAGGTGGGTTTAGCCTACACCAATCACTGAGGCCCACTGGGCTTTAAAAGAGGCCTTAGCTCTTCTTTTGGTAGTTCATCTGAATGCTTTGCAAGGAGTAGCAAAAATAACTCTTCATTGGACCCTGGCTGAAGGTACAGTCTGCCTTACGTCTTCCGCCAGTGAAGGCAGACCAGGACCGCCAAAGAGGGAGGCATGATCACTCCCCTAAACATCTCCCAGGAAACAGAGGGAGATAAAGAAATCAGAGGACCCTCCGGCCGCTCCAGAACTTGTACCCAGCCAGCACACAGCATGCCCTGCTCGGCTCTGCAGCAAGCTCCCTAAGTAGGAAGCGCCAGAAGGTCTCTGAACCTACAACAAAGGACAAGTCAGCTGCCTGTAACACACTCCTCAGCTTTGGGCTGTCCGCTTTAAATGACAACACAAGCCCATTGAAGAAGCTGGGAGAAGTGCCTTGACGAGCATCTACCGATGTCCGCCTGCAACATTTTCGAGCCAGTCGAGTTCCTCGAGCTGCAACCAACTGCATCGCTAACCATTGCCAAGCTGTAGTTACGTAAAGAAATTCAGAACCGCTGACCAGCACTGAGATAACGATTCCTGACACCGTGGCACTGTGTAGGCCAGGCTGCAGCCGTCCGTCCAGCTTGGCTCACCGAACCGTCTTGCCGCCTGATACTCACAGCTGGCTCCTGTCTTGAACTTTGTCACAGAAGCCTGAAAAGTGCCCTTAAGCCGACTCGACCCTATCGTGCATCAAGAACACCTATGGCACAGAGTACATTGTGGTTCTGTCCCACTGGTCCTTCTCAAAAGGTCCCTAGAAACATTTTATGTTCCATTGCTCCCTTTGTGCTGAAGCCAAGTAACTTTAAACTGTTGTGGATATTAACTATACTGACTACCCTCCTGTCAGTATCCAGAGTGTTTCCCTTTCCTTCCTTGAAACTGTCTGTCCTATGCATTCCTAAAAGGGTGGGCAGTATTTTGTAATGTTGCTAGAACTATCTGTTGTGATATAAATAAAGTAGATATCTTTTATATAACCTCGACTGGACAGTCCCTTTTATCATTGGGTAATAATTGTATTTTCGCTCTATTGCAACTAACCAACGATCCACAACCTTTTGGAGATAAGCCAGCCGTTCCGTCCATGTTACCAAAATTGGACACAGAGTTTTATAATGTGCTTGTTAATCCAATCTGTCCGGATCCCTTCTGATGTATTAGAGGTGTGGGGCGGAGTGATGGTTTAGAAACCGATATTCACCCCTGGACCATTGGTATCCCGGAAACTGATTTGTCACAAGGATTCAACAATTAACGCAAAACACTTGAAGGCCCTTCACCAATGTCTGCTATTAATGTTTGACAAAGCTAGCTCAAAGAGATCCCAGTGGGCCATTTTTTGGGTTCGGAGTCTCATGAAATAGGTGGAAAGTGCCATAAAGACTTGTATGGCCAGGGAATGTCAACAAATAGGTAACTTACAACACAGACAACACCTACAAACTGTCAGTCAATCTCCTAGCTTCACTACCCATGACAAGAGTTTCATCTTATAGGAAACCACTTCAGTGCAACCTAATAGCCCAAACAAAAAAAAAAGCGAAGTGTGGCGTTACTGCTAATCCCATTCAGCAGCTTGAGAATGCAGGCTCGGCACACCTCCTGGTAGGTATCCAGTCATTTTTTCAACTGGAATTCTCCCTAAGTACTTAACTTTGACAGAATTCTGCTGAAAAAGGCTCACCAAATGATATGGGGGTGGGTAAGGGGTTAAGGCTGGTGGGGAGGGGCCTGGGGTATGGGGATTAGTGCAGGGAAAGTGGGGGGTTTGATAGTAGACACCCGCAAATTTAAAAGAGAAAACATAAACAGTGATGTTTTTTTGGCACAATTCCGACGAAGTAAAGTACTTGGGCAGAATTCCTGTCAGAAAAATAACATAGAACCCTCCTGATATTCCCCACTTGCAAGTTCTCCAGACTAGGAGGAGCCTACTTCTCCGTCCTTGCACCCACCTTTTGGAACTCCTCCTCACTCTTTGTCTCATAGAGGATCACCTGGCTTTCAGGGAGGCCCTCAAAACCTGCCTGTTCCCTCCCTCATCCGGAACCCCACCCATGTCCCCCACACACACCAGCACCGACCAGCAGGTAGACCCCCTTCCTATGCACACCCTCTCCTGCCTGTCTGACATTCAGTTACCTTGTCTCATCTCTCATTTATCTCCTGAGCTGTGCCCCCGCACACTTTCCCCCTGAGCCAGCACCCCGCATCCCAAGAAATTTAGAGAGGGCGCAGTGACTGGAGGAGACTAAACGACATCCAGTAACTTGCACTTAATAAGAATTCTAAGAGTGGGCCGGTTATTGCACTCTAACAGGTTCTGAAGGTGGCCCGCATATCGCACTTAAACGTACCTTTAGGTCAAGCAGTTGGATCAATTTGGAGGAGTATAAGTAGTTGCATTTGAATCATCATTGGAGTTTGGTCTGTATGTAACTCTAACGCATGTAAGGATGGGCATTGCTGCTGCAACTAGACACTAATCGTAGGAAATGTATTACACATGAAGGACCAGAGATGGGCAATGTATCACTCTATGATCCACACAGTTGGTGGGTATCTATTGAACTTAGATCCTATCTGAGTGTAAGCACTACCCTTTGTACCTAGACTGAAACCAAAGGGTTGACAATGTTGAATGTATAGCTAACCTATTTTTTCCTTTCGCACTCTGCACCATCGGAACGTAGCCGAAGGCACGCCCACACTCCCACACACATGTGCTCTCACATACAACTCAAACACTGTTGCTCAACAACTATGCCATAAAAACACAGCTACATTTCTAGACAAAAAGTCGAACTGTAGCTACTCACATAACTACCTATCCTCTTACACACACTCTCCTGCTTAGCTCCTAGTATACCACCTTCCACCCATCCACATCCCATTCAGACATGGGTAAATAGCAGGGTCTTGGCCACCCGCTCATAATTTTAATGGGTGAAACAAACACACGCATAATAGCACCTCCCAATTTTGCCATACTTTGGACTTTGGTCCCTCCAACAGCGTTCAACCACCAGCACTTTGGAACCATAATTATGGTGAAAAGTGGTGTACAAATGACAAAATGAAATGAAATATCCCAGAATCCCGTATATCTGAAAAAGTGAATTGGAAAAACGACACCACAAAAGTGTAATAACAGAAACTTCTGTATCAATGGAAAATAGCCACTTAGGATCCTGTTAATTGGCTTCACAATGTTAAGTCAAAGCAAAACACTACTCAAAATTTTAAACAAGTGAAAGTCCTGGTCTCTTTGTGCTCCCAATATTAGATAAAGTTGATAATCACAAATAGTTATAAACTTGACTCATCTTGTAATGTATTTTATTGTTTTCATTTCTTGTTACAGGTGGAACTTCAGCCAACACATGTTTCGATCTGTGAAGATCTTTTTCAAGGCTGGTAGTATATAGTGATAATACATTTATACCAAAACAAAACATAAAATAATGTGAATGACATACGATAAAAACAAGGTCTTGAAGATAATGCAACACAATTGACATTAGAGGTAAGCAAATAAACAGATGGTGCAGAGGGTAGGTGATAAACAAGAACCAGGCAGTGCCTTGGCCTGGTCCTCAGTGGCAGTGGCCATGTGATGACACCGCTGCATGCACCAGCACAATGAGGGCTTGTATGTCACCATGTACAACAAAACAGTGTGAACAGGGCCCCTCCAAGACATCCTGCCTCCATGTCTGCATCTCTGTTTGGAACAGTCTCCTGGTGACTGCCTGTTCCTCAAGGACTGCAGCTCTGTGGGCCACACCTCTTGCCTCAGGGCTTCCCTGTGTGCCCGGCCCTCTGCAAGGAGGTCTGTCCGCAGAGACCTAAAATCAGCAGTGTTGCCAGGTCGGAAGGAAAAAATAAGCTGAATGCCCTTCCAAAACAAGCCCAAAACAAGCTGACTCCCATCCAAATAAGCTGAAAAAACAAGCGTGCACCTACAAAGTTGTGGAAATGTCTCAAAAGTAAGAAACATAACACAACAAGAAAACCATACATAGACAGAACACTACATAGTGTGCTAGAACAACAATATTTTATTGCATGGTGACTAGAAGTCCCAGATTGCAAAACAATACAGCCCTGAAATACATTGTATTTGTATTTATTGTTTTATATAGCGCCTTAATCCAAGGCGCTATATAATATTGTAACATGGCCAATTGGAAGCTGAAAAGAAACATGACCTTCCTGAATGCATCTCTCTGAGAAAATGTATATAGATTCCAATAATCCTCTAACCCAGTCTTGCAAAAAAAGTTTCCAAAAAATAAATAAATAAATAAATAAAGGATTTTAGTGGATAATGCGTCAGCACTAGGGTTATCACCAAGATAATATTGCTATAGAGTGACGCTTGCTAAACTAAATCAATCCCCTTCTTTACATGTCAGTGTGTCTGTCTGCATGACAACACTTTTAAAGTGCGCTTTCTTTTTGCATATACTTAGGCATTTGGCATTGATGGGCCACCTGGTGGGCAAGTAACAATTCCATCAGTGCCAAACACCTATGCATATGCAAAATACAGGGCACACCCGAGAGCAAGACAAAGCAGCAATTGCCATCAAGTGCTGCCAGCAGCCCAGTGCAGGACACTCTGTGCGACGTGTAATGGGCTTAACTGCAATATAAACAAGCCCAATTACACACGCACAGACGGTCCAACAAGCGGACGAAAACCGCGACAAGCGACCTCCAAATATTATAAGCGACTTTGGGCAAAAACAAGCCCAAAGTCGCTTATAATAAGTGGACCTGGCAACACTGAAAATCAGCCCGTTGGCTTCTGCTGTTGGCCTCCATGTGCAGCCTGGGGGAGCGGCATTTGTGGACCGTATTACTTACAGCTGTTGTGCTACCTGTGTTGCTGGTGGGATCATGGAACTGGCCACCCTATCCATGCCCTCAGCCAAACTCTCTAAGGTAGCACCCTAGCGGTGTGCAGAACGCAACATCTGCTGCTCCCACTCGGTCTGCCCAGGCTGCAAACGGGGCCCACGCCTGCCTGACCCACTGCAGCCACTGTCTCTGACTGCAGGACTGCAATCCTCCTTGGAAATCTGTCCCAGGACCAGAAACCAATACATGGAAGCTTGGCCTTGCTTCTGTAACCACCACAGACGGCCCTTACACCACTGACTGTCCTTGTGAAAGCACCTGGCCCCTGCAGACTCACGAGCCCCAACTGTTCCAACACATGGTGCACTTACCTCCACAGCATTGATGACTGCACCTCCGATTCAGCACCAGAGCTACTGGAGTCCAAAGAGTCAGTGTCATATGCTGTCATTCCCAAGATAGTCTGTAGCCCCAGTGGATTCTCCTGGCTTGCCACGCCATGTCCTCCACTGGTGGTCTGGACTGGCACAGACTATTCCTCTTCCTCCTCCTCCGCTGCATCTGGTGCCTCCTCACCTGCACAAGGACAGAAAAAGATTTGAGGAGTCATGTGAAATGTGTCTACAGTGAACATGTGCATCATATTGGTGTCAAGCAACAAAATGCAGGGCATGTCAGCATGAGAGAAGCAGCATACAAAGACTATGTACAAGAAGCCATATGATCATGGCATATGCAGCCTGGCTACAACTTTAAATGCTCAGGCCCATGCAGCCAGAGGACACATTGGCAACAAACATGGTTCTTAGCAAGCACATTATGACACACGCCACTGCTAAGTATTGATGAATACCTGCAAAATGGCCATGGTCTTGTGGCTCGGTGACATGCTATTAGATCACATGTCAACAGGCAGACACACTCTTTGACACCCTAGTACACATCCATCATTGAAGTGGCACAGGGACTGCACACAATGGAAACATTCCCTACGTGTTGAAAACATGAAAAGTTTCCAGTTGAAGTATGACTGTAAGAGTAACAGCTAGCCAAGGTCTATGAAGTGTAGAGAGTAATTAAATGCAGTTGGAGATAGGATGAAGGTACAGTGACCCACAAGAGGGACATAGGCATGGACCCATGGAGTGTGTGGTGAGTGTGGGAGGGTAACAGGGATCAGGCCTCACGGCAAATCAACTTTAGAGTCATTGCCATAGCGCCAGCATGGATGTGCACAGTCTATAAATATGCTCACTCCTGGCACACTGTGAGGCATGTTGGTAGTCTCCATGGAAGGTCTATGCAGCATGGAGGTACCTACCTACATGTGTGAGTATAGAATCTACAACCTGCAGTGCATGAAGACACAAGCACATGTCTAGCCGGGCAGAGTGACTGACATCATTGATGCAACTAACAAAATGGCACGTTGTGGTATCATGTTGCAGAGGTTGGCTGGCCATGCTAGTGGGTGATGAGTTCTGTCACACAGCCATGTACAACTGATGTAGAACACATGGTTTGCATCCAATCTTGAGTACACTAGACAGAAGTCATTACACCACATCATGCTTCACCCAGGGCAGTCATTCATATGCTGGCAGAAGCGCTACACAATCATACATCTTTGTTTTTTTTAGTACACATACTCAGGATGCGCAATCTTGGTAACTCATTGGACGTGCCCTCGTAATCTGGCAGGTCTACCATGCCTTGCACCTGGACAGTAGAATTAATTGACTCATAGCCTGTTCATGTGGGGTGAGCTCCTCCTCCCCTGGTGACCCACCTCCAGTTGCCATAGCAGAGGAGAGGTTGGCACCCATCTTAGACTTGGTGCGACAGGTGAGGTAATTCCAGCTCTTCATGACCTGAGCATCCGTGCGCTTCTCATACCCTAAGGCGTTGATCTCATCTGTGACATGTTGCCAATGCACTATACGCTGAACCAATGTATGTGTGTTCCCCGGTGGCATGCACATATCACGGCGGTGCACTGTCACGTAGTCCATGAGGATCTGGAGTTCTTCATCATTGAAGTTCCTTTTCCTCAACATGGCAGTGTCCTGTGATGTGCCATGGGGTTGAGCCTGATCCTGCTGTGCAGGCTTTGCCTTCTTAGTACGTGGTGTTGGCGTTGACCCTGTGTGGCATGTACCACTCAGGGCCCCAAATGCTGGACCACTAGTGGCCTGTGGCAGGGCATCACTCACTGGGGCTGGGCCAGTTGATTTAGCTGCATGTCCCTTACCCTTTGGGGCTGGTACAGCTTCTTTATCTGCACAACACTTAACCTTTGGGACTGGGACAGCAGCTTGCACTGCACGTCACGGGACCGTTTGGGCTGGGACAATAGCTTCCACTGTACATCCTGGGACCCTTTGGCCATGGTCAGCAGCTTCTGCTGCACGTACCTGACCCCGACCCCAGCCACTTCTGCCACCTTTCCCTTTAAGGGCCTTTCCACTCATGTTCCTGGTGTAGGTGAACAAAGGAAGGCACACCAAGCAATTGTCCTGGGCAATTTAAGTTAGCGGGTAGTGTACATGATGGAAAATGTACTTCTGTGGTCCAGCAAGGCTCAAATGTACTCCAGGTGACATAAATAAGGGATGCATAATGCACAGGTACCCCAAAAAAATTGAAATTGTGTATGTGAAACCTCCTGGAAAGCTACCAAACAAAAAAAAATGCTACGCGATACGCAGAAGCACCCAGCAAAGACAAAAAATGCATATGCATGCGCGAAGGCTGGAAAGCTACAGTTAAGGTAAGAATAGAGGTACGCGATACACAGAGTAGGAAAATTACATATGCGACTCACCGTTAGCCTCTGAAAAAACTAAACTACACACGCATATGCGCTGAGGCAAATCCCCAACCAAAATAAGATGGTCCCAGAAGTGAACAAATTTTGTGGCAGCCCAATAATAGCAGTTTTCCACTCGTCTGTCTAATCCACTTCGCACATACGGTCGGAGTAGCTTCTACATGTACTTATTTATCCTCGATTCTGGTATACTAAATGTCTCCGTGCAGCACGTGTCACGCTGAGGGCCTTTGCTTGAATATCACACGCTAATTTCAAATGCGCAAAGTAACCGTCACTCTGTTTCTAGCTGCCCTGGCATTATACACGGAAGATCCATGCTCCTGCCTACGAGCCATTTAAGCTGCCTCCCACTGCCCTGAACTGCCTCCTACCGAGCCATCTGCTGCTGCCTTCCCAGTGTGTGTGTGTGCCTGCTCCCTACCTGCCCTAAGTTTTTAGTGCGTGCTGTCTAGCCATTGCCAGTGTTCCTGTCCTTGGCCCTGTGACCACCTCAGCTGATTCACCGGACTCCCATTGTGCCATAGCACCACCACCGCTCCACAGCCTATCTCCAGGACCACCTTGCCCACCCACACTGGACTCGGGGGTTGCATGTCAGCCCCTTCATCCTCTGACCAGAGTGGCAACCCCATGGCAGTGAGGCAGAGAGCTGTCAACTTCACTGCCAGGGAATTTAACACCCTGTTGGAGAAGGTCATGGAGAATTATGATGCCCTCTTCAACCCATCGATGCAAGTCAGCAAGGAAGGGCATCAGCGGATCTGGGATGGGTTAAGGGATTCCATCAACGCCGAGGGGGTGGCATCCAGGATCCAGGACCTTCAAGAATGTGCATAAGTGCTGGGAGGACCTGGAATCCAGGACCCACAGCAAGGCCCTGCGCTTCGTCGAGGCTGGTGCATGCATGATGTTGCACCGTGCATGCAGGTGCCAGCTGTCGAGTACCAACATGTGGGTCCTGGAGAAGTTTTACCCAAAACTGCACACCCAGGTCTGCGAGTTGCGCCAACATCTGGAGTCGACTGGTTTGTATCCATGCCTTGCGATGCTCTTCAGTGTATGTGGATGTTGCTGCATGGTGTAAGTGAGCCCCCTAGGTTTGCAGCAAGTATGCCTCTGAGACAGATATCTGTGTGCATGCCCCAGACATTGTTCTCCAGGTGTGCATTGGACCATATGTAATTTGAATGAGATGTCAGTTGCATTGTGTGTTGTACTGCTGCCTTTGAGACCATACTCATGTTTTGTTACTTGTGTCTGAGACGTGCCAGTGTGACAAGTGTGACAGTTGAGGTAGTTTTGGCTGTGTTGTGTGCATGCATGATGTTCATTTGTATGTGGCAAAGATGGGAATATGTGACTGGCCATTACTCATGGCTGATGCAACATGTGCATTTCTATGTCTGACGTAGTCATGTCACGGGATTACAGTTGACGGGACTCTGATGTGATTGCTCATCACACTGCTTGTTGACTCTCTGTTGATGAGTGTGCATGACATGTGTATGAGCACATGATGCATGTCTGTATAGCATACGTAATTGATTCGTAATTAGAGTGGCACATACCCTGATGTGAATGTCTGGAGTGATAGAGACGCATGTATGTGCATGGATGTCGATTGCATGTCCATGTGTGTGGGGGTAGAGGATGATGGTTGTTCCCTTGACTAGTCAACTTCATGTGAATGTTTGTATTGCCACGCACACATTGGTACTGTACACTGATGTTTCTGTTCTATGTCTCCTTTTCTACAGTTGCATCGATAGAAGTGGGCGGAAGCAGTGCCATTGAGCATGGCAGCAGGGATGCCTCCACCAGGCAGAGGGGCATGGCTCAGCCACGCCCCCATGAGAGCACATCCTCAGGGAGGGAGGTGGCTGGGTCCGCACCGGTACCATCAGGCAATGCTGCTGGGGGTAAGTCCAGGGGGGCGAAGGTGGGAGTGGACTCCTCTGCAGCGGGGGAGATGTGTGATACAACACAGGGCGATCCAGTGCGGAAAATGCCCCAGAGTCATCTAGGTTGGCAGGGGTGGAGGGGTTTGTGGTGGCTGTAGAAGCACAGCCCATGGTGTCAGGTGGGGGTGTTGAAGTGGGCGTGACTACTGCAGTCCTGTCCCTAGGGCATGAGGCTGTGCAGGCCATCCTGGAGGTGTTCAAAATCTTGTCCCTGGGCGTGCAGATTTTTGTATTTTTTGTTTATCATTTGTATCGCGCTCCGAACCCTGTGGTAACTGAGTGCAGGAAAACATAAGTGTTACAGGCATATATAAACGATGACAGAATTGAGAAGACCAATGGTTACAGATAGGTCAAACGAAAAGCATTACAAGTAAGAACAACAGTTGGGGAGACCAGTGGTTACAGTTAGGTCTAGGACAAACATTATAAATGAAAACATGCGATTTAGGAGATCCTAGGATGGATTACCTAGAGGAACACAAGCCTAACGTCAGAGGGTGGTAGTTTCATCGGATGGGCTTGTTGTTAAGCCAGGTTTTTACACCAGTTTGAATGCAAGGAAGGTTGGTTCTAGCCTGTAGGAGAGAGGCATGGAATTCCAGCATTTGGCTGCTTGGACTGGGAAATTGGCTCCTCCCGCGGTTATTAGGTTGAATTTTGGTACTGAGAGGCGATGGGCATGGGCAGATCTAGTGGTCCGTGATGGTTGGTATAGGCTGAATTTATCAGACAGATATTTGGGAGCTATGCTAGGCAGGCATTTGTGTGTAATTGCCAATGTACGAAGAGTAATTCTGTCACAAACTGACAACCAGTTGGCTTCCCTTCTGATGCTTGAGATTTAGGTTCTGTTCAGAAGTTCCTAGGAAGAGTGTGTTGCAGTAGTCACTCTTTGACAAAGCTAAGGCTCTGGCTAGCGTTATGCAACTACTAGTGGAGTGATAAGATTTACAACTGTAGATTAACTTGTTGGTGTAGGCTGTAGAGGACGCCACGGAGCTGACTTGTTTCTTTAGAGACAAGGTCGAGTCCAGATAGACTCCCATGGTTTTTATTTCCTTGGCAACGTTGATCATGTTACCATCAATATTGAATGCTTTATATCTACGGTCTAGTTTATTTAGGCGTGCCTGGGTGCCGACAGTCTTTTCATCATTGAGACAGAGACTGTTAGTGGCCATCCAAGCCTGTATTTCTAGGTAGATTGCATTAATTACCTTAGAATCCTCCTCATACCGGTCAGTGAGCGGGATGAGAACATGACTGTCATCTGCATAGTTGGTGCAGATGACACCCAGGTTATCCAGGCGATCGAAGAGGAGCTTCGTAAATATATTGTATGACGTTGGTGACACGCGAGATCCATGAGGAACTCCGCATAGTATTGGGATTTGGTTTGCTGATGCTGAGAAAACTCGAGTGGTTCGATTAGATAAGAAGCATTTGATCCAACTAGAGGCGTTGGAAAAAGATGCTGCAGTGGTCAGATGTCCCATTAGGATTTGGTGGTCAACTAAATCAAATGCTGCTAACAGCATTAGGATTGCCAGGTTGCCTTTGTCTTTTGCCTCACCCATCTGGATTTTCAAGTCCAGGAGTGCAGTCTCAGTTCCATGTCTAGGCCTAAAACCAGATTGTCTAAGGCCTAGTATATTATTTTCCTCAAGGTGCTTCTGGATTTTCAAGTATGCAGCTCTATCCAAGATTTTCAGAAGGAAAGGGACGGTAGTAATAGGCTTGTAGTTCGTTTGACTATTAAGGTCTAGGTTCGTTTTTTTTTAAGAGAGGCATGACCCAGGCCTCATTGAGATTATTAGGTACATGATTGGTCTCAAAGGTAGAGTTTATCAGTGTGGCAATGAACAGGGATAGTTCTTTGGCTCCCTCCTTAATGATGGATGCCTGACAAGTGTCACCTTGACAGCGTGATGGTTTCAGACTCTTAAAATTGTCTTCCACTTCTTTGGGTGTCACTTGGGAGAAAGCAAAGGGTGGGAATTGAGGGAGTCTTTGCTCAAGCTCTGGTTTGGTAAGGTGGGTACTCGAAAGGCTTCTTCTATTTTATTTTGTAATAGTGCTATTTTATCCGCTAGGGCTTGCTGAATTTTAGAGCACCAAGCGGCATCTTTAGTGCAATCCTCAGTGGGAGGTGCTGGCGATTCTAATTCCTTTAAGATGCTGAAGAGTTCCTTGGAACTTGATTTGGCATTGAGGATTCTAGTGTTGTAAGCTTCTTTTTTAGTGGATAGGATAGCAGATTTGTAGGATGCAGCCGCACTAGTGAACAAGGCTTTGTTCTGCGTAGTGGGTGATTTTTGCCATGTGGTTTACGCCATCGTTTTAGTGTTCCTTAGGGTTTTTAGTTCAGGCGTGAACCATTTTTTGGGATGTGCAGTGGGTTTGGCTTTTTTTTGCTTGAGTGGTGCAGAGATGTTTAAAGCTGAGTCCAGTGTGTCATTGTACAAGTCAACTAGCTTGTTTCCTTCCAGATTCTTATAATTGAACACGTCCAAGATGTTATTGATGAGGGGGTGGAGACGGAGACTAGAGATTGTAATGTTTCGGCAGTTTCTGGAGCGAGTGGGGGGTGAAATAGTTGGGAGTGGGGGTATTATCCCTTGGATATTGAACGAAATGAAATGGTGGTCGGACCAAGCAACAGGTTCATTCTGGAGTATTGTGATGGAGCAACTGAGGTCAGAGATCCAGTCCAGGATTCGGCCCTTGGTGTGTGTGGGATCTGTGACTCTATGTTTGAAACCAAGATGGGAGATGGAGTTTTCCACGGCTAAGGCACGTGTGTTGTTAGAGTCATGTAAACCTAGGTCAAGGTCTCCCAGAAGGATGATTTGGGAGCCAAGATTAGTGTTAGCCGAGAGGAAGTCTGTGATGTCTTCATCAAAGGAAGAGATTGGACCTGGAGGGCGGTAGATGAGATGCATGAGAATAGTTTGAGTGGGTGAGTGTGTGAGTTTGACTGATAGCATTTCTGCAGAAGGAAGGCTGGAATGGGAGGTGACTCTGAGGCCCAGGTGGGATTTAGTTATGGAAGCCACGCCCCCTCCTTTGCCTAAGTTTCTGTCAGCTCTGATAATAGTATATCCCTCTGGGAGGGCAAGTGAGATTGCTGGGCCTGCTGCTTGATGTAGCCAGGTTTCAGTAATAGCCAGGAAGTCCAGGCAGTTAGCCGCGATAATGTCAGCAATGTTGAGGGCGTGGGCAACTAGTGAGCAAGCATTGATGAGAGCTCCTTTGATGGAGGGCAGCGGAGGGGTGGCACTAAGTTCTCCAGATTTCAGATTTAACGAGGATCATAGTGCCAGAGTTGGGGAGGGCGTGGTGGTGGTGGTAGTGGGGGTCGATGGATCAGGCGACTCTGTGGTTGCTGCTAAGCAGGTAGTCGGGAGGCGCAATTTAGGTTTAGCCAAGGTGTGATGAGTGCGCATCCTTGTGGTCACTTTGTGATTGGGGAATCGTGACCCTAGTCTCTTATTTCTGCTGTCGACAGGACAAGGGATAAGAGGAGTGGGAGGTGTGGCGAAACACTGGATCCATTCAATAGGTCTCAGTAAGGGGTTGCCAACATCTATTGTGAAGGTACCAACTGCGGGTATGTAGTTTTTAACAAGTTGTAGAGGTGGGAGGAAGTTGGTTGGGGTGATGGTGTGGAACAAGGAGAGGAAAGAGGCCATGGCGAGGGTAACTCTGTGAAATGTGGCCATAGAAGATAGGATAAAGAGGTGGGACAGCTGTATAATGAGGGCTGGTTCACAGTGAAAGTAATAGTCTAGTTAATTCAGAGTACAGTAGGCTGGTTTACACAGAAGGCAAGCTTGCTAGGAGGTAGTGACTCTATGAATCACCAAGGATGCAGTGTGCTAGAATGCTATAGGCTGGTTCACAAAGAATGCAGTAGCATTGTTTGCATAGTAGGCTAGTATACTAAACCGGCAGTAGGCTAGTTCACCGGGAGCTACTAACTTTCATAGGGTATTGTAGGTTAGTACATCAGGATGCAGTAAGAGAGTAGAAGGCTAGTTTCCAATATGTAAGTTAACAAAGGAAATCAATATGTTATAGCAAACATATACAGGCATAGAGGTCAGTTAGCAGTCAGGATGCACCTAACGTGCAAGCGAGCAGTAAAATGCCGGTGAGTAAGAACATATAACACATTTGATGGTAGGTTTGCAGTTTAGTACGTATAGGGCACGAGAAACACAGTATAAATCAAGATGCTAAAACAGTATTAAGCATGAATGCACTTGGGCTGAAATTGGACTGCTTGTAGTCGTGAGCAAGGCGTTAGGCAGAGATCCGGATTGGTCAAGGATAATGCAGGATAATGCAGTACAATTATGCGAGAATCACTAAGTGGGTAGATATGTAACCATAGTCTGCGACCGAAGTAGATAAGGCAGCTTGGTGCTAATAGGTCAGTAATGCTAGCAGTTCAGTAAAGCTAGCAGATCAGTGGCGATAGTGAATTGTTCAGAGTTTTAGAAAAGTGCAATTACTACGAAGCAGCGTACAAAGCTGGATACGATGAAAAATGGCAGTCTTAAAATGCATACGATTAAGACAAGCGACAGGTATAGTGGCACATAACGTTTGCTAATGGCTAGGCAGGTAAGAGGCAATCATAAGCAACAGTCTGCAAAAGTAATTTACTGTATATATGCTGCAGAGACAGGCATGGAGGGGTGACAGAGATTGATAGGGAGATGTAGCAGCCAGACGTGGCAACAGGAATGTAGGGGACTTCTCACAGGGTAGTACTTACAGCATCGGAGATGTGCAACCCGGAGCAGAGTGGCAGAGTTTTCAAGGCTTACTGCACAGCGCAATGCTACTGATTGGCTGGGCTAGCCTCGAGTCAATTGTTTGATTGGGCGCAGCACAGTGAGCGCGGTCTCCGTAGAATGTTAAGTGCTAACCATAGCAGGCTAGTACTCACTTGGAGGAAGTCCAGATAGAAGAGGGAGAGGGCACAGGGTGTGAGGGGCAGCATCTCCAGCCCAACAGCACACACGGCCCAGACAGGCACTGACCGGCCCTTATGAAGCGGCCCTTTGGAACGGCAGCCGGCTTCCGCCAGCCGGTTCCTTTGTTTGGCTGTTGAATGCAGCTATAGCCAATCAGTGTGGCCTCAAAGCAGAGCGCTGGTGCCTTCACAAGTTCAGATGCGGGTGACTGCCATTTTAGAGTGGTAGCGCCAAATTCAAAATAGCCTAGAAGCAGATTGCAAACGCTGCTTCCAGGTGGTGTAGCAGAAGATTCTCTGGTGCTTTCAATAAAAAGCATGTTGTGCAGAATCAGGGAAGTGCACTGATGATTTATGTGGCTGTGGATTCTCCTCTGGTTGAGTCGGGTCACGTACAATGTTCCCTCGAATTATTTTTCTCTATGTGCGGAACCGGTTGGCTGTTGTGCGGACATTATTTTTCATTGGCGCAATTGACTAACGAGGTAAGCCACTTTGTGAGCATGCGTAGTTATTGAGCTACTGTCTCTGAATAGGGTTTGGAAAGGAATTTCTGCTTTCCATCCACTGCAATTCTTTACAAATCTGTGTAAAAGTTGCATTTTACAACACTTTTCCCAAACACATAGGCTAATCAAATATTTTACGTTATTATAAAGACAACTAGTCCAATAATTCAAGATTTGCCACAGTGCCTAGCAAATGTACTCCTGTGCAGAGTAAAATGTGTGTTTTAAGCCACTGGAAAAACACTCATGTGTAGTACAAAAAACAAATTTCGCTTTTCATAACTGATGTGGTTATGGAGACAGAATTCAATATTTACAGATGGAATAATGGCAACTAAAAGCAATGTGGCAGAAAACATGCCAATAGGAATTCATGTGCCAATTTAATGAAGTAATTCAAGGGCCAAGAGAGCAGTCATAGTTTGTGTAAGGATATGTAATGTGTATTAGTACCCGGTGAGAGTCAAGCAGAATGCAACACGCATTCTGATTGGCTCTCGCCGGGTCATTACCCGACCGAGAATCTCGGGCGGGATTCCAGCCGCCTTGTCCACAGCAGGGGGCGTGGCAGCCCCTCAGCCAATCAGGGGGGCTCGAAGCGGAGCCATTCCCGCTCCGAGCCTACCCATGGCTGAGAAGCCCTTTCCTCCCACCTCCCTGCCCACCCCACTTACCTTCTGCGTCCTTTGACCATGGCGGGCAGCAGGGCAGCCTCCAGCCGTGTAGAGGCTTGGAGCAGGGCCATCCTCGCTCCATACCTCCACACGGCTGGAGACTACCATCGTCCCTCGCCAGGGATTCTCGTGCGTCTTTTTTTTTCTTCTTTTTTTCCTCAACCCCCCCAACCCCACTTACCTTCTTTTCTGTCGTCTTTCGGGAGCGACGCGCTGGGAACACTTCTGTTCACAGCGCGTCTGCTCCCGATGGCCGGCATGGGAAGGGAAAACGGTCTCTGTTTTCCCTTTCCCGGCAGTGATTTTCTTGGTGGCCTATAACAGGGGCCCTGGGCATAACCTGACCCGGTAATGCCCCCGCCGCTCGGGGCATATTGCTTAAATAATAATAATTGCATCATAATAACTGCACCTTAGTATTTGATGGTTACAATTCCTGGGCCTCTGCTTACAATCCACGTTACGTTGCCCTGTGACAGCATCGATGTTTACTCCATAAAAACTGGCAAATGTGCCCAACACAAATGGGAAACAATGGACACATGGGATCCTACCCCCTGCTTCTACCCACAAAGCTGCACTGATATGTTTTCAAGTTAGTTGCCAGTTAGTAGTAAAGAACATATTTTAATAAGCATAAAATATCCTTATTACTTTTTTACTTAAGTAGGGAGCAAAATCAGAGCTCTTCTTGCGACCCTGACATAGGAAGTTAAATGACAGAGCTCATAATACAGCCTATAGTTTTGCCCTCCCTTCCACACCACAGCCTAGACAGAATTCAAGAAGAGCCTTACGGAGGTTTCTTATGGAGCCCCATTGAAGAAAATTGCATATATATGGCTTCTAAGTTAATTGCAGCAATGCTCATCGGTACAACAGATTGAGTGCCTTCTTCTGTAACCAGGGACCCCTCTTCTGTAATTCATTGCTATCACTTAAATAAGTTGTAGTGGGATGCTTGAGTAAATACATGAAAAACAAATGATTATATAGAAAAACCCTCAGCAACGGAGCATAGATACAAACAGAAGGTGCTGTTTCCTACCCTTTAGAAAACAAACACATCTCCTTCCCTGTACTGCCGAAACGTTTGACTTGATTTTTGAACTTTGGTGATTTGTTCATCACCAAGGAGTGTTCTTCTTTGCCCTTCCACCTGTAACCCCGGTTCTCCCGGCTCCTGTACTATCCTCCGACACTACTTGACAGAGCATTGTAGAAAGTGAGGGATAGTAGCAGTAAACACTCATTGGGATATTTGCATACCAACAATGCTTTGTAAGGAAAATATATTGAATGCCTCATTATGATGTGTGCATTTTAAGACAATATCATGAATCTGCATTTACACAATTATTTTGCAGTGCATTTCTTACAACATACCCAGTCCCTACAACCCTATACTATTATACAGCTGCTGAGGGAAGGCGTTTTTGTATAGCAGTGAGTTACCATATACTTTGTTCAGATCTATGCACAATCTGAAAACTTGGAAAGGATGCAGATTGTGTGAAAAGCAAAGCATTCTAGGATGCAGATTGTGTGAAAAGCAAAGCATTCTACTATCTGAATATCCATTGCCCTAATATTTTAGAGAAGTAATGCCAGGCAAAGTCCATATCCATTATCCCTTGCAGGCCAAGTGAACAATATTGCAATGTTGCTCTCCACTTATAGGATAATGTTAGCAATGCTAAAGTAGGAGATGCTGAGCATGACACTTGTCTATTCTAAATCCTTAGACTGCAAATTTATATTTTTTCATAATGTGTTAACTTGCAAGGGAACAGCTGCAAAGCAGTTGCGTGACAAATGTACAAAGAAGAGGAAGCATCGGACGAGGATACACATCCAAGCAGCCTGCTTACTCACCGTCGTATCCAATATTTAGCTATTAGTTGGGTTACATAGTGTGGGTGACACTTTTGATAAGGCATCATAAACAGAAATTCTGACGCTTAAATGTCATTTATATTACAACAACTATAAAACAAGTGGATGTAGGTAAGTCTGGTAACCTTCCGTAGAGCCAAGAAAGGAGGCGTCTATGTTGATATCTTAATGTGTTCTGGGGGCAGAAGTTAGAGTCATAAGGTAAAGGCGTGGTAGAGTCAAGTATCAGAGTCATGGGTGCGGGGGGATATTGGTTGGTTAACATGTCCAGGCATTTCTTGGTTAGATTCTTCTGTTGATGGAGCCACTTTTTAATATTATATTTTAAGCTCTTGTGGGTAGATTCGGTTGTTGGGGGTTTTAGGTTTTTTAGGTCACTCTGGCATAGTAGGGTAATGAAATGAGCTATACCAGAATATCAAGATTAGTTTTTTATTTTAAGGGAAAACAAATGGAATACAAATGTCAGGTAATTGTTGTGGCGGGTACCTTATTAAATCTTTTTGAATAGGTGAGAATTGTCTGTGTGCACTGCAAAAAACCATTTGAGCAGCACCGAGAAGCAAGCTGGGCAAGTGCACATGCGCACAGCTTAGAGGGAACATTGGTCACGTAGCTCGCTGGAGATCCTTGAAGGGGGGGTCAAGGGCTCCAGTCCTCCCGTGTTCGCAAGGTCGCTCCAATGTGGGGAGAATGGCACCGACAGGCCCTTATGAAGCGGCCCTTCGGAGCGGCGGCCGGCTTCTGCCAGCCGGTTCCTTTGGTTGGCTGTTTAATGCAGCTATAGCCAATCAGCGTGGCCTCAAAGCAGAGTGCTGGTGCCTTCGCAGGTTTAGATGCGTGTGACGGACATTTTAGAGTGGCAGCACCAAATTCAAAATAGCCTACAAGCAGATTGCAAACGCTGCATCCAGGTGGTGTAGTAGCTGTATGTGCCTGCCAGGATGCCTCCTCCCAGGCCCAGCCCCTGTTGTCGGATATGTACACACAGACTGACACCCCAATGCCATCTGCTGTTTCCATTCAGGACTATGTGATACCCCTGCAGGCCGGGGTGGCGAGGCATACAGCCGTCATACAAGATGATGTGCAGGCTTCACGTAGACTGCTTGCACGTCATCACAATGAGGTATGCTGTCTCTTCAGCTACCTTGCAACATTCCTGGTCCAGTTTGAGCTGTGTGGGTAGTTTAATAATGCAGCCCCCTCCTCATCTTCCTCCTCGGTGTTCCAGTCGTCCTCAGGGGTGCCTTGCTGGCCCAGATACCACCAGGGCCCCCTGTGCACCAGTCCCACCCAGATTGCCCAGTCTGGTGGAGCCAACAACTCTGTGGCGAGTTCAGGCGCTATGGGCAGCAAATAGGAGCAGAGAGACAGCGGGCTCGCGAAGCAAGGGTTTTGATGGTCAGGGCTGAGGTAGCGCTGCGTCAGCAAGGAGGCGGGCTGCCATCCTGGAGGCAACTTGCAGGGAGGCGGAGGGAATAGAGAGATACATGCTGGAGGCCCTGCGAGCCCTCCAGGCAACAATGGAGGCCCGTCTGGGGGATGAGGACGTGGAGCTTGACTCAGCCCTGGTGGAGAGACTGAGTGAGATTGGGTATGAGGAGATGGACTAGCCTGCTGCCTGTGTATATAATTATTTAGGTATAGGTTTCCTTTATTTATTTTTCATTTTCATCAGACTTTCGGACGTTCCTTCCCCTTTTTTACTGTATATAGTTATTTAGGTGTAGGTTTCCTTTATTTATTTTTAATTTTCACAAGAAATTTCAGACATTCCTTCCCATGATTAACTGTACATAGTTATTTAGGCATAAGGACTACATTTTTTTTCAAAGTTTGAAACACGGACACTGTTATGTTTTATTTGTAAATTTATGATGTACATATTTATTGATAATATATCATTTTGTTTGTTAAATTCCTCGCGTCTTGCTGTTCATTTGGGTGCCGGCCTGTTTGCTAGTTCTATTTTGAGGCACTGCTTCTCTCCATTGGAAGTCATGTGTCTGGTTGCGTGCATGCTTGTGTATTGTTGTTGCTGGAATGGTTGCTGATGGCAGGATGCACATGTGCCTGACATGTGGTGGTATGTCAATTAGATGGATGGGTGTGCACTGTCTAATTGGATGTCCTTTAACCTGTGCTGCATCACTCTGTGTTTGGCTTCACTGTGGTTGGGGTGGAGGGAGGTTGGCTCACTGTGGGAATGTTCCATGGTCAACGATACAGCACATGACTTTGTTATTGCTTTGTAAAACACATGTTGTACATTCACCTTCAGCGGCATGTGGTATCACACAATGCCTTCTCTCAGGTGTTGGTCAACCTCTACCTGAATGCAGTAGTGGCACATTTTTGATATTCCAGAGTGGCTGCACAATTCACCAGTCTCTGTGAGTCATGCTCTCGCTGACTGCCTACCATCACCCATGCATGGACCACTCATGTGAGTGTTCCCTGACAGCTATTTTGCCACCCAGCTCACTCATGCTTAGGCTGTGACACGCATGGCCATTGTTTGTGGATTCTGCTGCAATTTTTGATATGTTTGCTTCTGTCGTGGGCACATGTTCTGTCACTGTGCTTGGATGCCATGGGAATTTTGCATGTACAGCATGCACATGTTTTTGCTATCACTTGTCACATGTGTATGTTCGGGGATGATTAAGGCCTGGAAGGGTGTGTGAGCAGATGCTCCACTATTGGATGGACCTCCAGTGATTTCAGTTGTTTGTATTTGCAAGAAACATGTTCATGTAGCAATTCATGGTACGTTCACTCCATGGATGAAATATCTCGGTATAGATATGTAACCTCACACGGCATCTCTTACTCTGGGCTCTCGTTACATCATACATGCAAACAAACATCCTGAGCAGCATGCCATGGAGATAAAAAAGATAGACACATTACAACAAAGCATTAATTGTGTTACAATGAAATCATGGGTCACTTTATGTGCTATAGTTAAACATTTCCACACTGTACACAAACCTTTAGGCACAAGGATTTTGTCAAGTGACCGAGGACACCAAGATGATCGAAACAGAGACAACGGCAGAAAAAACATGCGATTACTGCAACTTGCGCAAAGCAAAATGCATAGTGCGAAATGGATTCTTATACTACTCTAAATGCTTAGTCTAGAAATGTTTGTATAGAATTCCAGAAAGAAAATATATTTGTTATTCCTATTCTTTCTTATTTAGGGTCAATGCTCAACGTGTTACACTTGTGGAACCCCCTGTTTTTTTAAGAGACCTGAACAAAAACCTCAGCCACTGCAGAAAAAAAGAGTCACATGGTGCTGGCCACAGCCTAGGAGTTTCCATTTAAAAATCTCTCTCTATACATTTTTTTTTCTTTTCCATTTTTCTTTTCAAGGTGACAGGGGAGAACACATGGATAGCAAGGCGACCTAAGGGGTCGCAGCTGCAGGCCCTGGGAACCCCAAATGACGTCCCTGGGGGAACAGGGATAAAGAATAACCAAAATGGTTCTACTTGGCCTTGTGATATTCAGATTGAGCAAGTGCAGTAACAAGAAGTGCAAGGGAGAGGGGAAGGGGGGAAGTGCCGGTCAGAGCAGGATGAGATAATGCTAAGGTGGAAAGGGAAGTGCAGGTCAGAGTGGAACGTGAGCAAGTGCTGGGGGGAGGGGAAGGGGAGGAGGAGGGCTCCCGGACTAGGCAAGTGCTAGGGGAGTCCCGGAGGACAAGTGCCAGGAGTGTGCAGGGAATACAGGGGAAGAAGGTTCACAAGCTAAGTGTGAGTATGGGCTGAACTGGCCTCAGTAGGGATGAAGGAGACACCAGACTAGAACAAGGGGGGGAGGCACGGAGGGGCAATTGCAGGAATGGGGGGTCAGGGAGGGGACCAAGGTGATAGGGTAGACTGGGCGGGGAGGGCCTAGTGTTCTTTATGACTCAAAAGGGACCAGGCAGCCAATCAAAATGCAGAAGAGGGAGACAACAGCGGGGGGGGAGAAGACAAAAGGAGGAGCTTGAGAAGCTTCCGGAACTTAAGGAGTGTTAGGTAAGATATGGTGCAGTCACACTGTGTCTGACTACACAACACTTATCTGCTTGGTATTAGGTAACCCACCTTTTGGTATAGGTCTGTACTACACACGCTGGTAGTGTGACTGAGCAGCCAGGCCTATCTCAAGAGGGGTAAATGTGAGCTGTAGAGCTGTACAAATGAAATCTGTAAATACAAGTAGCCAAGTAACACTTACACTCAAGGTTTCAGTTATAAATAGTTATTTAATTAATATCAAATTTGAAAAAAGTGGTCTTTAAACGGGCAATTCATGTAACAATGTAGATATGCTCTAAAATTACTTTTCAGAATCAGAACAAGTTAGTGGATAATCTCTGGATATGCTTCTTTCACAATTCCTACACCCGAGGTGACTTCAATCACAAGGACAGTAATGGCATTTATATATCACACAAGTTCTACTTTACAGATTCTGAGGTTGCAAAAAGGAAAGGTTAGGGAAGGAAAAGGTTAAACAGGTTCTCAGTAAATGTGAGGACAACTAAATCTTCCAATGAAATCTAGACAAGCCTTTCCCAGAAATAACAGTCTACAACAAGTTACCACCTATGAGGGCAAAATAATATCAAGGTCAATGGACTAGAAGAGTCTTCAGGGAGCCAGGACAGCCAAAGTCAATTTAAAACAGTCTATGGAGCTGAGGCACTTCTTAGAATCAAAGTCTTGCACAAAGTTAGAGAGTTTCTTAAAAATAAACACTTGTGGGGTCCCAAGCTATTAAGCCTGTGAAAAGATAGTTGGAATCATCTCTAAAGGTAAGCCCTGCAATACCCAACTAAGAAAACCACAGCTAAAACACAATGAGGCAAGTACCTTAAATCTAAACAGTACCTTTGGTTTGAAGAAGAGTGGTCCAGCTGGATTCTGTCTTGCTACATTGGTGCAGACTCCGTCTTCCTGAGCCTCAGTTGTGGGGGCAAGAGGGAGGACGTCTGGAGAGCTCCTGTGGCGGCACTTGTGAGGTCGTCGGCAGCTACGGGCACTTTTCTGTTCATCGGCACTTCACGGTTTCAGAGCTTAATCAGCACCATCACGGATCTCAGATACTGGCTGGGCTTCCTTCACTCCTTGGGTCCTGCACTCTGGTGAGGGGACTCGAGCTCTGGCCGTCCTGCTTCCGGAGGATCCTTAAGAGATTCCTGGAGCTTTCAGCCAGATTTCAGACATTGCACTCGACTACGAATTTCTCAACCCCAGGCACTCGGTTCTTGCAGCAATAAAGAAGTACAGCCAGTCGGGTAAGATGGTCCAGTGGAGTTCGTCTCAGGGTTAGTTGGTCCCACTAACCAGAGGGGAGAAGTCGTCCATTCCGAAGCTTCTCTGTTGAATTGAAAAAGGAGTTTAAGCACAGCAGCAGGGCTTCACAGGTCCAAGAGGATGAAGCAAGATTTGTTCATGGCTTCTTCGTCAGGTATTTCTCCCAGTGGTCGACTCTGCCTCTAGTCCCAAAACCCTCGCCTTTTAAGCAGGTTTCTCCCATTCATGCACAGCCTAGGCTGTCAATCACACAGCAGGGTGTCTGGCCTGTAAGGACAGCCAGCCAGCAAATCAGGACTGGTCCTGGAGACAAAGGATAGGGGAGTTTTGGGACCCTCCCTCACTGCCTGTCCTTCCAGACACACTGGAGCCAGAGGCGTGCTTCAGGGCTGAAGCCTGCCAAAGGCAAAATGAACAAAGGGCTCAACAGAGATTTGGGGGTAGATCCTTATCCTCCACAGGTGCTTCCCGCCGGAACATCCTCCCTGCCTCTCTTCGTCTTGAGCCTGATCTCCTTAAGTTCCGGAAACTCCTCAAGACCTTCCTCTTCTCTTCTTTGTTCTCTCTCCCTTGCTAACCTCCTCTCTATTCCCTCCTTCTCTTCCCTAACTCTGCTCCACTATTGCTGACTGGTCTCCTAGTGCACCTACAGAGCCTCACAGGTCCCAGGCTCCCCTGCCAGTCTTAGCACTTGCCTCCGGGCCTCTGCAATCTGCTCGCCACAACTGCACTTTCGGATTTCGTTCCATGGAAGGGTAACCTCTCTGCACTTAACCCAGGGCACTGCCTGACGGTGAGTACTTGTTCCCTTCTCTTCCCTTTCAGTTCCTGTCTTTATACTTACATGACATAAAATGCACTAGGCCTAGTTCACCTGGCCTAGTACAGTAGTTTTTTGTTTCTGTATGTTCTTCTCCTTCTCTCCCCTATAACCTCACTCTTTGTCATGCACTTGCACTATCTGAAATGCTGCTGGCCTAGTACGGTAGTTTTTAGATTGTATGCTCACTTGTTCTCCTCTCCAGTTCAACTTCCTTCTTGTCATGTACTTCACTGGTAGTAATGTCGTCAGGCCGAGAATGCTAGTAATTTTTTGTTAGATCATTCAGAAAGGCCTTAGAATGACTCTATATTCCCTTGTTCTCTTCCCACCTTGAAGCGCTTTGAAGCACTTCACTTGCGTATAAGCGCTTCACAAACAAACAATTACAAATACAATTACAAGAAGGGACGCAAAGTAATGAAGAATACTCTGCTGAACCAAAACCGGCATTCCTGTCAATATGGACAATATGTGAACAAGTGTAGCATAAATGTGAAGGACTTAAAATGGTGTTTAGCCCTCCCTCGAGGCGCAGCAAGCAGGTTGGAAGTGCGGAAAAGGGAAACCGAGATGCAATAAGGAGAAGCCTCATAAAAGAGTCAGAAGAGAAAGGACCCTTCTCCTGTCTGGAAGTAGCCTGCCGATCTGGAAGGAAGAGAAGGGACCACACAGTCCACACCAGAAGCCAGCGGGTGCAGGAGTTTGGAAGATGCTGTAACTGGAGCAGACCCCGCAGATAGCATGGGACAGAAGGGATCGATTCTTGAGACAGGCAAAGTCCAAACCGAAGCTCCCTGCAGGTAGGGGCTTGCCAGGGCTAGCTGCTGGGGACAGAAGAGGGGCCTGGGGCCCTATAAAGAAGGGTGGAAGTACCCCATAGAACAGGACTGAAAAGAGACCCTGGGAAAGAGACTTTGAACAGGTAATTACTTTAAAGTAAGGGTCTGGGACCCCCAAGTATAGAACAGAGGCTATACCAGTTATATGGGTAGTAGAACTACCTTGCAGGATAGTGAACCAGGTCTGCTGTACGACCATTGGGAGAAAAGCCAGGGGAAAGGCAGTAATTTCCTCTGGCACCATGAGAAACCTGAGAAAGACCAGGGGAAGGGAGTCATTCCCCTGGTGTTGAAAGAAGCTGAGGGAAAGCCAGGGGAAAGGGAGTCATTGCCGCCTGTGGCACCATGAGAAGCCTAAGAAGGGCCTTGGGAAGGGAGTCATTCCCCCTGCCTTGATGATCTGTGATAAAGAGTCTGGGAAGGGCTTGGGGAAAGGAATCATTTCACCGGCCTTCGTGAACTGTGGTAAAGAGCCTGAGAATGGCCAGGGGGAAGGGAGGCATTCCCCCTACTACTGTGAAAGCTACAAACCAAGAAAGATCAGGGAAGGAGACCATACCCCGTAGTGTACTGTGACGCCATGAGGGATCAGGGGAAGGAATCCATACCCCCTGGTGTTGTGTACTGGGAAGCAAAGAAAGGTCAGGGACATTAGACCATACCCCCTGGTATTGTGTAGTGTGAATCAAAGTTAAGGAAGGCCCAGGGAAGAGAGAGTGATTCCCCTGGCACTGAAGGTCGTGAGAGTAAGACTAACTAGAGAAGGGAGGCAATCTCCAGGAACCCAATAGTGAGGAAAACTATGGGCAACAAGGAATGATGTTTGAGTTGGAACATTTGAGTTTGAACTGAGAATTGTAAAGCACCTCAAACTGGAACTTTGTGTTACATTCTGGAATGGAACTGAAGCCTGGAGAAGGGAGTCATTCTCTCAGGCACAGTGCCCACCTGCCAATTGGAACTAAATTCCAGTGTCCAGAAGAAAGGAGCCATTCTCCTGGACCAAGAAGAGCCAGAAGCTCTTTAATTTAGTTAGTAGTGCAAGAGATAGAAGTAGGCAGTGGACTCTGGTTTCATTTACTTGGAAATTCTGACAGATTCCATAGACCCTTATTTGAGGCAGGATCCCCCCCTTAGAGTTATTTTGTTTAAAAAATAAAGGTTTATGCCAACAAGCATGCCACCTGTGTGTCAGTCTCCTCCTTCGGCACCCTTACACAAATCATTCAAAATTAAAGAGTTTCTACATTTCTGCTCAACATATATGATGTATGCAATACAATGTGCCTGTGATCGTATATATTGGAAGCACCATTTGTTAATTATGTGTGAGTATCGGAGAAAACCTCAACTGTATTGTAAGCCAAGACCGGAGATTACCTCTGGTGGTACACTGGCAGGAGAAGCACCAACTGGGCACCACAGAGGACATACGTTTCGTCAGACTCAAGATCATCAGGCGTGATCCCTGGGGAGGCGACAGAAAAAGACACATATGACAAACAGACTGACATGAAAATACAGAACTGTGTCACTAGAATTGAACACTGATCATGCGATGAGCCTTTTTCACTGATGGTGTTTTTGGGTGCACCTCTTTTATTGTTAGTCCAACAGTCTATCTATTCAGCATTGGCAATTCTTAAATTTGTTCTCAGTCTACTATGCTAATTTTATCCCCCAAAAAGTGTATTCACTAATTGTAAAGTCAGGGTTACATATATTCTAGTTCACACCAGTGGTGTGGATTTAGAATAATAGGTGAGACTGATAATTTCAGGGCGCAGTGGTGAATTTATTCAGTGTTAGCTACAAAACATTGGGCTCACCCTTTAGTTCACTTTGCCAGTATGTGCGGTATATTGTTCAATTGTTTATGTCTTTGGCACGTGATAGGTTAATTCCTCACCTTCTGAATGACACAGTATCAGTAAATGTGCGAGCAGAACACTTCGGCATAATATAACAAGCGTGCACACATCAACATACTTCCCGAAGTATGCAAATGGTAGCTCCCGCATTAAGGAACATTGCTTTTGCCTTGAAATGTTTAATGCAAATAGGTACAAAGATTCTAATATTCCATTATTCTTACCTCAGATCTTAGAGAATGCAGCTATTTGACTTATACTGAGAGCTATGTGCAATATCAAAATGTGGCATTAGTACAATCTGGGGCTCATAAATCGCATATGGTTACAATCGTGCAATGGTAAATGACAGCATTT
Organism: Ambystoma mexicanum; assembly: GCF_040938575.1. NCBI lineage: Eukaryota > Metazoa > Chordata > Amphibia > Caudata > Ambystomatidae > Ambystoma > Ambystoma mexicanum. Next base: position 666,285,373 of record NC_090930.1, read on the forward strand.
TTACCATTATAGATGTGATAAATGTTTTGTCCAGTGGTGCTTTTTCTATTGATACAGTTTGGTACTTTTAGTATATGGTTTCATGGTCTTTAACTGAAATGAGGCTGTTTATATTTGGGTTTAGGCTATGTTGGTAACATTACGTGTGTGACATCATCAGGTGGGTCTATAAACATTCAAATCCAAAATGGCGTCCGTACACATGCGGGACGCCGCTTAAAGCCCAATGTGGCCTCGGGTCCTCTTCCACCTGTCTATTCTGTGACTATTACTATCATCAATCCTCATGGGGTGTCTACTACACTATTTGTATGCTGTTGTATGTACCTCCTTGAGACCTATTTATAGTATTTGTATTGCTTCAAGGTCCCAAATTAATTGAATGATTGGAAACTGCACAGCATCACAATTATTTTCTTGCTGGCGAGTTTACTCGTATTGGACATGGTGGTTAGTTACTAGTGATCAGAGCTTTAAAAGGGGCAAGAAATCGAGGGGTCCTTTATTTGGGGGCATGTCTTGCAGGATGGGCATGGCCTAAAAAGTCCACTAACCATAGTAAGGTACGCATGCAAATATATTGCATATTTCTGTGTTTATAAAAGATGGCTTGAAAAGTACACAATTGAATCCATCTTTTATAAAGCTTTGACGACGGATAAAGGGCCTCATCACGAGTTTGGCGGTAACCCTTAAATCTGGCGGTAGCGCTGTTACCTCCGGATTTAAGGGTCCGCCAAATTAGGGCTTCGGCGGATTTCTCCCCAGCTCTGAGCTGGGGGGAAATCTGCCGAAATTTCACGCCAGCGGTAAGAGCGCAAAATTTCCCCATTGAGCCCAATGGGGAATGGGGCATTCCCGAATGTGCTCAGTGGGGAATGGGGATTTCCCGTTGCCAAAACCGTGATCCAGCGCTAATAGCTCCAGTGGCTCTGGCGGTAGGGCTAATAACGCTGGCGCTAATAGCGCCGGCGTTACTGCCCAACTCGTGATGAGGCCCATAGTCTGAGGCGTCTTTGTTTGACGACGGACAAAGTCCGAGGCATCTTTGTCCATCGGCAATGCTTTATAAAAGATGGCTTAAATTGTATACTTTTCAAGCCATCTTTTATAAACACAGAAAAATGTCACTGAGTCCCCAGGTTCGCCGAGAGTCAAAGACACCTCTGTGACCTGGGGAGGGGGAAACAAAAGGACACTAATTTCCTCTGGTGACCTCTCACGTGAGGGGTCACCAGAGGAATTTACAGTGACTTACAGAAGTGCCAGCCAGCCACAGCAACGCAACGCTGTGGCTGGCTGGCACTTATGTCAGCTTGCCTGACTTAACGGCAGGCGCATCTCCCATCGTGGCTGTGGCTGTTGCAGGGATAATGTGTCCCACCATGGTATAGTGGGACCGGGGGGCCCCGTCAGGACCCCTGCTCAGCCCCACTTTTTGGAGACTGCTGGGGCCTGGCCCTGGGCCCAGCCCACTTAAAGCACTGCTAGTGATGATTTATTTACTGCGATTTCATTTTGGTTAACTCTCTTTTCTTTGAATGTCTTTATTGTAACATAATTTGCTTTGCCTGCACCAAACTTAATCATTCAGGTAGGAACCGTTCATTGATTAGTAACATGTGTTAGTCATGCTCAGATGATCATGTAGCTTTTTTTTGCTTACTTAGACAGTGGTGCAGCAACTTATTAAAATGCAATAAGGTATTCATTTAATTCGACTTAGTTGGTAAGAGTGCGACCCATTCATGTCACAGATTGTTTTCGCATAGGATTTTAGGCATGCAATCATAGAGGTTTTCTAATTTCCATCAGCAAAGTTACGCTCATGGTTTTTTTTTCTCTTGAGGGCTCTCTTTGATCCTTTTCTAACTTTTTTATGCACCAAGACTTCACCCATTTTTTTTAAAATATTTAACCAATTGCACTGTTTATTGCGTTCATGTTTGTTTTTGTGTTTTTATTTTCCACACTGATCTGTTCATGCATACCATGTTTATATATTGCCACTGCATTACTTTCAATTGTTTATGTAATATGCTCCTTTTAGGTTGTTACATTTTTTATCTATTCATTTTATTATTGTGACATTGTGCGATGGAAACACCCATATCATATTGGTGTCTTTACTTGTGGGTCTATTTTTTTTTTGTAACCTTTTTTTCAATGTATAAAAGTTTAATGTAGGATTTTGTAACAGCCCTGAAGAGGACCGTCACTGGTCGAAACACATGTCGTATTTTCAGGCTATAGTTCACACAATATAATTAAATCGCAAGTATAAAGAAAAATCTACAATTTTATGAGTTATTGGTTCTGGAAATTATTGTCAAGAATCAACAGAAGAGCTCCTGGGTGGGTTATATACATCCGTCCCCAAGCACCAGTCAGAGAGAAAATACAGACTCCCTACCCAGTTATTGAGGCCACAGGTTAGGACTGGAACTGCAACAGCTGGTCCCCAAGCAACCAGAGGGAAACAAAAGGACACAGTCAATCCCCACTGTACCACAGCGTAATGATAGACAGTGAGCTAGATGAATGAACCTACCTAGAGGGAGTACCAGCTGTAGACAAGATGATGAAGTGCCCTCCTAGGAAAGGAGGGGATGCATTGGAGGCCACAGTTCCTTGGTGGAGTCAATCACAGTGGTAGACAGCAACAGCAAAGGTTCAGAGTAAATTTTCACAGGTAATTGCAGTTCCAAGAGCAAAATCCAGGAAATAATCTAATACAACAAGTCACAAAATTAAGCCCCCGTTCAAGGTTTTCCAAATAGTTCCAGTAAAAAGTTCCAAAAACGCCAAAACAGAAGGGTAATCCAAGCCAAAATCCAGTGAAGCAGAAGCTGGGGATAAAGAGCAAGAAAACCAAAACCAAAAAGTCACAGTCATAATTCTCCAACAGCCAAGGGTAATCCAAAGGAATCGAGCAAAGCAAAGTCAGAGGTCAAAAACACAGAAAAACAGAGTAACACAGTGAATGCTGTAACAAGCAACTCACAGAAACGTTGAGAAGCAAACTACTGCAGTCCGGCAAGCCTTTTAAAGTTTACTTTATGGTTGAGGTTTTGTGACCAGAGCTGCGCGATGTCCTCGTGCTCTGGCATCATGAAGGTGCCATGGCAACCTCCAAGGACATAGAGAGTGCCGTGCAGGGACGCGCGAAGCCTGTTGCTGCGGGCAAGTGGAGCAGGGGTACCGCGGCAATGCTGAAAGGACTGCGGGTGCCAGTTGAGTGACAGGGAAGCGCGGCTTCAGTACCAGGGAATTGAAGGTATGACAATTACTCCATGGCTGCAATTATGTTGAATCTCTAGAATACAGAATTTGAGTGCAGGTTGGTAGAGACTAACAACCACATTATCAGCTTCTATGTGGTGATTTTGGGCCTAGGTCAATACCAGTCACCATCCCTGCAGCTCCGACAACAGATATTTTGGCGGTTTAGCTGAAGCCCTAGGAACGACCCTTACGTCCCAAATTTTCAGTGCACCTCTTTTATACCCTTCACATACACCCTTCAAACAAATCAAACATTAAACAATCCTAAAATTCACATTTAAAACTTCTATACAAAACCTGACTGGGAGAACTGTGTGGGAGAGAACACTGAATTGCGAAGCATTCCTTCAGATTGCGGTACCATTATTATCTCTAGAGTCCCTTTGCGGGTCCCGTCCTTAATGCCTCAAAAAAACAGGCGTTAAGGAAGGACCCGCAAAGAGAACTCGTAGTAGGGCGGTAAGGGATTACCGGCACCGGTGCCCTTACCGGTGCCGGTAATCCCTTACCGCCCACCTCGTAATGAGGCCCAGTGACATACTTTATTTTCACAAAGCAGTTCTCAATGTAAAAGCATAAACGCAGAATGTTAAATCACTTTTAAACATCCCCTACAGATTTTAAGCTAATATAGAAAGCGTTTTCTTAAATATATATATTTTTTAAAAGTGCTTCCTAAATTAACTCAAAATACTCAGTCAGTCAAAGTTCTTTACTTTGGAAAATGGTATCCATAAATAGCAACAATGAATTAATCTAATACATTTATATAGAAATATAAAATACATAACAATAGAGAACTTGTTAAAAACATGAATCATTGAACAGAAGAAATTCAGAATTCAATACAATTTCCAAAATACAGTGGAATACATTTTTGTAGTAATCACTCACATAAAGTGCTTGTACATTCAAGGAAAACATTATTTCAGACATCTTAACCTTCTACATCGTTTCTCGTACTCTCCAATCTCTGCAAAGCTAAATATATACAAAAGTAAATATGTTTCTGGCCTGGCGAAGCGTTGTTCCTTGTGCAATTCCACATTGTTTCACCAATCTGCACCACATTTTGCATAGTTACCTGTTAGGACTCTTCGCTCATTACTGGCAACATGACAAAACCGTAAACCATGTTCACCAGGAACAGAAACAAAACATGTATGGCAGGTGAATGGGCGTGAGAGGCGAAGGTGAAGACAGGTAGCATTCCAGAAGTTTCCACATTTTTTACCGCATTAGGTGAAATTACTTTTCCAGAGAATTTTTGTCAGATGGTGCCTGCCGACAAAGTCTTAAACCATATTCACTGGGAAGGGAAACACACATTATTGTTTCTCAACTGGTCCCAACAAGTGGAACAAAACTCAAGGTACCCCTGGGATCTGGAAAACCACATTTTTCAAGACTCTAGGGAGCACGATTTCTGAGATATTTGAACCGCAATGCACCGCAATGAACTGTACCACACCAGGGTGAGGCGAAACAGCGACCTACAGGATCATTAATTTTCAAAAAATGATGAGAGTTTTATCGGGTAGTTCTGCTAGTATACAATGAAACTGACCAAGCCAATAATGGACTTTCTACATTCAATAAGAAATATAATGCCGGCGATACTGAACTAAGCTTTTTCCTTTGAATAGCGGGATCAATAGACTTTTCCTGAATAGATCATATCCTAGGCAGAAGAAAAAAGAATTGTGCCATATCTCTTAATTCTACCTGGCACATCGGCATCTCGCTTCCTTGTTCCATTCTGATCTTTTACTGAGGGTTTCGCCTAACAATAGGTATTCAAACCGAGCTCTTGTTATCAGTGACCGTTGAAGTTTATTATTGGTCCAAGCCAAATAATCTTTGATTTTTATCACTGACTTGGATCATGAATCGTCTGTTGGCTGGTTTTAAGATTTCATAAGATTCTCTAGCATCCATGGTCCCCACCTTTAGTCTATGTTTGACTTCACAGCTCACTTTAATACTTAGGAAAGTGGGGAATCAAAGTATGTCGTAGCATTAATGTTTCCAACATCTTTTTAATGTTGGAAAACCATTTAAAATTCTCTTCACCCCTTAAAATACTCATCTGTCCGTAACTAGCATCCACAGGGATTGCCACATCTCAATGTATCATAGTTTTCAGGTATTACCCTTTCATTTCTTTGCCGTACGTGCCGGTTCTTGATTTCAGGAAAACCCATGAAAAAACAATGCTAGCCACAAGCCCTAAACCTTCACCAATCAACCTTTCTTATCCAGCCCCTATGCTCCCTGGCCTCAAACCTCCCTACTTTACACCATTTATATTGCTTTAGGGCACTTTCCAATGATTCTCGAATCGCGTAATGGTGGAAGTACAGAACAAAAAAACCTTTGTAGCAGAAATGCATCATGGGAGATATGATGTTTTGGTGACAGGGGACCCCTACTCTGCGTCAAATAGAAATAAAAAAATAACTACTGGACAGATTTGCACCAAAACAAGAGAAGATTTCCTTCGAGCACTGCGTGCCCAACTTGATTCTCATTTGGAGCAAATCCATCTAGCAGTTTGGGCTATGCACATGAGCAAAAACTTAACATTTTCCCTAAAGGGAAAATGAATGCAAAAGTGAAAAACACACCTTTCTTTGAACCTTTACATCTTATGAACTGTATTACGGATATGCACAAACCTTTCAGTGCCGGGGTGCCCGGGCCTTGATATGGGAATCCTTAACACAGTACTGACCCGACCCATGGTACAATAATTATTAACCATAAAATCTTCACTTTTCCTATACTGGGTAGGTTTCAACTTAACTAGAGGTAGGCGATAACCAATTCTGACTCTGTGTTTACAATGGTGCAGCAATGTTGGACATTTGGTCGGTTGGCCATGCTCATCATGGTTTTTGGCCATGCCCTGCCATATTTTCTTAAAGCAGCGTGTTGTGCAAGCAAACCATGCTGCAGTTACATTTGCACATCCAACCAATTATAATGAGAACATACACTTCTATCAGCTGCACATGCAAAATGTCCGCCTCTAGTGCTGAGAGGTGGTTGGAATGCTTATTCTCTTAGTTGTACACGATAAATCTGCTGTGGGGTGTAGCGTTGCTGCCGTGACAATTCATGGGGCCTCATTAGGAGGGTGGCGCTCCCGTAATGAAGGGTGCCAGTACAGGACCGGCATCGTTCATTACGGGATGCCTAATTACGAGGTCCCCTAGCGGGACTCGGAGAGAACATCTGGTCAGACCAGACATCCTTTGCGGGTTCGCAAGGGGACCAAGGAGCTAATAACAGGCCCATTTTTAACGGGCCCATTATTAGCAACATCCCCATTCCCAGTGAGCCCTATGGGGGCTCAAATGGGAATGGGGATTGGTTTTGTGGATGAGGAATTACCGGGTCCTCCAAGGTTGGAATGACCCGGTAATTCCTCATTCACAGAACCCGGTACTGGAACCCGGTATGGATGCAGCCATGCCCTTATTAAGGGCATGGCTGCCTCCATACTCGTAATGAGGCCCAGGGCCTCATTACGAGTTTGGAGGTAGCCATGCCGCTATTTGCGGCATGGCTGACTCCAAACTCGGGTCCGGGTTCCCTGAATGGGGACTTCCCGGGTCATTCCAACCTTGGAGGGCCCGGTATTTCCCCATTCAGGGAAGCCATCCCCATTCCCATTCAAGCCCCCATAGGGCTCAATGGGAATGGGGAGGGAGTTAATAACGGGCCCGCTATTAGCTCCCTGGTCCTTAGCGGCTATTTGCGCCATGACTGTCTCCAATAACGGGTCCGGCACCAGTGTTGTTCAATGGGGGCTTACCAGTGCAGTCCGACCCTGGCGGGACTGGTAAGTCCCCATTGAACAAACCATTCCCCATTCCCATTTGAGCCCCCATAGGGCTCAATGGGAATGGGGAGGGCGCTAATAACAGGCTCGTGACTTGCAAGCCCGTTATTAGCGCCCTGGTCCCTTAGCGGGACCCGTAAGGGACGTGTGGTCAGACCACACTTTCCTTACGGTCCCCCCCAAGGGACCTTGGAATAGGGCGGTAAGGGATTACCGGCACCTGTCTCCTTACCGGTGCCCGGTATCCCTTACCGCCCAGGTCGTAATGACCCCCTCTGAGTCTGTTGACAATCTTTGATCTGATCAATTAATCGTGTAATGCTCTCTGCGTTCACTGCAAAACATGCAGTTTGTTAGTTTAGAAGAGCACAATTCGTATAGTGTTTTACCCTTTCTGTGAGGAATGTATCGTGTTCAATAACGAAAGCTGAAGTGCGTGTTATTGAAGTTGAGCACCACTATGGTTCGGCCAATACATCAGAGTTTTAGGCACGTGTTGCAGATATTGGCCCTCATTCCGAGTTTGGAGGTAGCCATGGCGCTATTAGCGCCATCGCTGCCTCCAAAATCGGTCCGACTCCGGTCTGGTGAAGGGAGTAATTACCGGTCCAGTCCGAGGTCAGCGGGACCGGTAATTCCCCATTTACCAGAGCCATTCCCCATTCCCATTTGAGCCCCCATAGGGCTCAATGGGAAGGAGGAAGGCGGCAATAATGGTACCGCAAATTGCGGTACCATTATTGACCCGGTATCCCTTTGCGGTTCCCGTCCATAACGCCTGGTAAAATCAGGTATTAAGGGAGGAACCCGCAAAGGGACCTCGGAATAGGGCGCAAATGGATCACCGGCACCGGTGTCATTACCGGTGGCCGGCATCCCTTTGCGCCCAGGTCGTAATGACCCCATTTGCCCGATTACAGTAACAACTTTAGGCTAGGTCGATTCAGTCTTTCTTTCTTTTGTTTGGGGTTGATAAACTTGAGTGTGTACGTACTCATTGGTATTAGTAGCACGTACTGTGACCCACAATTACAAACCTGCACCAGACAGCTCTGTTAAAGTAACGCATCAGTGTGATGAAGATCTAGAGCCCAGTTCCTCAAAACCAGGCTTGTAAAAACCGAGAATCCAAACCCCAATGCATTGTTAGTCAGTAGTGGTGATTATGGAGCGACAGTCGAGACTGTAGTACATAAATACTGAGGCTGGTAAGATAGTTCAGACGGTTGAGCGCTCGCTGCTACGATCTGAGCGTGATCTTCAAGTCACAGGTTTGAATCCTGGCAAGGCCAACTCAGCCTTTCATCCTTTCCGAGGTTGATAAATAAGTACCAATTTCGGTTGGTTGATGTCGTATGTAAATATGTGTTCTGTAAAGCACTTTGGATTAAGGCGCTATATAAATAACACATCATTATTATTATTATTAAATACTGAGACTCATTTCCCGGGTTTGCTAGCAGAGGATTTCGTGATTTTGAACCAGTCATCGTATCCCAGTGTGTACTAATCTGCTGTCTTGTGTGGACAGGTGTGCCTTCTTATATTCTGGTGACATGGGTTAATCCCTTTTCCTGCTTTTCCTTTTGACCTAGTCCATTTGGATGGAAGGGGTCAAAGACATAAGAAATCTGAAGAAATGCCAAGCACATCTTGCAAGCTTATTTTCAGGTCTGGTCTTTCGACACATGAAATATGTGGTTTTTTGTTCCAATTTCAAATTTTCTTGTGCACATTATGAATATGTGTGTTGTGTGTATTCAAACATTGTTAAATCTTTAAAATACAGTAGTAAACCCAGGGGAGATTTTTTTTAGGCTCATATCAGTTAGTAATCACGTCCTCTTGTGCTACCCTTGATGACACCAAACATGAACCAAACAAAAGAGGTGATGTCTCTGGGCAACCCTCCAGACCATCATTCTTCACCTTCCAAGCCATTACAAAAGGAGAAAAGGAAGCCAGAGTCATTCTCCTGTTGCATAGCATGTTTCTGTAAAGTTTATTATGTTTGTTTTTTTATTTCTAAATCTTGTGATGTTGCTTATTATGTGATTTGTCCACTTTCCAACTCAGGTCTCCAAAGATGGTCTGTATTTTAGTTCATGAAAGTTAAACATTGAAAAATAATTGCACCTTTCTGTGCCACAAGAACTGCAAAACAATTTGACGAAGAGCAGGCAGCTGCAGAATGGGTTCTAACCCCAGGTTTTCCTCTTATCTAAAGTGTGTGATTCTGGGGCAAAGCCTTTAATCAATGGTGCCCAGGTTGGCAACATTTACAATTCCTGATCGTGTTTTAAGGTGAACAATTAAAAACATCCCTACTCATGGTGTATCTGGCCATACTGCTGCTTCATATATAAAATGGCCATTGATATACTACACACCCCTAAGTCTTTCATTTCGTTGTTCACTAATGGCAATGCCAGTGGTAAACCCTGGCCCTCTTCCAAGCTCAGTCTGTGTTTTTCATATATGCACCTTCCTGGTAGCTTCTAATCGGTATCTACTATGTAAGCTATGATATGTGGCCGTTCATGTTGCTTCCTATCTGCCTCCTTTATAAACGCTTGAGTACTTCTAATCTGCATCCTGCATCTAGGTGGCTACCAGAATACCTTCCTAGAGGCAGCTTTTGTTAAAATATGTGCTGCACCTATGTGAGAAAAGTGTCCTGATCATGGATGGCTAATGTTGCCATTGAGATCCCACTTGTTTATTATTCTGATACCAGCAAGGATGGAGGTGATTAGGGGCCTTTGAAGGCAGCAGCCATTCTTGTTTTGCTCAATGTTGGAGCAGCATATTAAGCTGTAGGTTGTGAGCATGACGGGTGTGAGTTGGGTGAGCAGGGATTATAAATCCCTTCATTTCTTTTGTTAGGGTGGGGCCTCAAATGTGTCTGTGCTCAGGGCCTCAAAGTTCCTGAAGATTGCCTTGTTTTGGATGGTGTTCCTACAGTTCCATCGGTCTTTGCAAGCATTGGTTAGGAATGCTTTCCTATTACGTCTTTTGATGTTGCACCATGGTTTCTGCAACTTCCCCACTGCACTATGTGTCACCCCATGATATTTTACATTTTTCTGGATGGCTATATGGCCGGCCTGGTTTCTTGGGAAGTATATGTTAGCTTTTTTGCCTAGAACGTTTCATTCACTACTGTCATATCGTTCACTAGGACGCTTAGTTCATCATTATTAGTACCCAGTGAGGGTCAATGAGCTTGTAACAAGCAAGCTAATTTTCCTTCGCCTGGCCGTTACCAGTCTGACAAAGCCTTTGCTGCGGCTCCACTCGCAAAGTGTGCTGGCCACCATGGAAAGGGAAAAGGTACTACATGTACTCTCTTCTCCCCATTACCTGGCGGCCATCTTTTTAATTTTTTTCTTGACTTTTCAATGGCCGCCATGGAAAGGGAGAAGGGGCTACATGTAGTCCCTTCTCTCCTTTCCATGGCAGGTATTTTCTTCTTCTTTTTTTTAGTTACGCAACAACAGAGGCGTCACACAACTTTAAAAAAGTCCTTGTTATTAACCCAATGTAACAGGCCTGAGTATTAATAGCAATAAGTCCCTTACGGGGTTGGGGGGTCTTACCTGTGTTAGGGCACTCGCTTCGCTTGGGCCTGTAACTATGGGCCCTTGGGCATTACCTGAAATGGGCTTGGGGCTTATTGCTTAAGAAACCCCCTTCTTCCTCTTCCTGGAGGATGAACTGGGCTCTTCTCCTTTTGGTGTGGTCATGGAATAGTGTTGCACCTTTTTAGTTTGTCCGTGAATCTCCAGAGCTGGCCCCTGAGCAGAGGTTGCCTTTCACTCTCCCTCCCGCCCTCTCGCCATGGGCTCTTTGTGATATCATCAGCATTTTGCTCCTTATGACCATTATCAAATAACTGAATGTGGTCTTTCTAAGTGTGAGTTGTTAATCCATTGAACACCAGGAATCCCAATCTTTGTGTACAGCAGAATCATGCATGCTTTGCTAACTTTCAAATGTACGATTTACTCATTTTCCCTTGTGCTGCATAATGTGTTTGGTTTGTGCATGTGGCCCCACATGTTACCATACCTGCCCTATTCCAGTCGAGCGATGATAGTCCAGTCCTAGTTTGAAATTTGTAGCCTGGGACTCCTGGACTCGTAGATCGGCCTCTATAACAGGGAAATCCGGTTCATGCAAAGTTGAATCTAGGACTGGACTAGCCTCTCCCCAACAGAACAGGCCATTTTGGAATGTATGCCTTTCCGCTGCACAATATCAGGGTCGAAATGTTCTTCTAAAACATAAGGGATGCAAAGTATAGCAGTCCCAAAAAAGGAGAAAAAAATACATGACCTTTCCACTAAAGTAGGTAGGTCAATTGAAATAGAATAGTTCATTTTTTTTTTCTTCTATATCTGCAGGGGAGTTATACATTAGATATCAAAACCATACATAAAAACTGGAGCAGGGGCTCGGATTCGAAATGTACAATAGCACCCCCCCCCTGCAGCCCCCCCCCCGCACCTCCCTTCCATCCACCTGTCAAGTGCATGATCATCTCTTCTGCAGGCGTGTCATTTTGAGGCTGGTGAAGGTACAGTGAATATGATATGATATGATATGGCATTTATAACGCGCCTATACACAAGTGTTTCGAGGCGCAACAAGGCAAGGGAGGGGGAACAGAGGGAAGACAGACAGCGATCCTACTAGTCCATTCAGATCGCCCAAGTGCATGGGAAGGGGAAAGGGAAAAGTGTGCGGGGGAGGGGAGAGGGGAAAGTGCAGTACATGGGATAGTAGAATAAATAAGATAAATAAAACGGCCAGATGGTGGCAAGTGCAAGGTAAGAGCAACATAAGTGCTGATGGGGGGGACTGTACGTAAATGTACACTGGATTCCATAAGAAATCAGGTAAATGCCTCCCCCTATGCACGTAAATGGTGGGAGGCATTTCCGAAGCTTTTCATAATTGATGTAAATGAGAGACCAGAACTTTGTCCGACCTGATTGTGTATGGGATCTGCTCAGTACAATTAACGGCGACAACGAAAATGAGGCCCTTTATGGCTCATGTCAAAATGTGAGTGTGTCAGGCTTTTGATATAGTTAAGGCAAAAGCACTTGGTTATATAAACAGAACTGTATCTTTATTGCCAACTTTCTTACCCCTTGAGAAAACAGTGTTTTCTTTTTAAACATGCCCCTATTCCAGGGTTATTTAGCAATGCAAATGCTCACTCTGCTTATCCTTTCAAAACATAGCCTGCCTTTTCCAGTAAGAACTATTGGTTAGACAAGATTGTGCAGCAAATCCCGGCTCTGCTGTGTCCCAGCCGCAGCGCCGCAGCAGCTGCTTCATTACACGTATTACTGTAATGTCAATAAGATGTCCTCCCTAACAGATAATGGCCTGGAAGGGTGTCAATTCCCGCTCTCTGCAGGGCGATTGCCTTGACTCAAAATCCATACTTTGCAATATTTTAAGCTAAATACTCTGCAGCAGCTGCAAGACTCCCATTTGTTAATCAAAAGTAGTTAGTAAGCACGTATCTCAAATGCATTAGTCTCTCCAGAAACATATGTGGAATTGTCCCAGATAGCTACGCTCTGCCGTTTTTTTTAGCATGGAACTGCACAAAAGCTGCTGAAAAATAATGTTATTCCATAATAATATTGCGCCTAACAGCAGTTAAATATCACATGCTTAGCTTGTCAGATTTCTCTGCCAAGGGAACAGCAGGCTCCGTGTGGTGATGTTCGAGGGGCTGCTCACGGCTGAACTTCAGAAAAACGCTCCCTTTTTATGCACCTATAGCGATGGTGCCAAGTCGCAGAACCCACATTTGGAACCGATACTGATGTGTGACCATCTCTGTTCTAGGATGGGTTCTCCTCGTCAGTGCCCACATGCTTGTTTGTTTATTAATTTGATAATGCACACCAAACCCTTAGGTATGCCCATTATTGTCACTCATAAAGAGGGGTGGGCACAGTCACCCGGGGTGGGCACAGTCACCCGTCCTGCTTGTAAGCTCCTCTTCACTCTCGAGGAACGGAAGGAGAAGCCCTGTGAAAAGGTGCAGATTCTGAAAAATGCCCTACTGAGAAGGACAATTACAGTGACTCTCAGGAGAGCACTTAGCATGAGAAAAGTCTGAATGTTGTCTCAAGTTTCACTGGACAGGGCAGGGCTATGCAAGGATTTGCTCTGTCCAAGGTGAAGTGTCCTGTTGACAAACCCTTTACATTTCAAAAGTTCCAGAGTTGATGTTTTTTTATGGATAATACGGCGCCACCTGCTGCCCCTATCCTGCTCCAGTCCTAAGCAGCCCAACTAAAAGGTCATTCTTGTAAATGGATTCCATCACCCAATTAGCGCCAAAACATGATTCCCTTTTTTAATTTCATTATATTTATTTTTTACTTTATTGTATCTTGGTTTTACTTAATTAAACTCTTTTACAAATGTAAAATATTACATGCACATGATTATAGATAAAAAAAGGTCCAATATTTATCCTGATTCGTCTACATTCAAAACAGAAAACAAAATACTAACACATTAATTAATGATAGCCGTTGTCCCTGGAGAATACCCATCCGGAAATACTCCCTTGAAAGTTACTGTATTGTGGACAAATCGCTCCATTTCTTTTCTGAAGTCCTGGCTCTGATGTCACCGCAGAGGACTGTAAAAGTCATAATTCTCTGCAGTGACATTGCACACCAGGGCGCCGAGTACGCAGGGGTGCTCTGGGGCCCGTCCCCCCACCCCACTCCTATACATTTCAATGGGTTTTTCTTATTTTTTTCTGCGGGTGCCCACCACCCAGCAACCGCTAGCCCCTGCCAGGTAAACAAATGTCAACGCCCATGTCACACACCTATCTGTGCCAGTCCCTTTTCACAGCTGTCGTATGCACAAACCGTGAACCGAACCACGCCTCACAAAGCAGCTTCCTCAGAAACAGTCCCTCAATGACCAATTCTTCTCATCATTTCTACTGGTCTTCCCAGAGCTAATACCACCCGCTCGAACATAAAGAGGCTCCATCACAAAAGACACTCTGTGGCACCGGGACTCTGTGTGAGGAAAGGACCTCCCCTCTGTGCTGGCTCACATTGGCCTACTTAACCAGGCAAATTTACTCAATCCAATCTGATGACAATATAAAACTAATGATGGACAGCTATCTCCTACAGGGCATATGTCCCTCCTCAGGATTTCAAGTGACATCATAGACAAGTCACACTTTGATCTCACTGCCTGTCAGATGTCACTCAAACCCCTCCATGGAATGAATCACTGCAGCTGACAGTTACCCATCTGAAATTCTGTATATTCTGTTACACACCCTAGACAAGGCAGTGTATTATTTTGTTTAGGGATTGAATCCATGTGTACTAATCTTGCAATGCCAATGATCAGGGTCTCATTTGAGTCTTTAGAGAGAGAGGCATTCTTCTTGTGTCTGTCTACACTTTCCTAATTAGTGGGGGTCTATGGAACACTTATCTATAGTGTCTGTAAGATTATCAATGGCTTGGAAGGTCAGCTAGATTATAGCATATGCACATTTGTGGTAATAAATGTACAACTATTTTATAAAGTTGCCTACTGGTATTTTCTTTTTGGGACAGGGTGGTTTTTGGGCATCAGATGCACATTTTCTTAAGCACAGCATAGACGGGGCCTGCATGAAAATATCCATACACCAAGGAGAAGGGCCTCAATGATACCAGGAAATCAGGCAAAGGTGGACTAAAATCTTGGCGGAATGTTTTTTAATGAACACATGATGACATGAATATTCTTCATCATCTCTTTACAAATTGCACACCGAATGTAATATGCTTCAAATGTATGTCTAAAATTAACTTTTGTTTTGCAAAATTTTATGATTTGTCAAATGATGTACAATTAAACAGAAATTGTTTGAATTCAATTTCCGTTTCAGATTCTTTGTTCAGTTAAATTGTTCATTTGTTCTCTGGATCTGGAAGACAGTAACTCCCACTTTTCCATTTGATTATCAACTTATGTAATCATTGTATCTTCATATCTCAGGAGCGAAGTAAAGCAGATACACAACCACTGGTGGATTTTCCTGTATTTATTAAAGTGCATGAGGTGGCCACTGCCCTCCTCATTCTATAACCGGCCATTCTTCCAATGGTATAACTCTCAGGTTCCAACACCCACAAGATGCAGTTCTGAAGTTCCAAATTCTACATTACAAATTCGCTACAAGAACATAACGCATCTCCCTCCCATCAACCCCAATAAGCATGAGAAAGGTGAAGTGGGGGGGGGGGAAATGGGGATACATACGGGGAAAATGAAAGGGAACATAACACATGTCCCTCTCATCAGCCAAAATATTAATAACACCAAATTGAACAGCAAAAATATTAATGGTTAACTTTGGCAACTCTATTCAAACTCCACTACTGACCATCACTAGGTAAAACACTTGAGCTGGTGACCTTTCACACTTTGATGGGTTTGGTAAATGTTGACTCCCCTTTATGCACATTCAACAGCAACTTGATCTTCTCCAGATCTCCCATTTTCACAACCATATATCCCACAGACGTCTGTCTTCTCATCATACCTTGTTTCATTGCATCCTTCCTCCTCTTGACCAACCACAAATTGTCACTCATAATTGTTGAACCAGTTTGGCCTGTCACTATCTCAACCCACTCAGGACATCTATAATCCCTATGAGTTCTCTCCCTCATGAACTCAAATGGTGTGTATCCTGTGCTGAGATGCTTCTGCACCCTATACACATAAAGAATTGGAACTATTTCTTCCCTCACATCAAGGTGAGAGGCTCGGCACAGCTGACTAAAACTACCAATCACCATGTACAGGAGCGTAGTGACATGTTTAATATCATTATCTCTGAGGTATGATCTCATTTCTGTGGACACAAATTGTGTCCCATTATTTGTAACCAGTTCCCGAGGAACATCCTCCCTCTGAAATATTTCTTGCAAAAATGCAATCACTGTGTCTGTGGTCGCTTCTCCAATAACCTTGACCTGTGGACAATGACTGCAATAGTCAATCAACACTAACACATTTTTCTTCCCTGATTGTATGCCATAGAAAGGCCCCACAATGTCCATAGCTACCATAACCCATGGCTTTGTCCCCACTCTTGAGGGCACCAAGTGAGGATTCCTAGAGATTAGTACTTTGTTACTACTATTACAATGAGAACATTCCCTGACATAACAATCAATCTCCTTATCCATTCCGTGCCTCCAAAAGTGTTCTCTAACCAAACCCTTGATGCCCGTTATACCGGAATGCCACACATGGGTATTTCGTAGGATCTCAACTCAAATATCCCTGGGAGGAACTACTCTCTCAGCTCTAATAAACATGTCTCCCTCCATTGACAATTCATTTGCTACCTTGCTGAAAGGTTTAATATCTACTCTCTGACACCTTGTCAAGGGCCAACTCTCTGACACATACTTGCATACCTCTTGTAAAACACTGTCACTTCTCAGTGCATTCATGCAGGCATCCTGCATTCTGGACGCATGTGCCAGTAAGCACACCTTTGCCAAGTGAATCTCACATTCACTTCCCCCTTCTCTTTCTCATATCCTAATGTAGGTAGTCTAGATAAACAGTTTGCTACTTTGTTGAGATGTCCCGCCTTAAACTGAATGGAGTAATCATATTCAACCAATCTCGATGCAATTCTGAATAATCACAGAGAAGCACACCCCAAGCACATTCAAGATCATCCCTTGCTATGACAAAGTAACCATTCCCTTTCTCTTAAAGAGTTCTTGAAGCAAAACTGATAGCAACTTCTCACATTTTATCATCCTCTTCTGTCAAAACTGTGCCCTAGAATACACTGTGATCGTTGTTTTCTTCCGCGTATCAAACGATTTCCCATATCAAACGATTTAAGTTTGGAGGCCTGTATTTTAGAATCTTTTGCCTTCTCAAAGGCCTCTTGTTGTGCCTCCCCAAAGATATTTTGTACCCTTTTTCTCAGTAGTTCAAGCAATGGCTCAACAATAGATGCAAAATCCTTCATAAACTTGGTATAGTATTCACTTAATCCTAAGAATGACAACAATTCTTGCTTATCTTAAGGTTCTGGTGCTTCAACAATGCTTCTTACTAATGATTCTTCAGGGCTAATTCCATCGTTAGATAGCTTGTGCCCCAGCTATTCCACCTCTGAATGAAACAATTTGCATTTCTCCCCTTTCACTGTCATGCCGCACTTTTGCAATATTTGTAATACTTCTTTCAATAGTCATATTCTTCTTGACCTTTCCTATATATTAATATATCATTTTGAAAATGAACTATTTCAGGAATTCCCTTGAATAAAACTCCTATCAATTTATGAAATACTGAGGTTGCTGAAGCCAATTCAAACGTCTTCCTATTGAATTTGTACAAACCACAAGGAGTGATAAAAGTTGTCCACTGTTTGCATTCCTCCGTGAGTTCTATTGGATGACATGCACTCCTAAGATCAATGGACGATAACATTTTGGAGTCCCTGATATTGTGCAACATCTCTGTTATATTTGAAAGAGGATGGGTGTCTACCACAATGTTGTTATTCAAGTTTCCAAAATCTATACATAGGCCCTCATTACAACCTTGGCGGAGGACCATGGTGCTATTAGCACCATGGTCCATGCCGCTAAGGTTGCAATTCCGCCATGGTGGATGGCGGAATTACCGCCCCATTCCAAGGTGAGTGGGGCGGTAATTCCCCATTCACCAATGGCCCCTTCCCCATTCCCATTTTTGCCCCATAGGGCATAATGGGAATGGGGAAAGGCGATAATTACGGCACCGTAAATTACGGTGCCGTAATTATTGCCAAGGTCCCTTTGCGGCATGGCTTTTAACGGCTGCAAAAAGCAGCCGTTAAACAGCCATCCCGCAAAGGGGACCTTGTAATCAGGCGTTAAGGGTCGGTGCCGTTTACGGCGCCGTAAACCCCTTAACGCCTGAGTCGGAATGAGGCCCATAGTCTAATTGTGTTGTCTGGTTTTATCACACCACATTTGACACCTGATCTGAATTCTCTATTTCCTCTGTAATGCCTTGCTTGATCACATCCTGTAATAGGACTTGCAAAGGTGCCATGAGTATAATGGGAATCCTCCTGACCTTACTCTTAAATGCTACTGCGCCCAACCTCAGCTTACTATGGGGCGGCTATCCTTTAAACAGGCCAATTCTTTCCATAAATATTTGAGGGAAGCTTGCAATCAAATCTTGTTGTTTTAGATTTTGCTCTGAGTAAAACCTGCTCTCTAGCACCAGCTTTAAACTCTATGCCAAACTCAGCCTGGTGGCACCAACAAGAATGGTGGTCCCTTTGTCCACCACTTTCACGTTCCTCACGATTTCCTTATTTTTAAATGTTATCTTTTGCACAAACCAGCCTAAGATGCCGATTAGATGTCCTGAATACACATATGGTACTTTTGTGACTGGATTCCGTTCCTTTACTATATCTTCCAATGCTCTTTTGAACATACTCTCAGGAATATACATGTGCAGCAAACCTGAGTCTGCCATCAAGGACATTTTCACACCTGCTATTTCTACCTCACATGAAGGCCTCACTATGTGTGCATATTCACTGTTGGCCTCATCAGGGTC
The DNA here is from genome assembly GCF_040938575.1 of Ambystoma mexicanum. NCBI lineage: Eukaryota > Metazoa > Chordata > Amphibia > Caudata > Ambystomatidae > Ambystoma > Ambystoma mexicanum. The sequence goes on from NC_090930.1 coordinate 666,304,166, forward strand.
CCATTCCATATGATCATTCTTGCGGCATGCAGAGTCAGGACATTCCCCCTCTGAACACTCAGATTTAGTGTAATCTACCAGTGCTAGTTCCCATATTTCCTTATTGCCATTGGGCCTGTAGATCTTAGTCATGCAAGCCCTAGCTATGTGACCGAACCTTCCAAAATTCTTGCATTTTTCGTTAATGGCAAAACAACTCTTAGAAGTAGCCACATGGTCCCATGACCCACATCTGAAACACCTTATGTCATTTAGTTTCTTAAATGTTTGACTATTGAATTCTCTTGTCCTTCCTTTCTCTTCCTCAGCCATGGTGCCACATATTTCTGCTGTCCCGGGCTGAGAATTAGCTATTTTCTTACACACCTTAGTAGAGTGTTCAATGCTTTTTGCAATACGTAATAATTCTTCTAGAGTGGGTTCAGATTCTTTCCAGATCCTTTCACTTATGTGATCGTTATTAGTGCGTACCATCAATTGTTACACGAGTTACAAAGATATTCATCAATGGATTCTCCGGTTAACTGATCCCTTGTGTAAAACGTGTGCCTTTCCAAAGCTACACTTTCCTTTTTTTTAAATTGCTTTCCCATTCTTGACACCACCTCTTCAAATGGGTTTAAACCTTCACCTTCTTGCCCTTGTAGTGTAGGTAGCAAATACCTACAAATGTATTGTCCTTCAGAACTCAAGTTATGCATAAAAGTCACCTTTTTCCTAGCAGCTGACAATATGCTGCCATCAATTGCATCCCAGCAGGTGTAGGATTCGGCTTTCCATCTCCTCCATAGCATGGGAGGACCACCAGGATTCTGAAGAAATTTAGGTGGAGGATCAATGTGCTGCATTGTACAGTTATTAATGTGCTTTCTGTGGCGATTTCAAGTGTATGTTTTCAGATATACTTGTTGTATTGTAATTGTTTTCAAATGCACTGTGCACTGTGCAGGGTGTTACTATTCCTCACATAGGGCGTGGTGAAGGTTGCTTTGACTATAGTGTACTTTCAGTCAATTATCCCCTTCCTAAAAATGTATTCACTTCGTTGCAGGAATACATAATCTGTGATTAGTTCCCTGTTCTAATATTACAAGCGCTGCAATTTATGTGTGGCTGATGCTCTTTAAGTACAATATGTGTTTGGATTTTTAATATTCCAGTTTCATTGTTGGCCAAACATGGACTCTTGGTACTCTATATATGTTTTATATGTTTTTGTCAGTTCTTTCTTTCCCTGATGAAGACGTTTCAAAAAGCGTGACATACGTCGAAACCGGTCGGTGAATTTTGAAGTAGCCAGAAGACAATGACATCTTTTTGAATCATTACTTGTGTGTTTTAACCAGGATTTATATATTGTTCCAGAAATAATCTCTTGTGCCAAAGGAAACTTGCACATTTGTGTGGAATTGTGTAACTATATTGTGTGGTGGTGTAATGTAGATAGGTCCATGTATTTATTGTATTGTATTGAATTGGAACTTAATAAAGCGCGAACAACACCGGTAAGGCATCAAGGAGCTAAAAAGTAGAGCGAAAGAAGGAGGACTTTCAAAGGTACTAGAATAAGAGAGTTTTTAGATGTTTATGAAAAGGGAGAAAATGAGGAATGTTACGAATTTCAACAGGAAGATCATTCCATGAGGCAGGAATGAGCACAGAAAAGGATCGCCCTCTCTCTCGAGTTCAGAGGAAACAAGGGATGCAGAGCAAAGAGAAGCTAGATGAACGAAGATCTCTGCTTTGTCTGTACGGTACCAATTTAGATTGTAAGAAATCTACCCCAATGTTGTGGATAGCTCGAGACAGAGGGCTCTGAACTTGATGCAACTTTTCACAGGGAGCGAGTGAAGTTGGTGGAGAAGTGCCTGAGAGTGAGCCAGTCGGCAGCATTCAGAGCAAGGTGTGCGGCTGAGTCCTGAAGAATCTGCAGACGTTGAAGAAGGGATTGAGGCTGGCCAAGACAGATTCTGTCACAGTAAACAATAGAGCCCATAATAGAGGGCGTGACAATTTTAGATCTGGGATTAGCCGGGGGAAATGGAAGAACCTTTTTTAACAATTTGAGTCTGGCAAAGCCGGCTTGGCAAGTTGCCAAAACCTGGGCTAATCTAGATCCAGAAGATATGATTTTTATGCCCAAGCTCTTCATGACAGAATTGGGTTTGGGGCATGGACCAAGACAAGAGGGCCAGTAATCGGAGGTCCAAAGAGAGTTAGAACAGGCGGAGCCAACCAGCAGAATCTTGGTTTTGTCACCATTAGTCTAAGCCAGTTTGCAGACATCCAATCAGCGACTGCAGAGCGGCAATTCTTTATCTTAGGAAGAGGATCAGTCGAAGGAGAATTAAGACGAAAGAGAATTTGCGTGTCATCGGCATAAGACAAAAAAGGATGCCGTGACTGGAAATCAGTTTTGCGAGAGCCAACATGTACAGGTTAAGCAGAAGACGGGAAAGAGCTGAACCTTGCGGGACCCCATAATCCAGAGTAATAGGGGAAGAATTAAATGAAGAAAGAGAGACAGTCTGAACCCGGTTCATATGTACTATATATGCACTATATGTGGATAGGTTAATTTAGTTAGGACGGTTTGTCGATTGTTTTGATGTATGGTTCATTAGTCCCTTTTTGTAATGATGATGCATTACTGATGATTATTAATGAAAAAATAAAATAACCTTTTTCGAAAGTGTTGCAATTAAAGTGTTGATCCATTGTTCTAGATTTGCTTTTTCAGATTTATATATTTCTTGAAACCATACCTGTCTCACACACCTCTCTTCTCCATCAACTCTCTTATTGCTCTCTCCATACTCTTCAACAGGGTCCCACCACCCATACCACCCCCTTGCTCATCCTTCATTTTATAGTGTATCCTAGATATGAAATGGTGATGGGTGGCAGCTGTCTGCTAATCAGCATCAGGTGGGGGCCCTGAAGGAACTATGCATTTCCCATGAATTTTCTCTAGTGTTAAAGACTGCCGGCAGCTTTGCACCAAGACAGTGTAAGCCCTGTCCACCTTCCGTGCCTGGCACACATTCCTCATAAAGGCCTGACTCCAGGATGGCCCTGCCCCAAAATAATGCTGCCGAACTAGACTGAAAGCCATCTTATAGAAAGGTCTCGGTGCTCTTGGATCCAGAGATGGGATGAACCTGCGGCTTGGTGTAAAAAACAAGTATGTCTATCTGTCTACAATGAGCAACTGGGGTGCATAAAAGTTGACATGTAACTCACAATTTCCCATGTCTGGGAGCTAGTAAGTGGCCTTTCGTGTTCCACGTATCTTTCTTCTTTCTGTGTCTATCAAAGAGGGATCTCAAGTTGCTATGCGGTGCATGATGTACAACTGTAGGCATGGTATTAGGAACTTGGGGCACATCCATACGCCAATTTTGTGGCCAGCATCTTGGAGCAGGCTGCAGTTCCAAAACCCAAGGATCTCTCGGTCACCAGGCACTAGCCTCCTAAATGTGACCTCATCAAACACCACTGTCTGGAATGTTGGGTTCCTTATAGAGAGATGTATGTCACTTGTCACTCAGATTAATAAGGTTACAAAGAACTGCTTCTATCAGATCATACAACTTTTGCACATTTTTCTTTTTCTTTTATTTTCTGTACAAGAAGATAGTTCTAGGGTAGTAGGTGCACAAATAAATTCCAAACTGGATTATAGCAATGCAATCTATTTGCAGCCTGTCAGAGGGTCTGAATGTGGTGTCGGCCAGTCATGTTCTCTGCCTGCAAAACAGAGACCATGTCTCATCTGAGTATAGATCCTTACATTGAATCAATGTCAAGAACAGGATGCTCAGGGGGTGCTGAAGAGCCCAGCCAAGATGGCTGCGAGCCTGTGAGCTCCCGCCTAAACCAACACATACCCGGGCAGAATCCTTGTTTAGCTGCTCTAACCATTTTCAAGAAACTCACTGCTTCGGCATAAACACCCTGGACATGACAGGAAGAAATCTGGGCATCAGGGGTGACCGCAGGGTGATAACCGGAGAACTGGGAAAAAACAACCTGGGGTGAGGGACGGTAGGCGGAGCTGAAGACCCTGGCCTGCTACGCGAGCCGAGGATGTGGCGGAAGAAAAGCGCCTGCATCTCTCCATGGCATGATGGGGTAAACCGCAGGGGTGCAGAGGCTACATCTCTCGGATTCAGGGTCAGGCAACAAGGACAAGAGACTGCTGTGACTGACGGGACCCTCAGAGGAAACCAAAGAGGTGGAAGAGAAGCACCTGCATCATCCGCAGAACAGCTAGCAGCTGAGAGATTGTGCCTCACCTTGACAGACTATCCCACCAGAAGCAGCACAATGTCGAAAGCATATAAATCCAACAAGCAGCAATCCAAATTGCACTTTGAAGCCCCCACAAATCGAAGACCATCCGGGAATGCGGGAAGCCGCGAGGGGTCCTCACAGACCTTTGTGACGGACCCTGGCGATGTACTCTGTGACATCAAATCCGTGCTAGATCAGGTGCAAGCTAGTATCCAGTCACTTGATAGCAAAATGCATACACTAACGTGCAAAGTCGACCACATGCAGGTACGCCTGGGCAGGCACAGTGAGTCGCTGGATGAGGCTGAGAGCAGGATGTCTATGGTTGAGAACGCACACACTAGGGCGACAAGAGAATTGGTAGACCTCAAGTGCACGATGAAGGAAATGCTGGATAAACAGGATGACCTGGAAATCCCACTCCCGTGAAAAAACCTGAGGATAGTGGGAGTAGCAGAGGCAGCAGACCAACACAACATGGAGGTAATGTTGGAGAACCTACTGAAAGAGTGTCTTGGCGATGAGGACTTCTCGGCTGTATTTATCATGGAGAGGGCCCACTGCATACCTAGGGTCACGAAACCTGAAAAGTGAATGGTTGACTGACGCAGTGTTCCAGGAATCCCTCTCGGGGGTGATAGATACATTCTTCAAGGTTAATGAGGGATTGGTGGACTCAGCAGCGACCCTATGGGAGAGCTTTAAATGTGTAATTAGAGGTGATTGCATATCGAAAGAGGCTGGGCACTGAAACTAATTCGGAAAGAATTAAGAGATAAGGAAGCCCACATAAAGGGGCTACAAATGGGAGCCCTTACACCAACACCCTGGGAACAAGCAGAGATTAGGAAGCAACTGCACCTGTTCAGTGAATTAGCCCACAGGGAAGTCAAATATATCCAGGGCAAAGGTGCAGTGAGTCAATACGGGGAGGGACAGAGTCGGGGAAGGTTACTAGCCAAGGCTTCTAAATTAGATGATCCCCAAGACAGAGTGCTATCCATAAAAGGTATATAGGGGGTAGAAAAGTGTGCAGAGCTAGATGTAGTCCAGCAATTTTGTCAATTTTATGATCAATTATACTATTCTCAGGTTCAGGTCCCTCGGGTGCAGTGGCACTGTACCGGTGTACGGGTACAGAGCGGGAACAATTGGGACGCCCGTTATCACTGGAAGAGGTATTGGGAGCTATACATTCTCTCCCATCTGGGAAATCCCCAGGGCCGGATGGGTTCACAGCAGTTTTATAAGCAATATGCATGGGAGCTGCCCCCCTACCTGCTGCAGATGTTCCACCAGAGATTGAAAGACTTCTCGCTGCCGGGGCCTCTGAGAGACGCAGTGGTGGTTGTGCTACTGAAACCAGATAAGACCTCTTATCGGCCTATATCACTGATTAACTTAGACAACAAAATTCTAGCCAAAATCATGGAATCCAGGCTGGCATCCAGGATGCAGAGAATGGTCAGAGCAGACCAGTCAGGGTTTATACCAGGTCGTTCTACTTCCCATGGTCTCTGCAGGATGTTTGGCCTGCTCTCGGTGGTGCGCCAGGATGAACTTTTGGACGCCACAAAAGCGTTTGACTCAGTAGAATGGCCCATTCTATTTGCGGTACTACCTAGAATGGGGTATGGGAGCAGTTAATTTTGTTAGTCGCGTTGCTATACACGATGCCCAGGGCCAAGGTCAGGGTGAATGGTCAACTCACCCCTAACATAACAATGGAAAGAGGCACCAGCCAGGGATGTCCCATCACTACTACTGTTAGCCCTGGTGATAGAACCACTGGCAGAGGCAGTCAGGGAGAGACTCCTGCACAGAGGGATACAGCTGTGTAAACACAGGATAGTGATCTTCCTCTACGCGGATGACATGGTACTCTTTTGTCTGGCCCCAAACACAACCTTGATCTGATTATGAAGGAGGTACTGGAATTCGGGGACTACTCAGGGCTCAAGATCAATCCAACCAAATCAGTCCTCTTTCCAACGACAGAATGTGCGGAGAAATATGAGGATGGGTGGGGGTTCCAGTGGCCCACTGACTACACCCGATAGTTAGGGGTTAACATAGCCCGCAATCCTGCTGGAACAGACGAGAACTGCGATGGGTAGATGGATGAATCTTCCCCTTAAACTCTACGGTAGAATTTCTCTGGTCAAAATGGCAGTACTACCGAGGCTCCTTTATGTGTTCCTTAATGTCCTGCTGCCACTACCTGGAGGGTACTTTAAAGACTTAAATTGACTGCTGATTTTCTACACCTGGCATGGGATTTTCCACACATTTCTGACTTTTGGGGGCGGGTGTTCGATGTACTCAGTAAGATCACGGGACAAACATTGGATCCCGACCCACTGATGGTGCTACTGGGCCATACTAAATCTGTCCGGGGGTGTGAGGAAACTAATCAGTTTGCTCCTGCTCTTGGCTAAGAGACGAGTGGCAGCAATGTGGGGAGAATGCAGACCCCAACATTGATCCAGTGGCAGGCCGACATCCTATATTGTAGTGATATGGATAAAGAATATAGCATAATGACTTACCTCAAATCAGACCCAGGGATATATGGGGCCCCTACATACACTACCTGAGAACACAATCGAGGGAGCAGGGGGTGAACCCTCAGCCAGTATCCGCAAACTGTGAGAATATGGTCAATGTATCAACCAGTATAGTATAATACCTAGAGGAAGCATGAAGAATGTATCACGGGCTTATCACTAGCATGTTGAAATGACTGTGAACTGTACCAGTAACTTTAATACATAATTAAGGGGAACATCTTCTGAACTACTACATACTCCAATGCTATGTAATAGAAGAACCAGTGTTCTTGACATTGAATAAAACCAAAGTTTATTTTTGCTCCTTGGGAGCTGGAGAGATCCGGAAAGGTCAAGTCATTTCATGTTAGTATGCCTTCAAAATTCATCCAGCCCCTGGATTATCCCCAGTCATTTCACATCCAGCCGACAGGTAATCTCAGTCCTCACCTATGAACAAAGCATAAACCCCCAGAAAGAAGTCAAAAGATTACCTGTCAGTGGGCAAAAGCAGCCTTTTTTCCGACCCATTAAGAGAGGCACAGAATAGCCATAGCATATAATCTGCTACGACCTTGAAAGCCCATCCATGCTCATTCTTCTGTGCATTTCCTGACCTGCTTTGCAGGAATCGCAGCACTTGGATGGGCTGACTTCTAACATATGACCAACCTTAACAGTAGTCTCATTGTTTGCACCCAAGATGGCCTCCCATGAGACTGAAAAAGGGCATTTGGCAATGGGATCCCACATGTTTTCATGTTCACTGGCCCAAGCTCCCGGCCTAGAGACAGTCTCCAGTCACACTCACAAGTACCCCTTCTGAGAAGCAAGCAGTCCTTCCTTAATCTAGTAGAATCTTTTGTTCTGTTTCTGATTCTTTTAGAGGTATTGTAGGAGGAATTAATGTCCTAATACTCGGTGGTGTCATTACGACATTGAATACATGTACCAAAGATTTAACTAAATGCAGACCCTCATGATTCCTGTAAAAATATGATCTCACCAGGATACTCGACTGATGTATCATGTTGCTTTTAGTTTTCGGCACTCAATGTAACTTCTGCTTTCAATGAGATTTCACTTTCTCACTTCTCACCTACGCAATTAGGTCACAAAGAAGGATGCGTCGGAAGCAGCCCGGTGCGGTTTGATGGCCGACAAGTCTGTGTCCATGATAGGGTCATTTTCTCTAGCTTTCCATTGGTGTCTCTGCTGCATTGCAGAGGAGCCATGGAGCAGTTTCAGAGCCGCTGCTGTTGTCGGCGTGGTGTCAGCATTGGCTGCTGGTATTTTGTTGGAACCCCGCTGGTGCACTGGGGGTGTAGTCGTGAACCACTGTGTGCTTCCATTTTGTGTTCAGCACTTATCAGCTTTGTGAATTATGGGAGCAGGGACTGTGCTTTCCTCAGGTGGGGTGTGCTTCTCCTCTTTTTGATATGTCCACTGTCAGAGTGCGCACCTTAAAACGGGCCCCAAAATGTTGCTGGAATCCATTTTTAAAGATAAGGTCACTGTATTGGAGCCTGCTACATGGCCCTCTCAATCAATGTTTAGCCCAGGGTCTGGGGATTTAACACGGCTGGACCTCTGTACCCCAACCGGGAGCTTGACCCCAAGTCGCATGTCTATTGTTTTGACAAAGAGCTCCTCGAGAAGACAGCGCCTCCAAAAATAGAAAGTAGATGAAACTAACACGGATAGGGGGAAGTCACTGGCTGGTGCCAAGATTAGCTGTAAAAAACGACGGAGACTGTTACTCAGGAACATGATGATGGTATGTGTAAAGAAAAAGTTGTGGACAGATCACCTTCACCTATCAGGAGCGTGAAAAATGTTATATTAGAAGCCAATTAACTATTGCCCAGGAGGGATACCAAGTTGCCAAATGATGTAAGCGATAATATGAACTGGAACTTCATCAAGAAGAAAATCATTACCGACCTTAATCAATGTCTTAATGGTTTGGACTTTGGCTGCTGGTTAGAATCTTTCTTAGCCTCATTACAAATGTCCCCAGCTAGGATAGACAATCAATGTCAAACTGATGGGATTGTCAGTCAGGCTTGTCCTCCCATGATGAGTGTGGCTTGCAGCCTCTGCTGGCGGCTTTAGTGAAGATTGTGCTCCCCAAGCAGCTGTGATGGATGCCATCTCTATAGACTCTTTAAACTCTCTGTGTGTTAGGAAATCATTGTCCATTAGAAATGGGAATGTCAGGAATTCTACAAGTAAGCCTTTGGCTTTGTCAACTAAAAATAGCTCTCTTTTCAAGAAGCACAGTATGTGTATACCAGACATTCTGGACCCTAACCTGAGGAGCAGTATTATGAATTCCAAAAATGTCATTCTAACCAATGTAAATAAAGCTGAGCGGAGGGAACCCAAACAGTCTTTAAAAAATAAGGTTTTCCATTGGCTACAAACGAGAACGGGTCCCGGGTGCATTTGAATGACGGACATTAGATTCCTTCATAGGACTCAAGTTGAGGATTGGTCCACAGAGGACAATGGTGACTGCATTATTGTAGGCTGTGCACTTAGTAACCAATGAACCAATGTAAGATGTGGCCCTTTGGCTTTTAAGATTAAAATCGTTTTATGATATAGTATTTGGACTGAACAGTTGGAATTTGATATCTCATGTCCTATATTCTGTTAGTTTAACCTGGTTTATACGGTATATTTATATGAATTTGTTTGTACGCGGACAAGGGTGTTGCTAGATCTGGAAGAGATCCGGGGCTACGCTAATGTTGGGGATGTTGGGACTCGGGACTAGCTAGCCTTTTGGCTGTAGTCCCTGAGCATCTATCCGGGGCTACAACCAAAAGATCAGGGGCTTTGTCCCCCTAATGCCCCCTAGCAACGCCTCTGTATGCAGATACCTTGCGCTTGTTGACTGATTTTCTTTTCTTTACTTCCATGCTGGTAGTGGTTTCTGTGCATTTTATTGTAGTAATTGGTGGTTAGCGGACACGTGTTTTGACCTCTCTGGGTCTTTATCAAGGCTAAAACCTGTGTTCCATTGTTGCCGGTTGTAAAGACTGGAGGGGGGTGTCTGTACTTCTACTATCTATATGGCAGAGGAGAGGCACAGAGGACCCCAGCCAAGATTCTCTATTATTGATAACGTAGTCGAGCAATCAAGGCCTAGCTTCTCAGGAGGTGATGCAGGCTGGTTCCTAAGTACAGTGTAGTCCCCAAGCCCCCACAAAGGAATGTCCACACACTGTATTACCGAAAACACAGTCTTTATATAATTAATATTCAAAGGTATGTACACTATAACAATAACGCACTTTGTACTCCGAAATCAACAACGGTAAATATATTCAATTCTAAAGTGGTACCACCAATGTTATTAGATCTCATTGAAGTGCATCAACTATACGGTCAGAATGTCACACAGATCAATAACAAGGAAACCAGCAATAGAGTTAGGAAGGAAAGCAAGATGGTTGTCACAATTGGCAGACTACTGGCCAAGCTACCTAGCCACAGTTCTGTGTGGAGATCCCCCCACCTGGGCAACCTGTAAAATAAAGATATAGCACAAGCCCAGTCCATATATTGCTCAGTAGTCTTGTTCTCTCCTATAATGTTTTTACCCCCCCAATGTACCTGGTGGAGTAGAGTTCTTTGAAGAAGCGTCGACGGATCCTTCTTGAGTGACTCCCTTTAAAGCAGGAGCCACGGATCGCCGAGAGGCATCGAAGAAGGTGAACTTGGCGTCGAAGACGTTGATGAGATGTTCGAGGGTGCCGAGACCACGACGTCGATCCAGGCAGGGCTCGTCGGCGTCGTCCTGCGAGGATGAGGTGTGCGGGGCACCTCGGCGATTGATTGTTCAGGACTGCAAAGACTTTCTGAAGAACTGTGGCCGAGCAAGGGCTTAGAGTCGTCAAAGTCTTTGTGGCCTTCAGGTGGCGGGAAACCCACCGGCAGATTCTCCTCGGCGGGTCGGCGGCCTTGACTTTCTCCGGCAGGACAAATCGGATGACGTTGCGGACAAGGGAGTCCTTCAATTCAAATGTTCTTAGGCAAAGGAGTGGGCGGCTGCGGTTGTCGGCGGCACGGCGTCAAGCGGTACCCTCTTCTGGGGCAACACGACTTCAATGGGCCTCCAGCAGTTACGCAAACCTGCGAACCCTGGTCGACGATAATGGACTTCGACAGCGGTGAAGTCCTGGTGCTTCACTTCGTTCTCCTCAGCGGTCCCCGTCTCCGGTCGGCAGACTTTCGAGGGTCTGACTTCCAGGGAGCTTCGGCGAAGGTTAGCGGTGCTCGATGGTCCCTCAGATCACGGGAAGAGGGCGCCTTACCAGGTCCTCTCTCGGATCAGTCTTCGACAAATTCGGCAGCTTTCAGATCAGGTCGAAGCAAATGCAACAGCAAGTCTTCTTTTTCCAGCTGGGCGGCGAGGATCAGATATACTATTCTGTCTCTCATCCACACTGCTGGGTCACGCTCAGCAGCCTTCATACAGAGGGCATTCATGCAGTCAGTCAGCCAACCAGGCACACAGTGCATTCAGGCCATCCTCCTCCCTCTCAGACACTCACAACAAGGAATGTGCAGTGAGACAAGTACCCAGCCATTCAACACTACACACTGCATTCAGGCCAGTTTCGGGCAGGGCTGTCTCAGTCTTTTCCTCTCATACCAGAAACCAGACAACCACAACAAGAAGTGTATATTGGTCACACACTCCATTCATCCAGGTCCCACCCACAGGGTGTACCCACAACATACATTCACTGGGAAGGCTCCAGCCAGTCTCGACTGGACTTCACCACAACACCATATATGGAACTTCCACCCAACAGCCAGTCAGGGGGAAGGGACAGAGTCAGGGCTTCCCAGGACTTTGGGGAAACAAGGTAACAGGCAATAGAAAGCAAGAGGCCACAGGGGCCATCTTGTTTTCTATCAGGAATCAACTGATTGCAATGGCAGGGCCTGGGTATCCCAAAATGGAGGATACTCAGAGCACCTGTCAAATTCAGCATGGAGCTGCCACCAGCCCATACCCTGCTCTGTGGGCCACCCACAGGTGCCCAAAAACATACACTAGGGGCACAGGGTTGTACCCCCACCCATGGGTGCCATAAGGGTATCCCATGGGTCTGTACACCAAACCAAAAACAGGAAGAGCTCCACTGCCAGGAGTCCCACATGGACTCCTGGGCAGAAAACAATACAGAACACAATGAAAAAGGACTACAGGACAAGGACAGGGAGGCCCTGTCCCTCCAATGCATTTCCAGCATCACACCGGTTGACAGACTTGTTGTGGAGTTTGCAGTCCTGTTGGGCTGTTGGCTAGATGGCCTGGAGTAGCTTGTTTTATTCACTTCCAGATGGGTTGTATGTATATGTCCTGTGTTTTCTGTTCATATTCTTGTGTTTTTGTGCACCTAGATTCCTGCGTGCTTTGACGCCATGTAAATAAATAAAACATGTTTTAAAACATGAAATAAAATTGATAGACCAGGCCACAGTCATTTCTCCTCAATTGTTGTATTCTTTTGATTCAATAGTATGCATTCATGGTGTTCATCGACTGTTATATTTTACCGCATTACTGTAACTCTAAATTGAAGTATCTTACTGCATTTAATATTCTGCTTTTATTCTCAGCCTCAATCAATGTTCTGTGCTTCACTGAAATCTACATGCCGTAAGACCCTCAACTAGTGTGTATTATTCATTTTCATTTAATATCCTGCATTCACAGTTTTCCTCAATTGATTTAACAGGTCATACATGTTGACTCTCAACTGAGAAATCTTAATGCATTCGATATTATGCTTTCACCATGACCATAATGTTTGTCTCTGAATGTAATTATAATTATTTCCAGAGACCCCCAAATGATGCATTTGTCTGAGGCTAATATTCAACTCTCACTCTGTCTTACCTGGTTGAACATCACTAACCTGATACATGTTTCCACCTTGGTTTGACCCTCAGATAAGGCTGCACACCTCCAACAGAGATAGTTTGGTTAACAGCTTTTGGGATTGTCTCTTTGTGTGCACTTATGACAATAAAAAGGCATCTGCCAATTCATTGAGGTATCCAGGTCCTCTGCGCTCAGCAATCTAGTTTGCATATACCATGTCCTTTGAAAAATCAGTTCATCAACCAATATCTCCAAGGATCCAAAGAAGCTAATATTTCAAAGGGGAAATAGTTCATCTGTTCTATGTCGTGAGCTCATTGAAATGAGGTACAACCATTCCCACATCACTCACACTCAGATTGATTTAGAAATCATGGATTTCAGCAATCCTCATGCCTCTTACATTTAGAAACTATCTGGGTGGATGTGGCAGTGGTAGAGCAACTAAGGATTGTAGCAGTGGGTCGGTGGATCGCTTTAGGGCCTGAGCCTTCTCTTGCTGTCATCTTTTTTTTAGCACTGCTCCTTTCTTGCATTCACCTATGTCTGTCACCGACACAGCACACCTGCTTTTACCACCACACTGAAGGGTCTTTCATGACGTTTTATTCTTCATCAAAGTGTAACAAATGTGATGTTTTAACTGCATATTTTGAAGAATCTAAGCATTGGCAAGAATGTAAGGAAGGAGGAAGTTCTCCTTGTATAGTAGTGCTTAGTTTGTATAGTAGTGCTTAGTTTGTATAGTAGTGCTTAGTGTTCGTGTCCCTCATTGATAGAGGGCATCACTCTACTTTTTACAATACATAATACTCCCTGAGCACATCCTTATCGGGCATCTGTAACTTTCGCCATATCATTGATATCGCCAAGGGGATTATACCTTCAGTTTTCCTTAGCTTAACAGAGCCCTGGGTGGTAAATAGCTCTGGACCATGTTAGAAGGTTTGGGCAGATTTTACGTTGTGGGCGGCTGCTTTAACCCATTTAATCCCCTTTTGAGAGTTAGATTGCAGATAGCAGTCATAAGCTCCGATCAAGAACCAGATTCGAAAGCCAGATTCTAAAGGTATCTCCATAGTACGTTTTTGACAATGACCGATATATATTGATGCCCCTGGTGTGGCTACCTTGATCCGCAAACTCTGCAGGCATTCTCAGTGAGATCCTGCTCCCTCGTGAGTCCAAACAATTGCAAGGCAGAAACAATGCATCCCTTCTGCTTCATAATAAAATATTCTTTAGAGGGAAGCATCTCATCCTGATAAAAATATAGTGCCATTTGCATCTGTTTTTGTATTGGAGAGAAGGATCAGTTGGGATGAGTGAGGGGTCAGCCTCTTTGGTGACTATGGGAAATGTCTATGGGGAAAGTTAAAAATTCAATGTAAGTACTGGAGACCTGTATTGAGGACTGAGGTAGTCTGTATATACCAAGCAGAGTGGCATACCCCACCAAAGATGCCTCTGAGAGGAACTTCAAGTTGAGTAATCCATCAAGTACCCCTGTGGAGCAGTCTGCCAGAGGGAGTATAGAGTGATAAGTGTGAGGACTCTGTAGGGACATAGTCAAAGAGCTATACTCAGTTGGTGAAATTGGGAGGGGAGCAATTCTTCGACTTCCCAACTGGTAGGTTACCTCTTTTAGGTCACTAGTGGTAGGGACAAGTCAGTAACATATCAGGCAGTGATGAATTGGCCTATTGAAAGAGCTTGCTTATTGGGCTATCTCTTAAATTACATCATAGGCCACTTTAGAGTAGTGGGAGGGTGGTGGTGTGAGTGGATATGGATAGAGATTTGGCTGAATTGAGCACCCGCTGACCCGGCAAGTGCCTTCTTAGATTTGGTAGGGTCTGGGCAGAAACAGATTCAAGTCAGGGTTTCTAACCCTATCGCCTATCTGGAAGACTCCTATTCGATGTTTGGACTAAGATGGGGAGAAAAATAGTGGGGAAATGTAGTTCACTCACTTAATTAATTAATTTATTTATTTATTTATTTATTTATTTATTTATTTGTTTGTATTGCGCCAGTAGCTCTCGAGCTTCGGGCGGAGAGACAAGAACACAAAGACAAAAAGTAAGACAATAAAACACGTAACACGAGACATTAGGGCTGCATAGGTAGGTGGGCAGGTTGTAGTATATGTATTACTTGAAGATGTGGGTTTTCAGTTGTTTGCGAAAGCGTTGGTAATTGGCTTCCATCCTTAACTGGCCAGGGAGGTTGTTCCAAAGGCCTGCTGCGGTTATAGGGAAGGATTTACCTGCCCCGTTTTTAAGTCTGAAGGGAGCTACCACTATCAGACCTTGTTCGGCTGATCTTAACTCTCTTGTAGGTTTGTATGGAATGATTTTAGTTTTCAGGTTTGCAGGGGCTTTGCCAAAAATACATCTATGCATGAGCGTGAGGGATTTAAATTGGACTCTCTCTTCAATTTCTAGCCAGTGAAGTTCTTTCCTGGCTTCGCTGATGTGCTGATTCCTGGTTTCTTGCTTAATGATTCTCACTGCATTGTTTTGCAGAAATTGGTAGCTGTCGTAGCAGTTTTTATTAGCTCCTAGAATTAGGGCATTGCCATAGTCTAGTATTATACTTGTACCCTCAACGCATGTCCTGCAACAACAGGGCAGAAATAATGTACACATTACTAATTGAGCTGCAAGGAATGTTCTAAACTCACATTTCAACTAAGCTACCTTGCAACCCGCAAGTGATTGCAAAGTGTACAATTGGCAATGGTAATTGAAAATTGCAGTATTCATTTTGTTCATTGCAACGTAGCACTTTGTATTCGTTAACACCCTGCCGCTTTGAGGATGAAGTGTTTTGCATATGCAACACCCTTCCGTACATTGGTTCCCTGTTTTTTTGTTAATCTCTTCTTTTCTGTCTTGTATGATTGAAATAAGGAGGATGTGTTCATTAAAAGTAAGACACAATACATTTAGCGTGGGGACATACTTAAAATAGTCCTTTAACCTTGCGTTCTTCTAGATTGGAACATGGTTTAATAAATCAAACAACTATTTGGGGTTCAGCCAAATACTTCACATTTGAAATATGCTATTAAATCCCAGTTGTAAAGAGTAACTGGCCAAGCGTTTGAAGAGTTTCTCACAGTTCAGATGGATGAGCTACTAGTGCTCTACTCAGTCTCTGGTTGCACGACAGCATTGAGGCAGACCAAAGAGATCTGCCAGGAGCTGGAAGATGTACCCTGATGGCTGCTAACAATCTTGGCTGCCGCTGGAAAGGGTTTAGGTACATTACTGGTTTTATTGTGTCAGTGTCCCTCACCTGTTTAGATCAGGACACAAACCCATATCACAGCTTGCTGCCTTATGGAATGGAGTTTTCAGGTCCCACAAGTTAAATGAAAGAAGATCCTGGGTTTGTCCTTCTCTGGTCACTTAAAGAAGGCTGGATTGTGCACAGAATGGCAGATCTTTGCTCTCAGAGAGGAATCTTGGAAGATGTGTAGGTACGGCAGACCATCCACACAATTCATCTTGGGTTGAGTTATATTTTGCACTCAAGTACTCATATCCCGCTGGAAAACGTTTTGGGAAGAAGCCCTCAGATTACATAGAAGAATTGGGAGCCCAGAGGCTTAACTCCTATGGTCTCTTTGCTCCTATGCCTCCAACCCCCTCAGGGTCAATGGCTTCTCCAAGCAATGAGTTGGTGGTAGATCTCTTTCTTCGGCTGGGGACTCCCTCTCGAACAACCTCCCTGCCTCTCTGAAACTTGAGGAGAACCATCTTCGGTTCCGGAAGCACCTCAAGACCTTCTTCTTTGCTTCTGCTTTCTCTCTTCCTCTCCCTTGCTGAATGCCTGGTTGAAACTGAAACTGCACTGCCATTGTGGCAACCCTTGCACTTCTGTTTTCTGTATCCCTACAGCCCCCCTAACAGTGTTTGGACACTTGATGTCTGCACTTACCCTTTGCACTTGCCACCAGTTGGCCACACTTTTTTTTATTGTTTTACTGTTTAATCCCATGTACTGCACTGCCCCTCTCCTTTCCCCTCACACTTTCCTCTCCCCTCTCCCTGTACTTGCACAATCTCAATATCACCTGGCCTAGTAAGATCGTTGTTTCTGTCTTCCCTTTGCTCCCCCTCCCTTGCCTCATTGCACCTTGAAACACTTGTGTATAAGCACGTCATAAATGCCATATGATATCATATCATATCATTGCCAGATATTTCCATCAAAAACCCGGGTAACATTGCATTTTGCAGGTTTTGCCATCAGACAGCCAGCTAGTGAATTCATTTCCAGATCTTGCCATTGAAGATTCAGGTAATCAACCCATTACCAGGCATCCCCATCAAAGCCCAGGTACTCACTGCAGTGCCACATATTGCCATAAAAATCTGGGTACTCACTGATTGAAAAGTAACATCACTAAATGCCCAAGAGAACAATTCATTGCTAGATACTTCTGTGGAAGGCTAGGCACAGACCGCATCATGCAGTAACTATTTTATGCACCAACACTGAAGCTGCTAGATAGAGGAGAGGAGTAAACTATCACTCCACTCTCTCTAACTCCCATACCTCCCTAAATTTACCATCAGTGCAAGGGAGAAGACCGGTGTCAGCAGGACATTGGGGATACAGGAGCCTTGTACCCTAATGCTCTCGCACATGAGGGAGGAGAACGCGGCAGAAGGAGATCAGGGAAATAGGAGCAAAGTACCCTGGACTTCGCACATGAAAAAAGAGAATGGGCATCAGTTATACAAGAGCACAGTACGCTGCTGCTCTCGCACACAAGGGTGGGGACTGGGGCAGAAGGCGATTAGGGATCCAGGAGCACAGTACCCTGCTGCGTTCGCACATGAGGGAGGAGCCGGGGCAGAAGGAGATTATGGATACAGGAGAAAGGTATGCTGGTGCTCTCCTGCACGAGGGATGAGACCAGGGCAGCAGAAGATCAGGGAACATTAGGGATCCAGGAGTACAGTATCCTGCTGCTCTCGAACACGAAGGAGGAGACCGGGGCAGAAGTAAATCAGAGATAAAGGAGCACAGTATCCTGGTGCTCTCGTGCACCAGGGAGGTGACCTAGGCAGCAGAAGATCATCGATCCAGGAGCACAGTACCATGCTGTTCTCGCACATGAGGGAGGAGCCCAGGGCAGAAGGAGATCAGCGATACAGGAGCACAGTATCCTGGTGCTCTCCTACACGAGGGAGGTGACCCGGGCAGCAAAAGGTCATCGATCCAGTAGAACAGTACCCTGCTGCTCTCGCACACGAGGGAGGAGACGGGGTCAGCAGGACAGTAGCCATACAGGAGCACAGTATCCTAGTGCTCTCCTACATGAGGCAGGTGATCCGGCAGCAGAAGATCATCGATCCAGTAGCACAGCACCCTGCTCCTCTCGTGCACGAGGGAGGAGACCCGGGCAGCAGAAGATCATCGATCCAGGGGCACAGTATCCTGATGCTCTTGCCTCCCTTGCTCTCCTTCCACAGGGCTTGAGAAAGGGAAGGGAGAGGGCAGAGATGTCAAGCTCCTATATGCACCTCTCTGAATACAGTGAGAGAATGGCACAGTGACCTTGCGCTTTTCCTGCTGCACTGTGTGCAGAGACAAATGTATACCCTATGAAATATTTCTGTAAGACCAAAGCACCCTATCACTCCACGAGGGTGTCTCTGACAACATATACTAATATTTTGCCTCTTTAAGGATGGAAGTAGCAGCCAAGAGTCAACACTAACAATGCATACTAGTCTTTTAAATGTATATATATATATATATTTTTTTTTTATTTCCGTAGCGGTGGCATTGTGCAAGTCAACGCAGCACAAATTATTTTCACTTTTGCCAGCACATATTTTTTCACTCCAAGGATGTATTCTTCTCAATTTGCAGGTCATATGGAATTGAACACCCCTCTCAAATACCGATTAGGTGTTTGCTTGACTAGTAATAGCCTCATGGCTACCAATTTGCAGGTGTGCCAACAATGAGAAGAATGGTTTGCAATGTGTGTAGTGCTCATAAAAGGTGGTGGCATTCTTTATACAGGGCAATGATGAAAAATGCACTTTGCAGAAACATCAGCACATTTTATGAAGTGAAGAATAATAGGAAAGTGTACAGTAATTAATTGAAGTCTCTGTCTCACATGATATACAGCTGGGATTAATTAAACTGTTCAAAACACGAAAAAAGAACATCTAGGTTGCTCTTTGCATGGCAGATCATGGTGCTTTAGAATAATTTGATATCTGAAATACGAGTTTTAATGACAGAGTTTTAGGATCATTAGAACTTGTCTCTTTATGCCTATTTCTATAAAACAATTTCCAGACTTACATTTTAAGATTTTGTGTTCAAACAAATCGAAGGACTTGTAAGGGCAAATGCCACTTAACTTCTCATTTAAGATCTTTCTCAATATTGGATTACTATTTTCTTTAGATATGGGACTATATTTCCAAGAGAAATTTCGTGCTGGTTCAGTGTTTCAGGAAAGTGCATATTTAAGAGTGTGGGGCAGATGAGTGGGTTTTAGCCGGGCTTCAACCTGAAGTTTGTTCTTGCCAGAATTCCTAGATATCTCTTTATGTTTTATATGTGATCCATGTTTCTGTATTGTTTCTAAGAGGGGGAGTCACACTCTGAGGACATATCTTATTCTGGAGGAATAGAGGTGGGCTGCAATGCAGTGGAAGTAGGCAATGATAATACATGTTCTGTGTTCTCGGGTAAAACATAATACACCATATTTCATTGGCTGTTCTGCTAATCAAATGACATCATTCTGGAGAATGCTTCGGAATTATTTTCAGGAGTGTGTAGCATTGAAGCTCAGGTGTACTTGTCTGCTCCCAAGTAGCTCCTTCTGACTGTTGCTGTGTGTTGGAAGGCCAGAGAGCAGAAGTTCAGAAACATCAGTCTGATTTTGGGGCGCCCCCCCTACTAACTAACCTGTCTCCAATCTGGAGGGCAGTTTGATACATCTCCCACTTAGTCTTTTGGCCCCTACTTGGAATGCAGTTTGAGGGATGCATTTATTTATTTATTATTTGTTATGAAGGGAGAACCCTGCATTTAGGAGCTTGCTCGCATCTCGGGCCGGTCGTTTTGTGCCTCTGGCTGCACGCAGGAACTCGGAAAGTAGGACAATGGGAAGGTTGGTTAATTGTGAGCCTGGTCCCGGCTCACGCCTGCTCTCCTGCTCCCAGCTGAAGGTCTCTGTGTGCGCCCAGGAAGGCAGGAGTATGCACGTGGATAAAGAGAGCAGCAGCAAAGTTGTCCACCTTCTGCCATCTGCGTAAAAGTAAATGGTATTGTGAAGAAATCACCCTAGGATCCATGATTCCATAGCCATGCAAAATGCAATCTGCTGAAAAAGCAGTGAAGCAAAGGAAGCAATAATTCACTGAGGACCTGCAAGACAAGGAATCATGTCAGTATGTACAGCGATGCTTCAGAAAATGTATTAGTCTTCCCACCATGATATCTTCTCTTTCCTTGCCTCTATACAAGAGCTGAGAAACTTCAGGAACCTCGTAGATGACCTCAGAGAAGTGAAGGGGTGCTTCTAACCAGAGAAGAAGAAGCAGGCTTTGAGAGGGCACCTCGGAGCAAGTGCCAAAAGAGTCTAAAAGAGCAGAGAGGGAGGAAAACAGAAAGATAGTGGAGAAAGTCAAGTTCAATACACGCATTGCCCAGCGGTTCTATGATCTTAGATTGGCAGGCTTATTTTTTAGGAGTTTTTTGCTGACATTTTTGGCCAAAAAGAACTAATCGATTTTTTTTTAGATTTGGGGGCACCCCCAAACTCCCTTCCCTATTTTGTAGTCCCTATACCCCACACCCTCTATCCCTTATATGCCTTTACCCGCCCACCCCCTAAATATTTCAAAGAATTAAAGAATTTTTCGGATGAAAATGTCCAGGAAAAAACGTTCTGGAAAAAACCTGGCGATGTAATGACGTCTTACCTTGCACAGCACTGTGTCCAAGTCCATTCTTTGTTTATTATTTTTTGTCTGTGTCCTTTCTGAAAGTGGTAGCAAGTTTCTGCAGAACAGCATATTGGAATGTTGTCTCAGGTTTTAGGACGCCCCTGCAGTTATGTGGGCCCCGTTCATCAGTTTAGTCTTCAACAGATGCTCAAGTTCAAGATCGATCCCTATATCATGGACCACATCAACAGTAGTACCCATTTACAAAAAAGGTGACAGATCCAACCCACGTAACTACCACCCAATAGCCCTTCTGGACACTATCGGCAAGATGTTCAGACTGCTCCTCTTACAAAAATTCCAAGATTGGGCAACATCAGCACTCTGTGCAGATCCTCTCCAAGCCGGTTTTAAGAAAAATTCAGCAACAACAGTCAACATAATGTCAAATCATTATCAAAAACAAAACCCTAGAAAGCTCCGCAAGCAAAGAAAGCAACAAAATTGAAACCGTTATCCACCTCCTAATGAACTGCACAAAAATCACAGAAATCAGGAGAGCATACCTACATCCTGTAACAGCCAAATATAATACTCCAGAAGAGGAGGCGTGGTGGCCTCAACTAATGAGTGGCTCCAAAACTTCCTGGACAATAACGGCGGCAAAGATCCTCCAAACAGCCTTGGAAGAATGCAAAAATTACTCACAAACTGACGATGAGAACAGGATCGTCCTGAATGACTGAAGAAGACTAGTTGGTCACAAATTCCTTGTAAAATATACTAAAGTAGATACACACAAGTAATAACAAATAAAAAAATATATATATAAGCCTGGTAAGTTCGTGAAGGGAAAGTCCTTCAAGAAAATCATCAACACAGTGTTGGCGGGGATCCCTCTATTCAGTTAATCAACAGGATATCTCGGGTATATTGCTGGTGTGCAGCGATTTAAGTTCACATTGGTAAAGCCAGTAGTGCTCTCATCAAGACTTTGTTATTCAATCTCCGATGTTAGCTCTGATTGGTATCTTTAGTCTTGCCCATCCTTTCCCTAATTTGTTCTGATAGACTGCCTGTCCCTATTATCCTCCCCACACCATGTCCGACCTATGAGTCCCCAGGGTGTATGACCCACAAATCCATGGTTGGGATTTCGCGGGGTGCAGATAGTTTTCTTTTTTTTTTCATCTGACAGGAGATGAGCTCAGCGTGAGCCCATCTCTTGTTCAAGGAAAAAAAAAGGCAGAAAAAATGGCCACCACCATAAAAACGGAAAAGGGACTAGGTCTTTTTTCGGATGATGGCGGCCCTGGAAAACAAGTTCCAAAATGGTGGCTATTTATTTTGACATTTTCTTTCTTTTTTTAAACTGTGGGCGGTGCATGCACAATCACACCCTGGGAAAGGCAGATTGTGATTGGTTAATCTTTCTTTACTGGGTGCAAATTAGGCATCTTGTTGATACCAAACCTTTCCATCAAAACTTCTAGAAGTGGAAATTGCCAATCAATAGAAATTAACAGATGATCTGTGTGGCAATCCACCCTTTTCCAATAGAAGTATGAGTTGTTCGTCAGTGCAGAGCAGAATTCCCTCTGGGCTATGACTTCAGACACAAAAGAGATGTATTTTCCATAGCCATATTTTACAGCACATGCTTCTGGTAGATGTGTCCCTGGAGCTGCAATAGTATCATTGAATAACTTCTGAGTGTACGTATCGGAGGCTGCAGCAGGACAGCCATTGTACTTGGTTTACAGCTTATAACAGAACCAGCTTAGACCGACATCTTCACCTCCCCACAGCTGGTGAATTCTTCAGTTTGTTCATAGCTGCAACAGCCCTGTGTTTGCAGGTTGTGGCCAAATCACTTTCACAATCAAGAGATTCAAAGGATGGTACAGACACTCAGGTCGAAACACCACAGACAGGGAGCAGAGGTATGAGGTCTGAACTAGTTGTGGGGGGCAGTAATACACCTTTGTGGATAATAAACCTCTAGTGTGCTAATACGTGTTATTTGTCAGCTGGAAGTTGCAAGAGCTAATCAAGAAATCAAGAGCCTGATTCTCAAAGATTTTCACTAGAGCAAATCAGCAGATCCCTGTGGACACCTGCTTTATACAGAGTATAATCAATTCACAAAACCTAATACCTGAGCAAATCTGGAGATGCCTGGAGCATCTCTGAAATTCCCCTGAGCACATCTCTGTAATTCACATTTGCACCTAAGCATCTCAAGGGTTCTTCAGGCACCTTCAAATGTGCTCTGAATTTAACTTTGTGAATCAGGTATAAAGAAGCAGGTACAAATCGAAGATGCTCACGCATATCTCAATTGCTGCCACAAATATGTTTCAAAATCAGGCCCGATTTCTTTGGAAAAATGACATTGGAACTATAGATTATCAAATTGTTGGTGATAGTCTAGGGGACTAGTGCAAAATAAGCCCCACTAATGCATAATACCTCTTCTTCCTCAGACTAGGGGCATATTGAGCAGCATCACACAGGGCTAGATGTACTCTATATTTATTTTGTTATGCAACCTCTGAAATTCCACAGAATAAGTAGGAAGTTACATGTTTGCATTAGACAAAAATAGAAGATTATTACTTGGGTGGGGTGTGAGTGTATGTTATCCATAGCCACAATAACCAAGCTCCCAACCACAACCATATTACTAGGATCCGTTGGATGGGATACGGACATATTTGTAGAGGAGAGCAGGTATTTTAGCCATCACTTCATTTCATCAAAGAAACTTGCCTAAAGGATGACCATTGTGACAAGGTAGCCTGCCTCAATTTTGTGACCTTCCATGGGGTAAAACACTGGTCTTTGTGTCCCTGCAAGTGAGCAGGGGAGAAATGGGTGATATGAGGAGGATCCCCTGGTCACCACTGCTAAGACCTCATCTCTAGGCAAGGTGGAGTCGTATGGCACCAACTAGGGATGGGGTCATTTTAAAGGGCAGAGCTTCAATACTAGGGAAGCAGAGACAATAAGGGATAACCCCAAAGAAGTCTTCTTTAGCTTTGACTGAAGCTGAGGATTCTGTAGCTATTGCCCCTTGAAGAACACAGAATTCAGCCTTAAAAAACAAAGACATTCACATATTCCAGCCAACGTTCAGCTTTGCAACTCATCGAACAGCAACTGTTACTGCTACCGTAAACCCAAGACTCATGTTCCTATTGTAAGGTGTATCTCCCTATGGGGCACCAAGAGGAGGGGAAGAAGCAGCAACCTGTAGGAGTCCTGAGCCAGGGATACTACACCTTATTGCACACATGTGCGAACGAGAACCCATGGGAAAAAGCGGATGGACCCTCATTTGGGGACCTACAGCAGATCACTGAATGTGCATAATGGCCCAATGGAGGGGAGGGGTGTAGACCCTTCCCTATTGGCCAGCCCAGCCCTGGCGGTTAGCTGTTGTTTGGCTGAACCAGGTTAAATAATCAGTCACAGCCTCATGTCATTCAGTAAGAGTAAAACTCCATATTTATATAACAGTACATAGAGAAGAAATAAAAAACAATCAGCTCCTCAGTATGTTCGAGTAATATGACATTTACAATGCCCCTATTTCAGGTGCTACATAAAACATTAAAAGTCCTCCTTACATTTCCTCTTCTTTGGTTTCAGCACTCTTTAACCCCCAGTGGGGTCACTTGGGGGACAAGACCATTCAAAGTTGAGAAAAAAATAAATATCTCAGAGGGATCACTTGTGAGCACGATCATTCACATTTCATAAATAAATAACTGTTGCCCCTTCAGTGGGGGCACCTGAGAACAAGATCCTTCCATTTGATACGTAACTGACTGTTTCACCTGAGTGGGATCACTAGTGAGCAAGATCATTCACATTTGATAAATAAATAACTTTTTTTCCCTCAGGGGGAGCACTTTTTGAGTGAGATCATTCACATTTGATAAATACTTATTTCACCTCAGGGGGAGAACTTTTGAGTGAGTTCAATCACATTTGATGATTAAATACTTATTCCTTTGTTGTAGACCCCACTGGGCAGCTGCAGACTACCACATTGCACCCAACAGACAGCGCAGACACCAAACATTCCATACCCAGATGTACCGAGGGAAGAGATCCCTCACAAGAGCAACACAGTTCTCCGGGCAGGTATTGGCTGTTAGAGTAACACACGCTGCAGCAGCCGTGACGAGAGTAACCCTGGCTTAGTTTCTCAGCAGGGTTTGATCTACGTAGAAAGTTCCGGCGGAGTGCCTTGACACTTGCTCTTTGCTGACCATACACAACGCACTAGTTTCCCTCCCCGCGTAGAGGGAAACGTAGTGAGGCCTAATGAGGTACCCATACCAATGAGGGTCTCTCTCTTTCCCTCTCTCTGCCCTGGTGGCTTATGAACTCCCACACCTCCTCTCTTTGAGGGAGTGAACAATGGCCAAATAGCAAATGGAAAAAGAACTCATGGAAACCCGCCCCCCCGACTCTGCGTACGTGTGCACACCGCTAGCTATCATATGAGACCAACTCTGCTATCATATTTTCCAGTACACTCCCCTGTGTTTTACTTCCTCATGTGGCAAAGAGAAATGACAGTGCAGCCACGACCGTAAGCAGCCCAACAATATACTTCTCTCCTTCACTAGTACCGCACTATGCAGCCCGCTCTGTAAACTTTTCCACAACCACCTCAAGTCACGGAGAGGAGAACAACCTTTCAAGTCAGCTACTGACTGTCCCTCTTTAATGGCGCGCACACACGGGCACTTTCAGCTCACGTTGGGCTGTCTGCCTCACATGTTTGCCTGCTACCTCATCCCTGGAGAGGGGAGAGCGAGAGCTGGCCCAGTAACTCGGCCCACAGCAGAACTCTCCACACCGGAGGGCCTGGCCGCCCTGCACGTTCCTGAAGACAAGCCGAGACACTGTGCCCCTCAGCCCAGCTATATAAAATCCCTGGTCCTGTCCTCCTATCACCCAGATGCAGGGAACCGGGGACAGGATTTTTCTTGAAATCACCTCATCCACGCTCTCATTCCCCTTCCGTGCGGGCCATACCATGTCCCTCGGGATCTCAGGAAGGAGAATAATCAGTCATAAAAACAGGACTGAGCAATATGAACGTAGGCACCCAATCCATACACCACAATGAAATGACCATGCTGGAATGTGGGGGTTACACTCACCCCCTGGTCCTTCAAAACCCTTGTCCCCAAGGGTTTACCTCATCCCTAGGTACATACAATAACATTTGACATTTCCCATTCCACGGCAATGGTACATTCCACCATTGTCGAGCATAACACATTGGTTTAGAGGATAGCACTGTACAAGTAGTTATTGGCACATGAAATCACCTTTGGATGGCTCCAGACTGGTCTCCAGGAGAATCGTAGCTCAGCATTCTGATGGGCCGACCTCTCGTTGAGGTCGCCGATGCTCGTAGTATCCCTCTGAATGATCTTCAGATGCAGCTCCTGGAAGTTCTGTGGATGCAGGCGGCCTGTCCTCAGTCACAGATTCTGACCTTGGCAGTTGATCCTCTGATGGTGTGGAGAAAATGTCCATGTCTCCACCAGCTGATACCTCCCTCCGGTTCTCAGTCTGTCCGGAGGGATCTGGAGTTGTAACCTTGTGTCCAATCCAATAGGCTATCTCTGAGCCTTCAGAATGTTCATCTTCTTCCTCTTCTATTAGCCTGGACTGAGCATCGGAGGGCTTTTGGGCTACCTCTGTGATTTGAGGCCCTCTATCCTCCGCATTCTTCTTCTGTCTTTCATTGGTGGCCACAGACGGTACAGTATTTGGTCTAGACGGGTGTAGGACTTCCCTGTGAATTGTGTCCTGTGCCTGAGTTCAGGTGATCCTCTTACTGGGGGAAAGAAGGGCTTCGCCAGCAGTTGGATCCATCTTCATACCATCCCCTATGGGTAGGAGGTGATTTCGGTGGAGTGTTTTCACATCCCTCGGGGTGCCTTCCCTTCTCAGTCTGAACACGGGCAAGCTGTTCAACTGTCTTTCGATCAGGTATGGCTGTGATTCCCATCGGTCTCCCAGCTTGTTTCACCTTCTCTTCCCTAAACTCCTGATGAGCACCCTATTGCCGGGCTGTAGGTTGTGGAACCTCACTTTATCATCATACCTTCTCTTGTTTTGCTGTGCGGCTTGCGCTAGCTGAAAAGCCTGTGACAATTGGTCCTGAAGGTCTCTCACATACCTGCAGTATTTTTCGGCGCCGGTCCTGTCAGAGGCATTCCCAAAACTTAAGTCTATGGGTAGCCTGGCATCTCTTTCAAACATCAGCTGATATGGGGTGAACCCAGTGCTATCATTCCAGGTGCAGTCATAGGCGTGAACTAGCATGGACACGTGTTGGCTCCACTTCAGCTTCTTTTTGGCACTTAGTTTCCCCAGCATACCTAACAAAGTACGATTGAATCGTTCAGCTTGCACATCCCCTTGTGGTTGGTAGGGGGATGTCCTAGTTTTCTTCACCCCAATCAACTGCATGAGTTCTTTGATGAGTTTGGATTCAAAGTCTCACCCTTGGTCGGAGTGTAGATGAGCAGGCCAGCCACAATGCACAAAGAAATTGTCCCAGAATACTTTAACTATGGTATTTGCCTTCTGATCCCAGTTGGGAAAGGCTTGGGCATATTGGGTAATGTGGTCAGTCACCACCAAAATGTTCTGAATCCCACTGTTGTCAATTTGAAGGCTCAGGAAGTCCACAATAACTAAGTCCATGGGTCCAGAGCCCTGTACATGTTGTAGTGCGGCAGCTGGGTGACTTAGGGTTTTTTGGGCGATGCATCGTGCACATGTATGGCAATACTCTTCTACTTTAGGGCCTAAGCGCAGCCAGTAAAATCGACTTCGTACTAATTCTAGTGTGCGTTCACATCCTAGCTATCCATGTCGGTCATAAAGGGCTTGCAGGGCCAGGTTACACAGTGAATGGGGTAGCACATGTCGGTGTATAAGTCGCCCTTGGATTTGGCTCTCTTTATACAGAACTCCTCCCTTCAGCACTAGCGATTTTCATCCCTTGCGATATATCTGATGATTTGGCAGGTTTCTGCTGTCTGGGAGTCCTATCACACCACTTCTTTGCTCTGCAGTACTTCACATATTTCCAAATCTTGCAACTGTTTTTGTCTCAGCTCTGCAAGTTCATGTGCGTCAGTTTGGGGGTCCACCAGACTGGTTGTGTCACAATAACTCATGGGGACCCCCTTTTCTGTCCCCCCTAGGCAATCGATACATTGGGCTGACTCAGATGTCTGGCACATTCCTTTCCGGCAAATAGCCTTCATCGTAGCCACCGAAGCTGTCTAGAAAAAAGTGGACTCAGAGCTGTCATCGGCGGGGGGGTCTTCGGGACAGTGCATCAGTGTCTATGTTACTGACTCCAGGGCGATATTCTAACTGGAAGTTGTACATGGACAACGCAGCCAATCAGTGATGGCCAGTAGCATCTAGTTTGGTGGATTTGAGGATGTATGTCAGAGGATTGTTGTCTGTCCTCACTGTGAAAGTAGCTCCATAAAGATAGTCATGCAGTTATTCTGATACTGCCCACTTCAGGGCTAAGAACTCCAGCTTGTGGGCAGGATAGTTCATTTCAGATGGGCCCAGTCGGCAACTGGCAAAAGCCACGGGCCGGGTGGTGCCCTGTAGTTCCTGATAGAGTACGGTGCCCAACCCATCCAAGCTGGCATGGACATGTACAATGTAGGGCAGGTGGGGATCAGCATACACCAGAAAAAGCGCCTTCATAAGAGTTTTTTTAGCCAAGCAAATGCTTGCTCACACTTCTCACTCTAGCGCAGGGTGAAGCTCTGGTTGAGATGTTATTGTGTTGTGGACAGTTTCCCACAGTTAGCCGCTGTCTTCTGTGGGGCTGGATAACCCTTGGTCAATTCAGTGAGTGGTCGGGCTATGTTGGCGAATCCTGGCATAAACCTGCGGTAGTAATTGCAGAACCCCAGGAAACTTCTCATTTCCGGCAGATTTTGCGAACAGGACCAAGTCTTTCGGACTTCCATCTTAGCAGGATCCACCCACACTCCTTCGGCAGACACCACATGGCCAATATACTTCACACTGGTGTGCCAGAACTGGCATTTTTCTAATGATACTTTCAGCTCCTGCTGTTGTAGATGATCCAACACTTTCAGTAACCTTTTTGATGTTCTTCCAGGGTCCTCCCTAACACAATCACATTGTCTAGGTAGAGCAGCACCTCAAGTAAGTTCATATTCCCAACCGTCTTCTCCATCAGGTGTTGAAATGTGGCTGGTGCTCCCAATATCCCCTGGGGTATACGAGTGAAATGGTAAAACCCCATGGGGCAGATGAATGCAGTCTTCTCCTTATCCTCGGGTAACATAAGAATCTGGTAATATCCGCTCTGTAGGTCTAAGACAGCGAACCACTTGCTCCCAACCAAACAGTCAAGGGCCTCATCCACTGTGGGGGTAGAGCATTGGTCGGGCACCGTCCTGCTGTTCATTCACTGGTAGTCGAGGCGCAGACGCACATCATTGTTCCTTTTTCTGACTACCACAATTGGCGATACATAAGGGCTTCTCGACTCCTGGATGACACCTGCCTATAGTAATTCTTCAAGATGACCCTGCATGTCCTCCACATCAGCCAGCACTATTCTTCATGACCTTTTTTTTTCTCGAAAAGGGGTGGTATCATTCAATTGCATGTGATGTTTCACTCCCTTGGCTTCCCCCAAGTCCCAGTCACTGGTCCAAAAGACATTGGTGCTCAGGTACAGCTGATCTCATAGATTATCTTTTTCATGTTCTGACAACGGGGATTCTCCAAAGTTTATCTTTCCCACATCCAAAGGGCAATATAGGATTGTGGTTCCAACCACCTGTGCCACTGACTCAGCAATGTGCAGCTGGGCGATCGTAAGCCCGCCTGGGAGCGGCACGTTTTATTCTGTGATATTAGTGATAAGGACTCTAATGTGTGTCACTCCCTTCCCAATATCACTGAGCAACGTCAGCTGGACCATCAGACCTCCAGGCAGTGCTTCTCCTTCTGGCGCCTCCATCACTAATCTCCGGTAGTGGTAGGTTCCTCGGATTTGTACATGGCCAGGCACCATCACCGTCTGACCAGGCAATATGTCCAGTTGACTGTTGTTGGTGGTGGTCATATCTCCCACCGGCCCTTCCGGTTGTCCCACCTTCTCCTGGCTTTGCTTGAGCTAGGTCTGCTGGCAGGATGGGTGCTTGGTCAACAATGGTGCACATTTGGGACCTGCCATTTCCACACACATTCTGGCGAGTGTACCAAACAGGTCAGAGTTGTTGCCCATAACCAGGGCAACCTCTGGATTCTGGGTCTTGGTGGTACAGACTAATGCCAGGCTGGACAATGTTGTGGTTACCCTAGTCATATACTGATTCAAGTGGATCTTCACTCTGACTTACCCAAGATATTGGCAGGTTGCATCTCTGACTCCCATCAGATTTAACCCCTCCAGGGGTTCTAAAAGCAGGTGGTACATATATTGGTGATAGTAGGGCTCACACCCAATGGTGACCTGGGAGCCAGTGTCCAATAATGTGGTAGTTCTTCATCCTTACAGATCAACTGGGATGGTCATAGTGGGTCCAATTAGGCCATTAGGGATACCTCTGGGAACCCGGGCTTGAGTTTGCAGTTTGTGACAGGTCACGGGTGACCCTTTCTTAGAGTTGCAGAGCTCATGGACTAGGCGGAGATGGTCAGCTGTGGCACCTCCCTGACCCTTATGGTGATACCTGGTGGTAGGTGGTTCAGAATTCTGTGTCCGGATAGAGCTGCAAGACTTGTTGCCAGTGGAGCTCACTGTTGTAGTCGAGGTTGTAGCTGCTCCTCCGTTACAACCTCCTGGGCATTTCCCGACAATGCTCGGGCTGGAGTCAGTTTCAAGGCATTAAAACGGGCCGTTACTCTGGCATAGTTCTCGTCTTGGTTACACAAGTGAGTGGAGTGGGTGTCATCTCCACATCGATGGTAAAATCGCCATGGTGGTAAGGGAGCAGAGGAGGGGGAAATATGCTCTTGAACCTGTCGAAATGTCTGGTGTTCTCTTTCATATGATGAGGGAAGAGCTTCTCGGCCTTGCTGCTGATTGGTATCCAGACTCTCTCTTATGGTCAGCTGGGTCTGCAAGTCCTTCACCAGTCGTTGCAACTCCTAAATCTGTCTCTGCTGAGAAATGGCATGGTTGGGTGCTCGGACCACGCCTTGGACAGGATGGCTCTGGACAGTGACATCCCCCGTTACTTCTTCCAGTACCATTATCGCTCTTTGTAGGTGCTCATAGGAAGGGGGGGTGTCCAGTTTCTCACGTAGTCTCAACTGCAAAATGGGTATGGCAGCCTCCTTCGCCCCTCTAAGTATCTGCTTCAAATGACAATGGTTCAATTGGGAAGTCTCTACTCATCCTCTCTGGTGTGCCATGCGCCAAATCTGCTCAATCCTCATTAGAAAATCAGATAATTTCTCTCCCAGCTTCAGTGATGTGGCATGGAACTTCATCAATAAGTCTTTCCCTGGTTCGGTGATGCCAAACACTCCTTCCAGCGCTCCCATCACTTGCATTGTTGTCGGGTCAGGACTTGCGAAGGGACTGTACCGTCTGTAATGTAGGTCCTCGTTAGGCCTCTATCATTTGCCTCCTCTTTTCTTGGTCTGACACTTTTCAGTCATGTAGCATAAGCTGAGTGAGGTCGGCCCACACTTCATAGTTTTCTTCTCCTTTAGGCACCGGTTGTTCACTGGAAAAGAGCCGTAAGCAGGTGTAGGCTCCATGTTCACTAAGCACGGGTGACAGGGATTGTCGCTCCATAGCTACTTTAACAGCTTCAGCCACTACAGCAGCAATGACTATAGCATCTTTAGTGGGGGTAGTAGCTTCTGGTCGCAGAGGTATGGCCATGCCTCTAAACTCCAGACATGGCAGGTAATTAAAGGTTCCCAGCCTTGAATCTCTGTGGGCAAGATTTTACCTGTAAGAAAACTTCCACAATAACATAGCATATAACATTTGGTATCTTGACCAGGTACACGGCCTATACTTTTCACTTTACCCATGATGGGTTCCAAGGCACCAGTCACGGCTAAGACTTAATCGGTTGTAATGTGCAATGGACCTCGCCTACTATAAAACAGGTCTCTGGACTAAGCCCCTCAGCTTTTACCCATGTAACACATTCATACGACATTTTTTTTCTTTGCTTTGGTTGTTCTTTGTTGTTGTTTTTTAAGGTAATTAACCACTAATGTACGACACAGCTCCCCATTTGGTAAACAGGAGACATATACCAGAATTCCTCTCTATATGGTAAAGGGCCCCCTGGGATCTCAGCACTGCCTCCAAAAATGTAAGGTGTATCTCCCTATGGGGCCCCAACAGGAGGTGAAGCAGCAACCTCCAGGAGTCCAGAGACAGGGATACTACACTTTACCGCACACATGTGCGAACAAAAACACAGGGGGAAAAGGTGGATAGACCCTCATATGGGGAACTATAGTAGATCCCTGAATATGCAGAATGGCGCCATGGAGGGGGGTAGACCTTTCCGTATTGGCCAGTCCAGCCCTGGGGGTTAGCTGTTGTTTGGTTGAACCAGGTTAAATGATCAGTCACAGCCTCATGTCATTCGGTAAGAGTAACACTCTGTATTTATATAACAGTACATAGAAAGAAAAAAACAATCAGCTCCTCGGTATGTCCGAGTAATATGACATTTACAATGCCCCTATTTCAGGTGCTAAACAAATAAATAAATAACTCAGAGGGTTCACTGGTGAGCAAGATCATTCACATTTCATAAATAAATAATGGTTTCCCCTTCAGTGGGAGCACCTGCGAACAAGATCCTTCACATTTGATACGTAACTGACTGTTTCACCTGAGTGGGATTACTAGTGGGCAAGATCATTCACATTAGGATAAATTTTGTTGCCATTTTCAGTAACATTTTATTATTGCGCAAAGTACCTTCCAGTACCGCGCAATGGGGCCTTTGCATTTTATGGCCCTAGACATCCCTTTTTCTTTTAATTGTAAACTTTTTATTGAGCCTTACCACGTTTACCGTGTGTGGCTCCAGACTGTGGTTAGTGTTGGACATGGTCCTACCACTAGATCTATTGTTTGCTCCGTTTGACATTTTGTTCCTTTGCCTTCCCCCAGCCTTACAGGGCCGGGATTTCCTTTTTTGAGCATGCATTTACCTGTGAAAGCCGCTTCTTTCGTGGGCCTCTGCAGATCACGTGTGTGGGCACCCAGGAAGTGGACTGGGACTGTCTGGTCCCAATCCGCACTACTGGCAACCAAGTGCCTGGTGTGCATAGGAGCATGAGGACCCTTGTGGCCACTGATTAGACCACTGCTGGTGTGCATGCATGGAGCAGATCTCACCATTCATGGGCTTGGTGCAACCACTCACCTGACTGTGGGTAAGAAGAGGGGTCCTGCATTCATTCCAGTAGATCTGAAGATGGAATCAAGTGCCCTGAGGAGCCTAGCAGAACAATAGATGATCCTTGAGCAGGCCTGGCACTCAAATCCCGCTGCTGTCCTTGTGCAGCCCTGCTTTGCACCTGATCTCAGAAGAGCTGTGAAGATGCTTCAAACTCTTGGAGTGACGGGACCAGTCGCTCTCTATGCCTCCTGTTAACCCTGCAAGTGAGCGTGTTCTGAAGTGTGCCTGGGCCATCCAGTGCGCTGTCCAGCTCAACCCTAGGTTGCGATGTAGGAGCGTCATTGTTTTGAGCTTCTCTTTCCTCCAAGACTTTGGGGAATCCTAGCTTGTCCAACAAGTTGTCCTTCTACTGAACTTTGTCGTCCCAGACCCTGAGCCGCAAGATAGAAGGCTGCATCATACCTCTTGAGCTGAGTCCCCCTGTGTCACTGTTCGACAGTTTTGCAGCGTTACTTCCAGTACCCTAAGGCCTGCTGCATTGCTGGGTTTTTTTTATTTCTCATTGGAATCAAGAGTAGCAGCTCCTGGGCCATGGCTCCTGGGTCATACTGGACCTGTATCCACAACCACACTGCCTGTGCATCTGGAAGCCAAACTGGGTATCCAGTCATTTTTTCGACAGGAATTCTGCCGATGTACTTTACGTCAACAGATTTCAGCTGAAAAAAATGAATTCAATTATATGGGGGTAAGAGATTAAAATGGGTTGGGAGGGTCCTTGGGATGGGAATTAGTGTAGGGAAAGGGGGGGAGTTTTTTTCAACTGAATTCAGGCGAAATAAAGTACTCTGACAGAATTATTGTTGAAAAAATAACAGAACCGCTGAACGGAGGGTGGGAAATCTTACCTCTGGTGATCACTTCTAGACCTGACAAGTTTGGACGAAAACCGAACTAAGGACATCATTACAAGTATGGGGGTGTGGGAAATAATTGGCGGTAACAAAATTACTGCCACTTTTCCTGCACCGCCATGGCCCTGGTGTGGGGGATGTATCTTCAGCATAAGACTGGGGGATTTATCTCCAGCATAAGACTAGAGGTAAATCCTCCTGCTTTACACCAGAAATCGGCAGAATTTATGGAATTACCACAGCAGTAATTCCACCAGTGGTATTTCCACCAAAAATGCCCTCTAGAGTCCAGTGGACTCTATAAAAATGTGGATTAACTCAACGACTGCCACTTGTAATCTGGAGGTAATTCCACCGGACCAAGTGGCGTTCATGGTAATTCCATTAGCCAGTATTCCAGCGAATTTACTACCAGAATACCACCAAACTCGTATTGAGGCCCTAAGGGTGGTGAGTAGTTAAGTTTCTCACCGGTGACCCTTTGTTCATCCAAACTTATTCATTCACTGAAGTCTAATTTTTGGCCGTCCTGTTGGTTTAGGTGGTACTTGCTGCCTAGAGCTCTCCGAAAGTCGGGAACAGCTTTGTTCATCGAAGCAGATCCTCATCTGACTCTTGGAACCCGTTTCACCCCTTCAGAATTCTTCTTCTAACATTGTCCTGCTCCTTAAAAGTTACTTGTGAACTTTATGCACAACCGTGCGCTTTACTCGTGCATTGAACTTTGAGCACAAGGCTCCACTTATTTTAGGGCTGGACTCTTAAAGTTAGGATTGTCCTATCTGAAGTCAGTTTGTGCTATACAAGTTACTCATCTTCTTCCTTTGCAGGTATTGGTGGGGGTATTAACTTTCTCGCACTGAATCCAGTGTTTGTGTATATATATTACATAGTGTGTTGATTGTGCAGTGTTTTACTAGAGCTTTTCATTATTCATTATGTTGTTATTGGGCCTATAATAAATGGTATATTTTGGTATATTTGTGAATACTACTGTGAAATTGTAATTCTTGTTGTTTCACTGTGCATGCTCATTGGAGACCCCTGATCACCTTCACTCCACCTAAAATTTAGCCTTGACTGCACTCCAAGCTCCCGTGAATTGGTCTGGCTATCTTCCCAGAAGTGTTCCGTGTTCATCTAAGAAGGGTGGCCTCCTAAACATGTCTCCCTCAGGCCAGAGTTTAAAAATGTATTCTAACATGTACTACAGCAGTTTGTGGGGGAAAAGTCCCAGTTCGCATGGACGAGAGGACCAGTGGTCAGATAATCGACAAAATTACCATCATGACACCCTTGGTGGTCTTTCTTTCCTCTAACAGCCGAGAGAGTCCCGTAGTAATTCAAGGGGACAGCAGGTGTATGCAGTTCAGCTTCAATCAACCTTGCCCATGCATGGGTTTCTAGGAGTAGGTGGAGGTGGTGGTACAGCCCCCCTACTAAAGTTCACAGACTCACCCACAGGGTGCAGCTACTCACTAAGGTACCCAGGCTCTTTTACAGGTTGTATCTGATCATTAAAGTTATCAGGAACTCCCACAGAGTATTTCCTAAAGTTCTCCTGCTCACTCACAGACAGCTGCCACTCAAACACATGGGGAGTCTCCCAGTGAGGCCAGCCCCTCATGAAGGAACCATGTTTCCTCCTTCACAATGCCGTAAAGAAAGTATTGAGGTGCTCCATATGCCTCCTCAGGTTGGCTGCCACCACTACATGTTTCAGCTCCCCCTGGCCAACTGACTGCCTGCAATGAAAGAAATAGATCCCTCCATTCCTAGTTACATAATCCAGGGGGTCCTGCCCAAATATGGGCACGACAGGTGGTGTACCACCCTCAGCCACTGATTGGGGTGGCACAAACAAAACTGACCTGCCTCTGTCCACAGTTGCCAATGTCACTGGCACCAATTGGGTGGGATGGACTGGCTATGAGGAACTAAGTACCCTATGTAATCGCTGTGCTGCATCCCTTGATTGGGACATCGTTGGACCCTCTCCTACCTCACTAGCACTGGTGGGGTTGGGGTGGTTGCATAGTCACTAACG
Source organism: Ambystoma mexicanum (assembly GCF_040938575.1). Taxonomy (NCBI): domain Eukaryota; kingdom Metazoa; phylum Chordata; class Amphibia; order Caudata; family Ambystomatidae; genus Ambystoma; species Ambystoma mexicanum. Next base: position 666,340,263 of record NC_090930.1, read on the forward strand.
GCCTCCTTGAGACATGGTATTTGTGCACCAGGTAAACCTTCTTGAGCAACTGGAGCACGTGATTCCTCATGTCCATCATCCATAGGGCACAGTGTTTGCCCCCTTTCTTCTGCTCCTGATTCACCTTCCTCCCACAGCCATCTACCATGCAGTAGACCTCATGCTTGTCTCTTCGACTCACTTCCCTGAAGGCAGGGAAAAATATTTCCACACCCAGGAGGACCATGTGGACTGTGTAGGAGGTTGAGGTAGCTGCTTCCTGTGGCTCCCCCTGAGCTTGGCTTACCCCATCAACCGCATCCTAATCTCCAGCTCAGAATGAGGGTAGTCTTCCCCCTGAGCCTCTTCCTGATTGACCTCCTCCATCCTCAGCAGCACCCCACCCTGCTGGGGGGAGACCACATCTTTCTCTATACCCCTCACCTAGACAGGAGCCATGTCAAACCACTCTTCCAGCTTGCTTGCTGCATCTGCCCCCTGCTCCCAGACAAGAAACATACCCCCCTGCTCTCCACTGCCTTCATTGCCTTTGTGAGGGTGTCAGGTGGGGTTCTGCCTCCTCTGCCTTTGTTGGTGCATCCACTAGATGTCCTGCCTGCTCTGTATCCATTAGTGTATCGACCAGAGACACTGGTGCCCCTGCCTCATGCTACTTGTTGCCGGGGCCTCCTCCAGTGGCCCAGCCTCCTCTTGCACTCTTGAGGCCACCCTATCTCTTTTGTGTGTGGAGCATCAAGTAGCTGTATGGGTACTGCTGTCTCCACAGTCCCCTCTGTCTGCAGGACTTCACCTTTTTGGAGTTCGGTCTTGGTGTCCCCTTCACGCAAGGTTATTTTGTGCGCTGTAAATCCCTTTTGTTGAATTGGGAGTTTGAAAAAATGTTTCTTCTGAATTCCATATTTGGTGGGATTTTAAAGGGAGTGTTGGCTGTAGAAGACCCTACAGGTGTTGCAACAGCTGTAGATAAGGCACAAGTTTTCGTTTCCTCAACTCTCTCTATTGTGTAGGTGAGAAGTGAAGTCCTCTCTGTCTGATTTTTACACATGGAAGAGTTGTGCTTCTCTATGCCACCCTTACTGTTAAATTGGGAAGTGCTGTGGTGATCTCACATAACTGTGCTTTTCGGGAGAGGCGAAGGTCCTTCTGTGAGCTCATTATGGTTTCTCCATAGTCTTCCTTCCCTTGGATCTGTAGTTGATTATTCCGGATCTGCTCGAGATTTTCCTCTGTGAGGAAGGGGAACTCTTGATGGTTTGCTCTTTACAAATGGTCTTGGAAATGTGTGCTTAAAATGTATTTGTTAGAGTCGTTCCTGCCATCAAGAGACTTTGAGGGGATGATGATATCATTATGATCCCTTGTGATGATAAGCTGAAAGTGACCTAGTTCCGGTACATTAACACCTGATTTCCTCATGTCTTATTTGGTACCTAATGCAAAAATACACCCTTGGTATTGAGTCATTAATAGCCACTGTACCCACAACCCAACAGAAAGTATGTTCCTCCATCATGGCTCCACTTGTCTTTCTCCTCTGTATGCCAAGGAGGAAGGAGGAAGAAGACCAGTATAGGGAGATTTATTCCATTCTTGAATTCAAATCCAGACCCTTGGGTGATTGCAGAATCTAATGCACATGGACCGCTTGCACCTGAGGCTGTTTTGACCACTATTTCTAAAGAATGTGGTTGTAGATCGACCGTAACAGAATTTCTGCGGACTGCTTGCTGTGAGTTGTTGGAGTTACTGGGGATAGATGCTTTTAAATGTCAATGGGCATCATTATGGTTAAATCTGAAGTTTAAAGACAACTCTAAACCACTCTTTTGGCCTGAATGGTTTCTTTGCGGCATAAGAAAGATTGGTGATCTTGGTAAGGACGGGCGATGGATGACGCGAATGAGATGAGAGAGTGGTGGGCTTTGGGGCCTTGTCGGATTCTGCCTATAGGCGTTTAAGGAAGTTGGTAGGGGCGGTTGATTGGACTACTACTTTGGATGTGGATATTTTTCTGGCTAGACCAAAAGAAGGCAAAGCTGAGCTGGCTAGCAGAATATATAGATTGATTGTTACAAACCTTCAAGGAAATGACAAATTACGAGAAGAATTGAGTAGGAGGATTGATTTTGTTATTACTCCTGAGAATTGGCAAATTATTTGCAGGAATGTACTTTTATGTTCGGTAAATTTGGGGGAGAGATCTCGCCAAATTAAAATATTGAACCGAGTTTATTGGTGTCCTGAAAGGCTTAAAAAAATAGGACTATCAAATAGTGATGAGTGTGGGGGTTGAGTACAAGAAGTAGGATGTTTTGAGCACATGTTGTGGAACTGTGTACGAGTCAGTGGTTTTTGGAATGAGGTGTGTGTGGCTTGTGTAAGAGTTACAGGTGTGAATTTACATTTGGACTTAAAAACAATGATACTGGGGGATGATGCAGAATTAAATGAACTGAACTCTTCTCTGAAGACATGGCTTTTCAGGGAAGCTATTGTAAGCAAACACCTAATTCTAAGAGGATGGAAAACTAGGATTGCTCCTTCGTTTGACAATTGGGTTGATACAATGCGTAAGCTTTGTAAGATGGAAAGGATAATTCTCAAGTTGAAAAACAAATTGTCCGCTTTTGAAAGGATCTGGGGAAGCTTTATTGATTCGTATTAATTCATGACCTGTATTGATTTGGGGGTTTTTTCTTTTGCATTTTTGTGATATTTTTTTTGTACAGATTGTACTCCTATATTTGTAGATGTTGTTGATTTTGTTTGTATAATTGTAAATAAATAAATTACAAACGGTCTTGGAAATGTGTGCTTAAAATGTATTTGTTAGAGTTGTTCCTGGCATCAAGAGACTTCGAGGGGGTAGTGATATTATTATGATCTCTCGTGATGAAAAGCTGAAAGTCACCTAGTTCCGGTACATTAACACCTGATTTCCTAATGTCTTATTTGGTACCTAATGCAAAAACACACCCTTGGTATTCAGTCATTAATAGCCACTGTACCCACAACCCAACAGAAAATATGTTCCTCCACCATGTATAAACTTGTCTTTCTCCTATGTATGCCAAGGAGGAAGGAGGAAGGAGGATGAAGACCAGTATAGGGAGATAAACAGACTTATAAGGAAATACAACTCAAAGCAACCAAGTCTTTATCTTTTAATAAACAATCTCTTCATACAGGGATTGGCTAAACATAGACTATAGTACACCCCCCTTTGTCCAAACCTCAAGGACGAGAATGTTATGTGAGTACCGGCACGATCAGTCTTCTTAATAAGTACACAAGGATCAGGGAGAGTGAGGCCCAGATATGTCTGCTGGGTGAAATGTAATTAGTAAAACTACCTAAAGTGTCCAATGTTTCCCTTCAGAAGTGGAGAGGTCCCATTAGAAATGACATCTTGCTAAGGATCTCCATTGATACCTGCCCCAATTCCCCACACCTCACTAATCCACGCTTCGAGCTAGCTCCTAAATGTTATGGTTTGAGCTCTACTCGCTGACTTTGGAACTACAACACCTGAGATCATATTAAGTAAATGGGATGCAAGTACTGGCCAGCAATTGGCAGGGTTGCCCTATAGAACAATGAGCAAAAATGACCAGGTGAGATTAGAAATCTGCCAGCTCAGCTTTTTTTCTAATTTTCCGAAGCAATGTTTTACCACCTTTTGTTATACCACTCTGCCTTTGTTTTTCAACCTGGTAGTTACAATTGTGTTCCCCTGAAGTGGACAGTAATAGCCACTAAATAAGACCCATGTGTTCTAATCCTGCTTTTTGAAATTGATGGCGTTGTATGATCCTCTGGAAATTACTGGACATTACTGTGTCTTTTCCACTGTGTTGCTCTGCGTCATCTTGAGTGCGGTGCCCCTGAGCTATCCTCCCGAGACAAAGGTGGCCCAAAAGGGAGTGTGTAGATCAAGAAATACAAATATATAATGACCTATTTGTATTTGAATAGATTGTTTTTACAGAACGCTTTTTTCACTAAAAACACTATTGGAGCCATGCTCGTTCTGCCAGCAAATGGTGCACCAAAAACTCGTGTAAAACGTTTCACGGATGTTTTTTTTTTTCACACACCGTGTGATGTTCCTACATTTGTAACAGTGGGAGGGACAGTGGGAGGGACACAGAGTGGATTTACCAATTCCTGACCCCCTTATGCTCATTCTCACAAATCCAACAGCTTCTCTACATGGATCTGATTTTGATGTCAGCTGAGATAATTTGATTCATATGGAATTTATGTTATTTGCACCTGCAAAGAGCAGGTGGAATCCATTGGAATCGATGTAGATGCTGGCTGGCATCTATGGATAGGGGAGACAGGGTTTAAGACTCATTTTGTTCATTGAGCAAGTATAACACAGGCACCCAGGGCGCCTGGATTTCTGTGTTATAAAATGACTCAAAGAAGCACTGAGCAGACAGCTTCATTATCGTCATTACTCCGAGGCTGGATCTTCCTCATCACAGTCCTATATTCCCTCCCAAACTACCTGAATTTTCAGATGACTTGGGGGTGACTTGTAAAAGGATTAAAGAAAAGTACCAACCATAGATACACATGGAGGAAGGACTATCGCAGTCCTCAGACTCCTCCATGTAGATGTGGTTTATAAGGTCTGTCAGGAGAGGCGACTCCTTAAAGAAGTAAGGACTGTGAAGAGGAAGCCACACGAAGGTGTAATGTCTGATTTCCAAAAGGAAAGCTTGCTCTAAAAAATATGACTCCCACTTTGAAGGTTCATTTACAAAGGAGTAAAATTAACACAATTCTCTAATTGAACTTTTATAGGGACAATTTACAAATGATGGGGTAAAATGGAGTATGTTCCACTTGTATGTGCTTCTGTGAATCTGGTGCACTTTACTCACATGCAAATTACACATCTAGCATAAGTGTCTTCGGGAGGTGCCATAGACAAATTTATTCATAGAACAAACTTGCATTCTTCCAAAAAAGATGAGCAATTAGCAGGGGAATGGGAAAGCAGGAAGAGAAAGTCTAAAACCGGCACTGGCCATTGGGATGGATTTTCCCCGATCTAGCATCTGGGAAAAAAAATCTGCCAGATGTCGTATCCGGGAAATCCATTTGCACCCTTCAAGGGTTTTAGCGTTTTGTATCTGCTTTTGTTGCCGAAGACGGGATTCAAATTCATCTTGTCAGGACCACGGTCGAGAGACTTACCCACAAGACCACATGGACGTCTAGTCAGGAAGTCTTGGAATATCCCTGTTAGGATTGTGCGCTGCAGAAAATATTTGAGTACAGCTTTGTAGGTTTAAAAGGTGTGCACCTTTTATACTTTGCTGGCAACATTTTAGGAAATGCTCTGCCTCTCGTGGGTTATTTTTCAAGTGTTAACAAGTAATCTCCTGAGAAAGAATTGTTTATTTCCCGGGGTGAGGGGCTGAGAAAACCCCCAAAGCCCCCCTGTAGCACCCTGGGCTAACCCCTCATCCGCTTCCTTCCCCTTGTCTCTAGTGGGATCCCACAGTAAATCATTTCCATTTCCAGCTCTGTCTAAAACTGTAACACTGGAGGGAGGGCTGAGAGCCAGGATGCGCCAGTGGAGCTGGTATTGAGTTATTCTCAGTCCTCTGTGCAAAGGACACCCGATCTAAAGCATCCTGTAATGCTACTGAAAAATGAACTGTTTGACCATTTTCTAATAAACCTGCAGGCGGTTTTTATAAGGATTAATCTCCTCTGGAATTATGTTGTCTAGATCAACTGAAAAGGGAAGGGAAAATAAACCAAACTTGCCAGCTCCATTACTTTTTACTTCCTCCACACAAGGATAAAGTGAAATTGAAATGATAAAAAAAAAAATTGCCTCGAAAAAGTAGTTATCTCAGCCTAGTTGGTCGTAGTGCTCCCATCTTCACGAGTAAAGATGTGGAAAGCAATCGAACGGGCTTGTCTGCTGGCCGGCATGTGCAAGCAGACGAGGATATAGCTGCAGACAGAGCTTACATTTTATGGGCTAATGAAATGTGCTACTGTAAGGAAGCGAGTCCTTTCTGGCAATCCAGATCAGAACCTGTGTGTACCATGTATTATTTTGTTTTTGTTTTCGGGCTTTCTGAAGAGCTCTCTTACACAAGCATTGGCAGAGCTAACCGTTTTGGCTTTTGTTTATACATGGAAAAGGCATTTGCCAGGCAGTGCCGTAATAGCACTAAATGGCCATTAATGGCAGCAACTGCAAAATGGTGCAAGTGCCTGGGCATATAATAGCAGTGTCTGGCAAATGCCTGCTTGGCATATATACACTGGTTGAAATGGCTGGATTTGCCGATGCTTGTTTTTAACAGGACATCAGTGAAGGATAAGAGGATGACCCGCCCCTGTAGGGGCAGCCAGAGGGACAGCCTACATAGCGGGCTGTCCCCTCTGGCCGCCACCTTCCGAGGGTCGTTAGCCTCTACTCTTCCCCCAGGGACTGACTTCCGGTGGCAAGTGCCAGGGGGACACATATAAGGCAGGGGCTGCTGTGAGCCAGTCTCTTGTCCAGCAGCCCCTGCCATCTTTTTTATCCCCACCCACTCGCACCCTAGGTTTCAACTAAGTGTCAATTTTCCAGTAGAAGGAGTAAGTAAAAGAATAGATCGAATGGATTTAGAGTCGGAGGTAGTAAACATGGTGAGGTGTTCGCATCACTTAATGTGTGCAGCCTGGATATATTTAGCATTCTTTGTAAATCATATCTTATAATGGTATGGTGTTGTGGTATTATGTTTCTAATTTTCTTTTTCTGTCGCAGGCGGTCCTAGCCAGTGAGGGATTTTCACGCTGCGGTTTCGTCTGTTAGTGGTTCAGGATTGGCTGGGTCCGAGCCAAATCCAGCGACGGGCATTGACTCACCTTCCAGGGTTTTAGGCAAACAACACCTCTTATCACTGTACCGAAAAGTGTCTGACTGGTAGTACAACCAGAAGCGGAGTCCGCTTATGCCTCTGGCAGACAAGGATGACATGGTTCACCCTTTTATGTAAGGTGATAGTATGTGGCTGGGATCGGCCTATTTTTATGTTTGCTCCAAAAATAAAAACCTTACTAAAGTTGTGTGTGGTTATTGCTTGATGTAATTATAACACACTATGGCCACAAGAGCTGGGGGGTGGCCAATGGGGGACCGCCCTGCAATGCGTATTGCTTACAAATCAAGTGGCTGAAGGTATGCCTGGCTAAGGCAGCTTTAGTACACTAATAACGCGTTTACAGCGCCAATGAAACCATTAACTCTCAGAAGACTGCTGTTAAGTAACACTGTCAGTCACCTCGGGTGCAAAGTATGATGGTAAGGCTTGGTAAAGCAGGCTCAAAGAGATCCCAGGACGGTGTGCTTGGCCGGGGAGGGGAAGGAAGTGGATGGGTATTGGCATAGAGATTAGCATGGCAATGGCCAGTCAATGGGTGGGAAAATACCCACACAACACCTACAAGCTTTGTGTCCCTCCTCATATGCCATCTCCTCCTAGCAGTTGTATAACAATGCAATATTTTCGGCTTATAAACACCACCTTATAGCCACAACTAAAAATGTAGCAGGGTGCTGCGCACATTTCATAATCCGCTATTATCAAACATCTCTGCACATTACACACTGATGTAAATGCGCTTTTGCACTGTTTTTCTTTTTAAAACAGCGGCAGAGAAGTTCCTGTGCCCCTTTTCCCTTGTATTTACTATACAGCCCAACTGTTTCAACACATTGGGCCTGATTCATGGAAGTGTTTTATAATGGCGTAATCCCATAGAAAAACACTCCATGAATCGTTTGCTTGTTCTTTGAAAAACGAGCTAATCAGACTTAAATGCACCGATGCAAATTCATAACAAAGCGACACATGCACCAATGTAAACATGTTCGCCACCTGATGATATTTACAAGCGCACACCATGAACTGTACCACTGTGTGTACAACTATTTTTAGCGAAACAAAGGAAGACGCAGAAAGACCACAGAGACTAGCACTTCCACCAGCCAGTCCTGAGACAAAGGGCCTCATTACGAGTCCGGCGTTAGCCGTGCCGGAAAAAAACGGAATGAATTACTGCCTCCGGACTTGCCAGACTTACCGGGTCATTACAGCCCTGGTGGTCTGGTAATTCCGGAGGCGGAATAACGTTACTCCCCATTCACATGGAGTCGCATAGGACTCCATGGAGATGGGGACCATGGAAACACTGCCACGTAATCAACTGTGCTGGTCTTTCCATTTCCGTCTGCAGGTGAGTGGCGTTACTCCCGCCAGACCTGGTGGAGTGACACCACCCACCTGCAGGACTCGTAATTTGACGGTCCAAAAACAAAGGTGGCGGCGGGTTTACCGCCACTGTTGTTTCCGGACCGGTAAACTCATAATGAGGCCCAAACCTTTTATAAGTGTGGGGTAACACCGCTGCAGTGCGAGCAGCATGCATCACTTTGGAGAGCAGTGGGGCAGAACCCATCCTTGATGGTTGTCAGTGGTAGTGGGCGTGTTTTCCATAGACTAGGCTCGGGGTGTTTGCTTGCTTCTAGGTCATAGTTTGTCGTGTTGCTTAAATCGTTACTGAGAGCAAAATATTTCTTCATTTTCCTTGTCAGAAAGGTTTTTGTGGACATTTTGAAAGTATTTACATTGCCAAAGCATGTAGTTTGGAGTTACAGCAATTTGTACAGTTACTCTACTGCTTCAAAATAGCGGTTAAAAAAAATCCTATCCTGTGACTGCTACTGAACATTCATACATGCATATCCTTTAGGGGCCTACTCTTTATTCAGATACACCTTCTCTGCTTTTGTTGTGAACTCTTTATTTTTACCCTTTTTTCTTCTATGTTGGTCTTTCCTTATCAAGCATTAGTTTGGTTATGATCTTTATCCAGACTCTTTGAAAGATGGCCACTTTGCTCCCTTGCTAATAAAGTCATCATGCAGTAAACAGAGCCTGAGTGATATGGGTTCATTACATCATTGTCTTGTATGGTCAAGGGTATTGCATCTTGCTTTAGCTTATTTTATGACATATTAATAGATCACTTTCATCCTGAACGTTCAGTCTTTAAATGTGAACTCTTGTGTTCAGAAGACATGTAATGAGAGGCACTTGAAGCAGGTGGTCAAGGGTGGCTAGTGTCCACGCAAGTCTCAGACCAAACTGTGCCAGATAATGATGCCATGACCCAGGCATACTTTGAAAACTAAGAGCTGTTCACTGTCAGTGACTTGATTACAATTAATCTGCCTTGTGCCTTACTTAAAGAGCAATGAGGAAGACCTAGACATTGGAGTCCTCTTTGGGTACCAACGATATGAAAATATGGGGCTTGGAAAGAGTAGCCATGCTCAGGCCTGCATCTCATCAGGTTAATGGTTAGAGACCCCCTCCATTCTGACTCTGCTGGAAGGATGCTGACTGATTGATGGAAGGATGATGTGTTATATCTAACATGGGTCATGCTAACTGCTGTATCACATCCTTCATATTCTCTTTTAGAATGTGGACTCTCATGAGAGGCAGTTGAAGGAGGTGGAGAGAGAAGAAGAAGGTGTTGGTGTGAGCGCTGATAAGTCTAATTTGAATCTTTCTTGTGGAGTCTTAGGTGTGGTAGGGGCTGGGGAAAGCAAGGGAAAAAAACATAGCTGCACCCGGGAAAGGAGCTGAGGTGGCTGATGAAACGTGGGCAATATAGTGGCAGTTCTCACACATGTTTCCAGCAACCTGATTGGCTGAGCACACTTTCCCGAGTGCAAATCTGATTTAACCCTACCCTCGAGGCTGTGGGTGTGACACAGCCAGGTTAGTGAACAGATAAAATCTGAACTTTTGGTGGACTATATTGGGCTTGAGAACCATGATCAGTTACGTCTGGATGTTAAGTGGATTTAGTGCTTTTACACTTTCCACAATTCCTTTTCTGCAGCTGCAGTGATGTGATACAATAACTCGTCTCATATTCTTCTGCAAATTTGAGATCGTATGCTTTCATCAGCAGCTGGCTTTGCCCCAGTCCTTCGGCTGACCTTGTCTTATAACCTTTTGTTACAGCTTTATTTGTTGTATTTACGACTTTTTCCTTTTATACTTGTATTGCATAATATTGTATGAATTGTTATGTTTTTGTTTTGCAGCTATATTTTAATTTTATCCAACGCCTGGTTGCACTTTGATGCAATGTTCATGCTCTATATTTTCTTCTGTTTAAATGAATTACATAAATAATAACATTTTAGAGATCAGGGACTCAGGTGCAGAAGTAAAACTGTTAAGTGTTCGATGGGGTGGAACAGGAACATGCACTGCCTCTAGTAGTTGGTGGGATGGAGGAGTGGTACACAGGCACTAAAACGACTAACCCAGGGACCGGAATGTGGCAGACTACCAATACATACTGTGCAAGAAGGCATGTGCCTGAAAACAGAGACGGGGTAGTCCTCTGAGTGACCAGAAGGCTGGGTAAGCTAGGGATGGAACCGTGTCGTTCATGACGATCTTCTATATTTAAAAACATAGGCAGCTTCAAGGTGCAGTCCAGACTGATTATTTGGACATGGCACTTTCACCCTGACAAATAGATGGGATATTGGGGCGCGCTGTTGCTAATGCCTGTTGTCACCATGGCATTTTCTGTACATTTTGCAAATGTTGGTGTCTTGTCATCAGTATGCCTATATGATAGGCATCTTCTATGCAGAGAAAGTTTTAGACATACATATTATTACCCAGTGCCAGATCTTCAAGGCCCATTCAGTGATGGAAGACATTTCTTTTTTTTAACATGATCCGGGTTGCTCAGTGGTGTCCAATGCTGTAAAGAGTTGAGTTAGACCAAAGGACCAGCAGTGCCAGCGCCCCCACATCAAGAATCATGAATGGCCACTACATTTGGGTGGAAAATAGATTGTCCATGGATGTGGAGTTTATTTATGTACACAGCATCGTTGCCGATAAATAGTTAGTATATTGCATTAGTGTTTTGGTAAATGCTTGTAGGTGTTATACTTGGCTAAATATATTATGATCTAAGAAAAGGAGGGTAGATATTTTGAATGATTACCTCTGTAGGATTTTAGTGGCGTTGGCAGGAGCATTGTGTGCCAGAGTTGGTGTGCGGATGACTGTACACATTTTGGGTGTATGATTTTATAAGTCTGCTTTGGCTAGTGGTGTGGGGAATAGCTCATGTGGGTCTCTATGGATCGACCACATTTGCTCAATTGTGGTCGACGGGAAGGCAAAGCGCAAAGAACTGTGAGCCATCCCGCTGACACACAGACTGGCATTCTTTATTCAAATGAGCAAACAGGGTCAGGACCTTCAGAACCTAAGGGAATACAATACCCCAGGCAGTCTGGCCCTGCAATGCACAAGAATTATTCCTGCTTCTTCTCATAAAAAGGGTTTTGTCTAAATGGAAGGGGTCTGGTTGTGGAAACAACATGCCTACACCCAGGCCAGCCACCGATGCACATCTTTACTCTGTCCCCACACTCCTGATAACAGGATATGCATTCAGCACCTGAGGGGCAGGGAGGTTTTCGTTTGCGTAACTGCAAATGTGTGTGGAGAGGAATATAAACACGTGTCATGAAAATGCTAATGCTTTGTAAGAACGTTTCCATTTGGGTCGGAGAAGTTTACTCAGTAAACCATGCCCATCCCTGCATGCATTGCACCCCCCACGTCCATATGGCTTCAACAGAGCATACAGCTGCAGGGACTGCCACAGTTCAAGCACGTGACTTTGTGACTCACGTCTGAGCTCGGAAGTGTAGAAGCTTCTCCTGTGACGTTCAGTTTTAAAAGTGTGCTTGTGGAGCACACATTAAAGGACATGCATGTCGTGTTTGCATTTTATGAAACAGATGAAGCACATGGAGTAGTTGCTACAATTCAACATTATCAGATTGTGATCTTTCCAGATCTTTGCATTCAGTGGCTGTTCTTGGCTGTATATCATAGGGCGGCGGTCGCTACACTATAGTTGAGTATCAAGTTCCATAAGAAACCCCAAAATTGAATTGCTAATATCTTTTGACTCACATGACGGATCTGGCTGATTTTTTCCAAACAAGACATTTGTCATACCCCTCCCCCCCAGATTGGAAATATTGGGAAAGATTTTTTTTAAAGTGACGAAGTTATTAAGAAGCAAATGATCTGCGCAGTCTAAGATTGGAAAGAGTAGTGGGTAGAGCGGATAACTTTGTTTTAAATAGGCAAAGTGTAATAATGCTCTTGCATTGTGTCCCTAATCTGTGACAAATCCCAATACTGAAGATGTATCTGTGATCGGATTTGCATGAGAAGATTGTATGGACTTAGTGTATGTACACCTACGTTCGATCATAGTGAAACAATAAATACTGGCATCAGCCATTAGCCTCCAAAATCTGGGGTTTGATCGTATGATCTTGAATAATCCAGCGTTTGCAGCACATTACAAACAGTTTCCTGGTGGGAAATTATTTAGATAGGGACCGGCCCAAGACTTCTTTTCGCACAAATCCAGATGATGCAATGAAGATGGGGGATTTTGACGGTAAATCAACTATGAGCTACCGCCCTCCTTGTTGAAGATGGATATGTCCGCAACCAACCGATTTTGCGCCTGGTTCTGACAATAAACTGGCAAGGAAGCGAAGGCCATGAAACAAATGCCTCAGTTTTTATCTGTTGCAGAATCGTGGTCATGGGTTCCAGAACCCTAAATAGGTGGCGGCAATCACGAGCTCAGTTCCCCTAACGCAAATAAAATGCTTGTATATCAGCCTCTTGGAACACTCAAGGCTTTTGCATTTACCGACAGAAGGGGATATACACTGGAATGCGTTTGACTTACAATGCTACCAAGAAACCTGGCTAAGTTCGAAGCCCATGATGGGTGGATTTGCCACCTTTCATGAACCAGCTGTTAGAGGTGGAGTAAGACAACATAGTGCAGGCCTTTTTGTACTCTAATCAAAAATGGGAATGATTTTGAAGTGACCTGTTCAGATAATATAGGTTCATATATTCAATGAACCGCACTTACTAACACGGGTCATTTGAAGCATTTGGGGAAAGTATGCAGGAGACACCTGATCATTATTGACATATACTGGGACCCACTGTCACTTGGAGTAGGTGACATGATTGAGAAAATCTCTGACGTAATTGATGATGCCTACAAGCTGGATGACCCATATTAATCTTATGTGGAGACCTTCACCTGTCCTCTATGAACAAATATGGAAATCTCAACAGAGAGAACTCTAGTGTATTTAATTCTTCGAAGCAGAGAGGACTATTATGGATTGAGCTAATGGACAGCAGAGACCTCCATTTTTTAAACGGGCAGTTTGAAGGTGATAAACCCTGCCAACACACGTGGGTGCGGGGTAAGTAAAGCTTAGTAATCGACTATGTATTTGTTTCTAGAGACTTGATTGGGGATATAGACTCTTTTGGAATCTTCCTGACTAAAGTTGGTGACCATAACATGCTAAAAATGTGTTGGAGGGTGGGATCGAAAGGCCTCCTGAAAAAATAACTACATCTCTGGAGTCTGTCAATAATGGTTATCTGCTAAATATGGTAAAAAGTGACATGGAATAATTAGTTGCCAGGTATGCAAGAATAATTTCTACGGGAGATGTACTGGCCTGCATTGTGTAGCCAACTACATCCCAATCTTGGCAACTTTCTCGATAAGAAATAAATCTGGAAGTGCAACTTCATAAAGACATCAGCACGTCCATGACCAACAAGTAGTCGAAAAAAGGAGAGAACTGAGGAGAGTCATTGAACAAGCTAACCGTGTCCAAAATATAGCAGAGATACAGTTATTAAGCGGCTGAGAAGCCAATAAAAAAACTTTCTTACTTGGCACAAGTGCTCTATGATCCTGCAGGATGCTGAGAAACTGTTGAGTGCCATCAGTAAAAAGAAAGTGTATGAAGTTTGGGACCTTATTGAATCCACTGGAAAATGTCAAAAATCAACTCAAATAAACTGTGTTAGAGGGAGGAATCATAAAACATTTTAAAAATGTATATGCTAATCCTCACCCAAATGAAGTAATGGTAGTCAAATCATAGTTTGTGTGGTCCATAGCATATGACCATGAAGGTACAGTCACTTTAATAAAACGGGCAAGTGCCTCTCGTCCACCAGGACCCAATGTGACCCTAAACGATAAGCCTGAGCAATGGGCCACATTGATATGCTTAATATTTGAAAATATATTGAGCTCCCGGACCATACCTGCATCATGGAGGACTGCGAATATGGTGCCAATATTCAAGAGTGGAAGTAAGGATGATTCAAACAACTATCACCCTACTGCCCTCTTAGATGTTATGGGTAAAATATACACCTCACTCACATTAATGAGACTGAACATCTGGTCACAAAGAGAAGGTCGCCATGATTTGTTTCAGACAGTGGGCCTCATTACGACCCAGGCGGTAAGTTACCGCCTGGGCCGTGACTTTACCACCATGGCGTAAACTACGTTTACGCCATGGTGGTTGGCGGACTTACCGCCCCATTCCGACCTAGGCGGGGCGGTAAGTCCCCAATCCCCATTTACCCTTCCCCATTCCCATTTTTGCCCCATAGGGCATAATGGGAGTGGGGAAGGCATTAATTACGCCACCGTAAATTACGGTGGCGTAATTAACTCCATGGTCCCTTAGCGCCATGGATTTTAACACCTGCTAAAAGCAGGTGTTAAAAGCACCATGGCGCTAGGGGACCTCGTAATCAGGCGGTAAGGGGCGGCGCTGTTAACGCTGCCGTTAACCCCTTACCGCCTGAGTCGTAATGAGGCCCAGTATTTGTTAGGGGCTTGTGGACAACTCTGATGATTTTCTTGCTGTTGGTGCTGAAAGATAAAGCTTTGACAAAGAATTGAAAAATCCATTTAGCTTTTGTCAACTTAGACAAAGTTTTCGATAGCATTAACAGAAGGCATCTGCGGTCCAAATTGTTAAACTGGAGATGCCCGTAAGACTTGGTCGTCCAGTTTAAAGTACTCCATACAGACACCTCTTTGCAGGTAAAATTGAATTTTTTCTGGGTCTATTGACAGAGAAAATTGTTGTAGGTCGAGGAGTTAAACAAGAATGCCCTTTATCCCCCGCTCTTTTCAACCTCTATTTATCCGATTTGGGTCCCTTCATAGAGGAACCTGGATGCTTCCCATCGAAAACTGGTGGAGTTACGGTGGGCCGTCTGCTATATGCTGCCAACCTAGTCCTGTTAGTTCATACAGCAATAGGACTTGAGAGACATTTGAAAAGACTGTAAGAATACGCTTCAGAAAATTACCTGAAAATGAATACGAGCAAAAAGAAGATCCTAACTCTTAAAAGCCCAATGCAGGAAGAAAGGATTATTCAAATGGTGCTTAAGAACATCAATAATAGAACAGGTGGAGTCCTTCAAGTATTTGGGGATACAAATCACCAAGAGTATGTCTGAATCCACAACACCTCCACTTTAAAAGAAAAAGCAACAATGCTGGCTAACCAAGTGTTAATATTGAAAAGAAAGTTCTGTTGATACTCGATACTCCCAATACTAGAAATCTATAGGGCAAAGGTTGTGGCCACCTTAATTTAAAACTCAGATGCTTTGATGTTCTTTCCAAGGAAGCATTGGGTGACCTTCGAAGGCACCTTTTGGAAAAAGGTCTTGAGTCGTTCCAAGATCTGTGCCGATCCAGGTCATTAGAAGGGAATTAGGGCTAACCTCATTGAAAGCAATGGCAGACTGGAAAACCATGTCCTTCTTTGGAAAATGTACTCAAGAGACTCCTGCCCCAAACCTGGCTTTAATAAAAGTAGAGTTAGAAGGTGGACCCAGAAGCTCAGTAGCGAGGTGGGAATCTGTGTGTAGGGAACTGTTGTGTCACCTAAGTGTTTCTGTTGAAGATCTATTGATTAGCCCAGGCAAGGTCAAGTGAAAACTGTGGGAGGCTGACCGGATTCTAACCTACGCCAAGGCTAACAAGTACAACCTCTTCTGAAATCTATCTAATCAAGTAAGAGCTCAGTGGAACACTCCAGAATATTTAAAGAAATGCCCAAACCCTTTTTACAGGTCCCAGTCTGTGAGGATTATACTTAACCTACATAAAACTAAGGAAGTGCTAGCAGTAAAAATGAAAAGTGGCCCCAGGGATTTAACATGCAGGCTCTGTAAAGAAAAAGGGACACTGGACATTTACAGCATATTTTTCAGTTTTGTGCTGCTCTAACCTTATCTAGGACAAAGTGCTTTGAACACTTTTTGGAAAATGCAAGCACTCTATCTGCAGAAGAATGGTGTATGTATTTGTTGATAGGGGAAAATACTTCCTTAACTGTTGATAGTGGGGATTGACATATGCAAAACTGGACTTAGATCCAACAAGCAAGATTGAAACCAACCTTGAAGAACTATTAGAGAATGCAGAAGAGTATAAATAGATTAATCACAACACAAAGAAGTTTCTGACCAATAACCACCCATGAATACCCCATTTCTACACACTCCCTAAAGTGCATAAAGATCTGTGTAACCACCAGGAAGATCAATAGTGGCGGGCATTAACAGCATTCTTGAACCATTAGGAAAGTATATAGACTTCTTTCTTCAGCCTTTGATTAAAAAAAACAGCACTTACATAAAAGACTCAACTCATTTTCTGCAATAATTAAACAGAATACAATTCAATGCCAATCATATCATGTTTACAATAGATGTTAAAAGCCTGTATACATCAATTCCTCACAATTTGGGAAGAGAAGCAGTAGAATGCATATTGTTACTGGAAGGAGAGATATCAGCTCAAAAAGAATTTATCTTAGCATTACTAGAATTCATAGGAGAGAACTCATACTTCCGCTTTAAAGAACAATATTATCTGCAGGTTGCAGGCACCGCCATGGGGGCAGCCATGGCTCCATCCTATGCAAATGCTTTCATACATACATTTGAAAACAGAACATGTGCTACAACATCCAATTTGGAAACAAGACCTGGCTATCTGATTCAGGTATATAGACGACATTTTCAAAGTCTGGACAAACACAGAAACAAAACTGTTATAATTCCTAGGATATCTCAATAAAATAGACCCAAGGATTCAATTTACACATGAATATTCACAGAAGACCATACATTTTGTGGACGTCAAAATCACCACGACAGATACAGAGTACAAAACAACCATATTCCGCAACAGCACAGATCGAAATAATCTTCTTCGCAGATTTAGTTTTCATCAACCCAGCCACATCAAAAACTTACCATACAGTCAAATGCTATGGGTGAAAAGGATCGTTAGCAACACAGCAGATTACTAAAATGAGGTCACAGAGATGGGCAAAAAGTTCATTGATCAAGGATACTCGACAGAAGAAGTAAAGACAGCAGAGGTACGAGCAAAAACTCGAAAGAGAGAAGATCTACTTAAGCCTAAAGAGAAAGCAGATGTAACACCACCCCTGGTGTATGTATCAAGATATTCGAGACAAAGTAACCGAAGAAAAGAAATAATTAAGAAGGACTGGAAGACAGTTACATGTGACCAGAGAGTTGAACATCTCTTCAAAGACTTTCCCACATTTGCTTATCAACGGAGTCAGAACCTTAAGGACAGGCTCGTAAACACAAGACCTCCACACAAAAAGAAAAATACAGACAGTACTGGAACTTACCCTTGCCTAAATTGCAGTAACTGTGGATACATCCAGAAGGGGGAATCAGTTAGCCATCCATATACAGGAGAAAGAATTAGACTTAAAAGCTATGCCACCTGTGATTCACTAAGTATCATTTATGCAATCAGATGTCCATGTGGCCTGTACTATATAGGAAAAACTCAGAGGGCGACCAAAACCAGGTGGAACAAACACAGACCATGCATACGCAACCAGAATGTGAATTCAGCAGTTGCCAGACACTGGCAAGTAAAAAGAATAACCTGGTACAAATAAAGTTTATGATTTTGGATGTTGTGAAAAAAAGAGATCCATATGAGAATATCCAGAAAAAGACTAGACCAAAGGGAAACATTCTGGATAGACAGAATGAGCTCACTGATACCCAAAGGATTGAATGAGGAGATCAACTACATGTGCTATTTATAAAATCAATCGCTTTAAGATGGCCATTAATTGACTCAGAATAGACCAAGTGATAAAGAAGGGCAGGTTTCATGTATGATAAGAGAGTGCAAGACTAGAACTGCATGCCTATTGAAAAGTCATTATCTAAAGCAGAATGCATTGCAGAATGCCAATTGTATGACTGAAACATGTGAAGACTACAGTATGACATTTGCGAAACCCAGCATATGAGATATGAATGAAATACGCAAAGACGACTGCAGTATGCTGTTTGCAATACTCAGAAATATTGAGGACCGTTAGTTCCTTAAACAGCTCTTGAATTAACTGTTAATGCCATTTATTATATATTTTGGTTTATTTTGAGATCATTGTCTAATCTTCCATTAACCTATGTTGGAACACACTCTGAGCCCATAATGCCTACACACGTGACAGAGAGTTCCTTTGTCATATTGTTCGAGCCGATAAGAATCACTATGAAATACAGCCTGTTTGGTATATTGTTGGAGCGAATATGAATCAGTCATCATTCACATCCTCATGATCCCTTAAACAGAGATCAGCACAAGTAGAACGATTATTTACATTTTGTTAGCTAGCCATAGACACTTCTATGCACACCTCCCAACACAGGCGATGTCATGGGGACAGTCCCACCCTCCCGCTGCCATGGGTGGGTGGGACGCGAGGCGGATGTGCTCCTGCAGCATTGCGGGAGCGCAACGCCTCTCAGCATCACCATGACAACATTTAAAAGCAAATTGAAGCCACCCGTCCTCGCAGCTTCACTCACAGATGAACGGCTGAGAGGTAAGACTCTGCAGTGTACTTAGACACAATGAATAGCAACAGATAGCGCTCAGATTTACTGACATATTTACTAAATATAGGTGCCATTTCCATTTCAATGCCTGAGTATTGTCGGCATTCGAAGATACGAACAACATGTGGTGCATGTCGGACAAAAACGAGTAGAGAGAGGCAAGATCCTCATAGATACATCCAGATGCTTATATGAATAGATTAGAATGGTGTCTCCCGGATATTAAGATTGATTGTAATGTTTATAATTTCTCCTTTTTCTCCAACCCTGTAACGTTGATGACATCCAATTTGCACACTATTGGCACGTTCTGGTATGTTTATTATTCTGTTTGTACATGGATGTTCCTATTCTGCTTTGAAACTATATATATATATATTTCTTTGAATGAATACTCATTGAATACGCTTTGACAATTTTATGATGATGTATGCACCATAATGTACAGCCCTGAAGATGGTGCTCAGTTGCACCGAAATGCATTGGCATATGTACATTGAATAGACCTTTGTATTAAATTTCTGTCTCATTACTGGCCACTTGAAAAATATCAACACAGGAATGTGCATTAAACAGTTGCTGTACTTTTCATATGTTTCATAGGATTATGTTCTAATTAAGATAATAGTACATTTCTTACAAAGAAAGAATAAATATGCAAAAGAATTCGAAAAGCAAATAATTAAGCAATCGTTACAGCTCCAATTGGAGCCAACTGACAGCACCAGAACGAATGAGATAGTTTCACTTCATTGTTCTCACTATAAGCTTTGGGCTCCTTGTGTCATAGGACCATTCTTCTTCTTCTGACAGCTCCAGGCTAAACTATTTTGAAGCAATCAAAAGATTAAGAAAATTTGAGATATATACGTGGTGCCCACCCCTGCCTTGTTTTATTGATAGCGGGGATTGAGTCACTAAACTCAGCAAGAGACCTGAGCCTGACAGATCTAAAATCAAGGGTTAAAAATAGGAGTGTACTGAACTTCGGCTTTCAGTAAGTATTCGGCCAAATTACAGCTTAAAAAAGCTGTTCGGCTCCAGCCAATTAGTTTATTGCTATTCGGCTCTTGCTGAATACTTTGACATTCTCATTTGAATACAATGTAAATATAGTTTGCAAAACTGAGTAGAATTAGACCAGACAAATTGCTATCACACAGCTGAAAAATATCGTATAATTTAATCTGCTCTTTAGGGCATGTTTTGTGACAGATTGTTAGACAAAAAAGGTGCTCATCTTTTATACTTAGCCTGCAACAATACAGGAACATCTTTTCTTTTGGCAAATGTTTATATGCAATGTGCACTTTTTTCAGTTGGAAAAAAAACTGAAAGAAATGTGCATAGAAACTTTCATTTCCTGTTATGTCACTTCACATTCAGTATGTCATAGTCCCCCTTTTCTTTTTTTAAGGACTTGAGTCCTGAGTTTAACATTATCTGATATTTTATCGGAAAATTATAAGTTGCATATGTTTGTGTATTGGCAAGAAAGAGTGGCTAGTATAAGTTAAAAGTGAGCAGCATTTGTTTGGGGGGGGTGAATAGTTGTGAGATGGAGTTCACACATTTCAGATTTCCTCTTGACTTGTGTCCTGCATGAGAATACGTGAACCATTTTTATACATTTCTATGTGAGCTGCAAAGCAGTTTCAAAACTCGACCACATCGACTTTGCAACTGGATAGAGAATGCAATCCATCTGATTCACAAAGGCAGTGCTTTTCCATTTGTGAAGCCTCCTACTTTAACTGGCACTGAATATGCAACTATCTTCTTTACATTTCGTCCCTTCATTTTGGTCAAATCTGCTTTATTTCTGGCTTTTATACTTTAAATAAAGAATCACATTAAATTGAAGAGAAATAAAAGTATAAATGCATTTAAAATGGTGCTTTATTTTTTTTAATAAGTGTTTTTTGAAGTTTGGAACATGATTTATTAAATAAAGTAACTATTCGGCTTCATATTCGGCTTCGACCGAATAGTTGACAAACTATTTGGTATTCGGCAGAATACTAAATGTGCTATTCGGTACAGCCCTAGTTAAAAAGGGCATACTTAGCAGGGACTTGGCCCATGAATGGACTGCGGTTCATGTTCTGGGCTCTTTGAACCTGTATGCAGCTATGAGAATTAATGCAGTGTGTAGTATCCCCTCGCCTAACTTTAGGCGCTCTATTTTACTAGTGCATTTAAACATGTTACCACTAAGAGCCCACACCAATCGGGGGGTGGGTGACCCTTTGAAAAACTGTATGTGTGAACTAAAAGTGAGGGAGGATCATAAGAATTTTCTGTTAATCTGTAGGTGGTACCTGGATTTGAGAATTCTGCTAAGGCCCTTTGTTTTGTAAAACCATATAAGGGGCTGCAAAGTGGCATTGTATTTTATTTGGAACTGTCCAGATCTTGATTTATTTTTAATTTGGGTACTTATGACAGCAAGGCTCTGACAAGACTTTCAAAGAAGGTTTTAGCTCGAAATTGTATTGGGGTGAATTCTTTTTTTTTAAAAAACATTGTATTTTTAATTGATTTCTAAACCGTGTATAATGTTCTTCTGCTATGATGTATTTAATGTGCATGTTAATGGAGAAATGCAATCAATAAAATGTATTCATTCCTTAACTATTGCAGCAGTCACATTTTAAAAACAATGTATTGTACAAGAATTATTCATTAGGAATGGCTGCAACTTAGGCAAATCTTTAATTGTGAATAATTGTCTGTTTGTTGGCCTGTCTATTGGAATTGGTTTGCTAAACGTGTTAATAAACTAAAATTGCAAAAAAATAACTGTTCCTGTAAAAGAACAGATTCTGTTGTCACATTCATGAATGCACGCATAAATTGTGCTGAGAGTAAATGTGATTGCATGTCTTCCATACTCAAGTATTATTGTTTGATAGCATGTTTCTCTAAGTACTCACAGGTTGATAAAATAGCTTGATAATAAGTGTGTCCTAGCTATGTGCAGCCACCGTGTGGTTCGACCATGCCAGTCTTTCTCAAGGCCAAATCAATATTGGATGTAGTCCATATATTGGTGACTTCAGTATAATGAAGAGCCTTCTGTATAAGTTCTGAGAAGTTGGCTGGACTTCTCTGTTTATATTGGCTCTGCAGAGTCTGCAGCTTCAGCTAGTAGGCATACTTAAAAGTGGATGTTAACCATTTAATCGTTGTAGTAAAATAAATGTGTTTGATTATATATAGAAATGCCATACATCATGGAAGGTGAATTTTCCTTAGTGCGCATTGCACTTATTACCAAGCTGGGTTTTTTTTGGGGGGGGATGACAGGATTAGGATACTCACGTGCAATATTCAGAATGGGGATCTGCAGTTGTTCTACTATCTCTTGATTTCCAGCAATGCTGCTTGCTCTGGTCCCTGAATCCCTCACTGGTTGGTTGATCGTAAACCCTTTTAGAGCCCTCAAAGTTAAAGAATTTCAGAGCGTTGTCACCCAAAGTGGAGAAGCACTTATTGTTGGATGGAAGATGTGTATCCTTAGGGCTTGGGTTGAAGTCACTTTACCAGCAATCTAGTTGCTAACACATATAATGATTATGCGACGTGCTGGCAAATGCCATTGAGATTTATATAATTGTATTCCTCTTAGGTTCAATGGGTTTGCAGCTCTATATTCACACAGCCTGGTTTACAAAATCGTGGAGGGGTGCAGGTCTACTTAGAAGACCACTTTTTCACCTCAAGAGGTGTGCGTGTGTCGTTGAAGTCTGCCTCTTTCAAAAATAATTGTTCCATGATTTTCTGCATTACACTAGCTTTCTGACTGAAAGCCTTCGTGTGAAACGGTAATCAGGCATTGCTGTCTGCTGTCAACATGTACTTGCTTTTCTACAAACTACAGTTTTTTTTGTAAAAGGCAAAATTAAGCTTCTTCTATGGGCCTGCTTTTCCTTTCATTTAGGTCGCATATTTCTTCTTTGCATGGTGAATTTAGACTGGAATTCTGTTCTTCTGACCAAGTAGCAAAATATTCTCATGAAGTGTCTCTGGCAGAACTGGTGTTGTGAAAGCCTTGTTGAGCCTTCATCATACACCCAATGCTGTTGGTTAAGGGATAACCTGTAGTTAACATTTTGAAAATGTGGCCTCTTCACCAAGGATCCCGAGAGTGGTCTCCCCTCATATGCAGGGTTCCTACAAGAGGAATACCTAACCATGTATTTGAAGTGTTTAATGTAGGATTAATTCTGAACCTGAGGTCCGGTTTGCTGGAATCTAGAAGGAGGAGGTGGGCTCTGATAGTTCAGTAATGAGGTGATTGGTTCCTATCCCGATAATTCATTTGGGTTCTGATCCCCCTGAGGCCCTAGTACTGATCCTGGTTTGTCACTCCCTGGAGGTGGACTGTATCGGTAGCCCATAATCGTTCTAGCACACACAAATCCAGGGCTGATATATGTCCCAATGTGGTAGGAGGCAGTATTATGCATTCCCAGTATGGACCTAATGGTTCGTTCTGAAAAGAAGGTCTTCTCTGTCTACTATTATCCCATAAAGTAGCGGTTATTTTTTTGTCCCAAAGGCTGTAAACCCATTTGCAGTCAGGTTTTCACTTACGCCTCTTAAACAGACAGTTCTGCCACTCGTGTAGTACTTTTCAAAGGAGTTTTCAGATTACTTTGATTCTGTCCCTGAAACATCCCACTCTCTTTGAGAAAGTATCCACTCTGGGCACATAGGCTCATCAAAATTCAAAATCGCAAACAAGGGGAATCAGCACACATTAGAGTAACACGTTCAAAATAATTGGTCTGCAGATCTTATCTCTCACTGTTCATGTACCTAGAGATATGCTCAAGTGCATGATTCAGTTCCTGAAGCCTGGGCTCAGCACATGTCACACTGCATGCTGCTATCCTAGCATCTTGGGGATTGCTACCCTGTATCATGCCCATGAGTGATGTGCGTGCTCATCTAGTCCATCAAAGAAGCTGGAGTACACACCAAGAATCAACATCATGTGTTCATACGTTTGTAAGGGATACCACACAAAGTGATTTGCATTTTTGGTATAAAATATATGACAGATTTTCCCATTTGCCAAGCAAGGCTGTCAATTACTTTACACCTGTCCATTTTTACCAGTGGTCTGTACCTTTCAACACAATCCCAGCCACTGTAGATCCCCATTCTCCCCTTGCATGAATATCCTCCCTCCCCTCACAGCTTTGAGGAGGCTTTGTATCGGCTTTGTATCTACTGCGTTTCTTGTTTTTCTGAGTATCTGACTTTTCATCATTTTGAGGCACAGGATAATAGACCTTTTCTTGATGACTCGGTTGCCGGTAAAGTAGCTCTCAGCATATTGCTTTTTTTGACTGTATTTATCCCCAGCCTATGTGATCCAAAGGGTCTGCTGTATTTAAGAGAGTTGGGTCTGACTATTCTTTGAAACTACTGCCCAAAATAACAGAAGGTCAATGTGCTAAATGGGCACTTTGTTGTATTAGGCACTGACACGGCTGTGGTTAAGTCAACTCATTTTGATACACCATTTCACCCATGCTCTGTATATGTGTGCTTCCTTTTCACCTCCTGTGTATGCAAGACACAAGGAGTTGCCCATTTCATCCTTTCTCTCATTTGAAAATCCATGTACCCTTCTTGTTCCTTGTTTCCCTCACCTGACAGAACATCTTTACTGTCCTGACTATGCAAGTAGATTTCTTTAGTGGGAGGAGGCGCATTATATCTTTCATCTTCTACCGTATTGTGTAGAAGAGGCATTAGAATTACTCAAGAGGTAGCAGGGCAGAGTGGAGTAGATTTAAAGTGCAGCAACCTAAGTGAAAGGCAACTCTTTCCTCTTGCTGTTTGCACTGCCCATCTCAATAACTGATTTTCTTTATACTCTTTTACTATTGGGGTGTATCTGTGTGCCTAGCACTTGCTTGAATTTGGTTCCATTTTCTCTGTAGTCATTAAGGCAAGCTTTAGTTGCTTTAAATGCCCTCTTAAGCACTGTATTTTTGCTATGTCGGCTTTGTCTTGGCGCTGTAGTTCTAGGACTCATCAGGATATTTCTATTTTCCCTGTGGAAGTCTTATTTTCCTCGCCAGCTGTGAGCATTTCATGGGCAGACACTTTATTCTGATCACAGTGTATCTCTAAAATGGTTAAGTGTGCAGCGGAACCATGTTTTTCCTGTGCACATTTGCCTTGCTCTCTTGCTACTTCGTCCTGATTGGCTTCATAGTATATGCTTCATTCAATTGTACGTATCCCTTTGTTGAGATTATTGATAAACCATTCATTTTAATAATATCTTCCTCTGATTTCCTTTGTAGCGCATTTTGGATGACTAAGCATTGTGTGTGGTTGGATTTCAAGTGGTGATGGAGAATAAAGGAATTGAGTGAAGGACAAGTAACCAAAAAGACACGATAAGCCAAACTGATAGATAAACAAGATCTTATTATGCATAATATAAATGGGTTCACAAATGGCAGCTGAGTTTTGGAGACAGAATTCTTAACAAGTCGCACAGAGGTTTCAGAAGTACTTATGCCCCTCATATGAAGGGGGCATCTTACATAGAAACATCACTAATATAAAAGCACATTGGCCGGACTGCAGGTGGCACTACCTAGGCTGGATTGCATAAGGGCAGCAGATAATCATGCACCAGCTGGAGTCGGGCATCAGTAAGTCTTGCAGTTACCTTGTACCCTTTTGAAACATAAGGTCAGCTCGCATGCCACTTCTATAGAAAAGAAAATAACAACTATAATACTAAATAAGGTAATGATATAGAAAAGAGAAGTAAGCAAACCGAAGTGTGACGTCGGGTTCCTGGGCAGTAGCAGAAACACAGCCAGGCCCGGGCTGCAAGGTATAATGCATGCAACATGATTATTTATGCATATACAGAATGGGCCTAATGCAGTCATATGATCATATATAGATATTAAGCCACAACAGCATATTCATTATCGAGCATTTCACAATATTTTATGCTAGCTATACATGCATCTGTTGAATTAAATCTTGCATTTTCTGAAAAGATGCCTAATTTTCTCCCAAAGTATCTTATAGCTGCTAAATTTCCTTTTCTTTTCTTTAATTAGTACCCGGCGAGAGACAATCAGATTGTTACACACAATCTGATTGGCCCTCACCCGATCTTTACCACACGGCTGGAGGCTGCTATCCTCCCCCGCCGGGGATTCAGATAAGTGTTTTCTCCCTCCCAACCTCCCCCTTCAAACAATCCCATCCCACCCTCCCAACCCCACTTACCTTCTTTTTGACCCTTTTTTGAGAGCGAACGCGCTGGGAACACCTCTGTCCCCAGCGTGTTTGCTCCTGATGGCCACCATGGAAAGGGAAACGGACTCCGTTTTCCCTTTCTATGGAAATGGAAATGTTTCTGTTCCTAAACACTGCAGCGTTTGGGACAGAAAAACAATGCTATTAGTAACTCGGTCTTGCGCGACTGGGTACTAATAGCAATAAGACCCGAGCCGCGGGGGCAGTACCGAGTCAGGTAATGCCTCAGGGTCTTTGGTAACTATGGGCACCGGTGCTTTAACTGACTCAGTAATGCCCCCGCCGCTTGGGGCTTATTGCTTAAATGTTTACTGTGAATGAACTCGCTGAACTGCAAGGTTTTCAGAAGATGATTTATCAATATAAATGTCTTCATTACTGTCTGCCAGTCTGTTCTTCATGAGTATTGGAAGGTAGCACAGATCTACAACCGGATGACCTACTATATTTCTTTCATTCCCCTTTGTTTGTACATATGTAGATTCTCCTCAATGGGTCTTTGAATTGTCCCAAGATATTGCCTCCTACTTTGTCTACACACTCCTGCATTTTGACTTTCCGCAGTGCTATGAGATCCACTTTCTATGAAAGAAGAATGATGCTAGGACATCGGCATGAGATGGCTCCATATTCATTTTTCATTAGAGTAAAATTATGGTGAATAGTTTACTATGAATCACAATCAATATAGTGTGATGAATAAACAGCAATCCACTATGGATACAATATCACAGCACTCACTCAGTTTAGTCACACTCCATGTACACACTCCGTCTCCTTCTGTCCCTTCTTTCCCTTCTCCCGCGTCCTTGTCTCCTTCCTCTTCCACCTTTCTAGTGCCTTCATCCTCCTCCTTGGCTGCCTTTTCCTCTCCCCCTCCCTCCTCTGCCCACCCTCTGGCTCCTTCTACACTTCCGCATGGAGTACCTCTGACCTGTACCCCTCGCCGGAGGTCTTTCTTGGGTGACAACATTTTCCACTTTGCCACTCTAAACTCCCGATCAGTTGTCAAAAACTTCTCTGACATCTGCCGTCTCCTGGAAAAATTCGACCTTGATGTTCTCGGTCTCACAGACACATGGTTCACAGACAGATCTGTCATGAGTTTTGACACTCTCCTCCCTGATGGCTACAAGATCCTCTCTGCGCCCAGACCCAACCGTCCCAGTGGGGGTGTAGCCTTGATATTCCCAGAGTGAATCCCTGCCTCCATCATTCCTGTGCAGACCTACTCCTCATTTGAATGCCTGGTCTGCAGGTTCTCTCTCTCTCTCTCTCTCTCTCTCTCTCTCTCTCCTGGTTGCTCTCTCACCGTGGCTACCATCTTCTGGCCACCTGGTCAGGTTACCTCTTCCCTCTCCGAGAGGACGGATCTCGACCTCTCCTTCTCCCTCCTGGCCTCGACCGCTCAACACATCCTCCTAGGAGACCTCAACATCCACCTGGATGCTTCCTGTCCCTCATCTGGACTCTTTTGCAACCTCTGTGACTCTCTTTCTCTCTCTATTCTTCCCTCTGGCCTGACTCACTCTGCAGGGCACACCCTGGATATTCTGATCTCCTCAGACCTCTCCCTTTATAATCCTCTCACTACTCCTCACTCCTGGAGTGACCACTTTCTCCTCTCCTCCCATCTCTCTCTCTCTACCCCTGAGGCCGAGCCAACCCCTACACTGCCACCTACCTTCTCGGTCATCTGACCCATGAAGCGTGTGTCCGTTTAGGCTTTCACCGCCACTTTCTCTCCCCCTCCTGAACCGCTGGCTAACTCACATCCTGACACAACCCTTTCCAACCTCCATTCTTCTATCTCTGACACTCTTGATGTACTTTCCCCTGTCATGAGGATCCGCTTGACGCCCAAAGCCAAGTGCAACTGTTGGTACGACTCAAACCTCATCACCCTTAAACGCAAGTGCAAGGTGGCTGAGAGTAAATGGCTGCATCTTGTGCATCCTCTGACAAACTGGCCTGCCGCCTGCTCCAACGGCAGTACTGACTCTCTGTCCACACTAAGTAGAGAGCTCATACCCAAGCCCACGTCTCGGTGGCATCTGACAATTCAGCCAAACTCTTTAAAATCTACAGGAAGCTGGGCAAACATGCTGCAGTCATTACTTCTCCTGTCCCCTCCCATGCCCTCTGCGCGGCCTTGGCTTCACATATTATCTAAATATCTAAAAATAAACAGGACATCCTGTCCACTCTCTCTTCCTCTCCTCCTTCGTCCTCTACTTTCTCCTCTACCTCTGGCCTGCCTGCGGCCACCTCTCCTCCTACATTCTCCTTTCCTTTGTTCACCCCTGACGAGGTTGCTAGACAGGTCTGATCTATGAAAGTCTCATCAAAACAGTTTCTTCCCTGTTCATCCAAAATCATAACTGACTAAATTGACACTCACACTCCAGCCTTGGTGGACATCTGCAAAAACACTTTCGCCACTGGAACCTTTCCTTCTGCACTGAAGCACTCTCTTATGCACCCTCTTCTCAAGAAACCCTCTGCCAACCCCTCCTGTCTGGCTAATTAGTGCCTGATGTCCATTACTCCTTTTCTGCCCAACCTCTTGGAAAAGCTGGCCATCTTCCAGCTTAATATTCACATAGAATCTGTTGATTGTCCCCATGACCATCAGTCTGGCTTCGGAGCGTCCAGAAGTGTGAAAACTGTTCTCCTAAATATCTGTGAAGACCTGCTCTCTAATCTTGATGCTAACCACCCCTCTGTCCTCATCCTACTCAATCTCTCTTCTGCTTTTGATACGTCAACCATGCCATCCTGCTCAACCTGCTCCATGATAACCTGGATATCACTGATCAGGCCCTGGCCTGGCTGACCTCTTTCCTCTCTGACTGACCCTCCCAGGTCCAACTTGGGTCCTTCCTCTCCTCTATCTCACTCTCTACCTGTGTTGTACCCCAGGTGTCAAATCTTTCTGCCTGGCTGTTCAACCAATACCTTGCACCTCTTACCCACCACATAGCTGCCCTCTGCTCCAACTTTCAGTGCTATGCAGATGACACTCAGCTCGCTTTCACGCTCCCCTCTAATGCCTCCTCACCCTCTCTTATCCCTGATTGTCTGTCTGTAATCCAGGAATGGTGTGCCGCCAATGATCTTCGCCTTAATGCCAGTAAGATGGAGATCCGTCTCATCGACTAACCTGGACCTTCCTTTCCTGTCACTCTCTAGCCGCCCACACTGCGCCCTCTTCCTGCTCCCACCTGCAAGGATAAGAACCTTGGGAACCTTTTTTCGACTCCACTCTGTCCTTCTCTCCGCGCATCTCTGACATCTCTAAGAAGTCAAACTCCCAGCTGCACCTCCTCAGAGGTATTCTTCCTTTCCTCACCTTCCACCAGAAGCTCAATGTCTCCAGAGCTCTGGTTCTCTCTAGGCTGGACTACTGTAAAAGTCTCTTTCTAAATCTAACTGCCTATGCTCTCTGTCCTCTACAACTCATCCAGGACAGGACTGTGAGACTTGGCCTTGGCCTCAAGCCCAGGGATCATATCTCTCCAGCACTGAAATCTCTCCTTTGGCTACCAGTGGTGGCAAGGATCAAGTTCAGGACCCTCTGCGTTGTCCACAAGGCCTTCTGGGGCCTGGGACAACAATACCTCCAAATTCCTCTTTGGAAATATCTTCCTACTCTTCCCTCCTCACCTCTAACTCCTTGAGGGTCAGTCGCTTCTCCAAGCAATGAGTTGGTGGCAGATCTCTTTCTTCGGCTGGTGCCTCCCTCTGGAACAGCCTCCCTGCTTCTCAGAAACTTGAGCAGAACCATCTCAAGACCATCCTCTTTGCTTCTGCCTTCTCTCTACCTCTCCGCTTCTGATCTCCTGTGGTACTGCACTGGACACCAGGCTACTCTGAACTCGGGCCCAGGTCTCTGCCTGTCCAGTTGCACCCACACACTGCCTCCTGGCATACCCTGGACTTGTGGTCTGTATCTGTACCCTAATGTCCCCTTTCCTGCACTTATTAGATACCTGCTGTCTGCACTTGTATGCTCACACTTGCCACCTGTTGGCTGCACTACTGGTATTGATTCCTTGACCTGCACTTACCCATCCTTCCTCCTCCTCCTGGCACGTCTCCCCTCCTGCACGATCTCAATGTCACTAGGCATAGCAGGATCATTGTTTTGTCTTGCTATTTCCACTCCCTTGCCTCGTCACACCTTGAAACACTTGTTTATAGGCATATTATGAATGCCATATCATGTCATATCACCTATCCTGTCAGTATCAATTACTACAATTCATATCATTGAAATAAATCTGCATTATAGACTACTAAAAGGAATGCAATCTATTACTATCGACTTTGCACAGCCTTTAAAACTATGCATGCTTTTCCATCCTATGGAAAATTCAGCATCTGGGTCATGTATTGCTTTATGTAAGGGATAAAGTACCCCTACCGTATATTATAAGGGTATTGCAAATCACTGAGGAGTTTTCTGAGCAAATAGAGGAACAAGACAATAGCTGAGTTCCTTTGTAAGGTGACAGAATTCCAAGATGATTTGCAATT
Organism: Ambystoma mexicanum; assembly: GCF_040938575.1. Classification (NCBI taxonomy): domain Eukaryota; kingdom Metazoa; phylum Chordata; class Amphibia; order Caudata; family Ambystomatidae; genus Ambystoma; species Ambystoma mexicanum. The sequence continues at coordinate 666,371,054 of NC_090930.1, forward strand.
TTCGTTGTTATGCATGTTAAGTTTTTTGTATTCCTTATAATACATGGCCACGCACTGTCATTCCCTTTTATACCTCACATCTTGCAAAATATAATGTAAGAGATCTTCCATTTACTGATCCATATAATGAATATAGAATCTGGTTTTTTGGTTGTTTTAATAAAAAGCAAAAATGCAGCTCCTAATGTATTGCAGAAGAGTAGTTCAAGCATTAAATGCTTCAGTGACAGCTGGAATTCTCTCAGCTTGCTCAAGCAGCAGGGATTGTGGCATAAAAACTGAAATGTAATAATTGATTACAGAGCGGTTGTGGTGTAATTTTCTTATTAGAAGTAAGTTGTGGTGTCACAACTGGCCTGTGATAAGGACATTATTTCCAGGTGTGTAGTGTGTATACAGATAATGCAGTCTCTCGTGTATTATAAAAACATACCCAGGCCTGATTCAGAGAACGTTTTCCTATGGGATTACCCATTATAAAATGCTTCCGTGAATCAGGCCCTTAGACTCATATTTTGTGTCTTTCTATCAGTGTAGCCCTTTTTGGTTTGTTCTGTCTGAGAGCCCGCAGTTTTGTCAGATAAATAATCGTGCAAGGACTAGTCACAATATTTTAACACACCACTCCAACAAACTGCATGATTAAGGCATTCTATTTCACTAGTTGTGATTGAAGCCCAGAACAACACTCTGTTTCACGGTCCCTTCACACCACATTCATCCAGCACTCTGCCAATAATACAGGTTGTTGATATAAATATTTTATTGTAAAATGATTGAAACAATTGTACATGTACAAGCACAGTCTGTACATTAAATACAACACATAATACATTAACACAAACTTCACTGCTTTTAGTTACACAACAGCCCACTAATATCTTGCTAATATAACAATCACAAGGTGTATTAAATATTTGGGGTCAAAACTAAAGTTTCCGAATAAGGTTTTAGAAACTCGAATGACTTTGTACACATTATACAGTTCGGATCAGGGCATAAAAGCATAAAAGCACAACCAAAGGCCCTGCTTTTATTGGCACTGAGCCATGGGCCCTAGACATGCATAAAATAACAATCATCTAAAAACCCGGATATACAATGACCTTTCTGTAGTGTGAATTACTAAAAGGCAATCTTCCTCAGTGACAGAAGCATGCGCCTCATGTCCAAAACTATAACTTCACAAGATGCAATGAATATCTCTGGGTCCAGAGGGATGCCTTATGTTCTATGTGTGTGATTTAGATTCCAGGTGCATGGTCTCCTTTTAGTGATAGGCGTGTACCAAGAATAGCTTCATCACATTTTCAACTTGGAGAAAAACATCTGTTCCCAGCCAAAGTGCTTCCTGTCAACGTGTTGCTCTGCGAGACTATTATCCCAGCTACTAGGGAAGCAAGAAGTAGTTTAATCTTGAGAACCTTCCAAACGGAGCTGGTACTGAATACACAGAGAGCCTTTCAAATGCCGGGGCATTTTAATGACAGGAATACCACTTCTAGCATCAGCAGAGAACACGTTGTCTACAAACATTTTGTATGGATGGGTTAATATACTGACATCTGTGTGAGTTATGGTCAGCTATTTTCACACAAATACCAAAAATATTGCGTAAGTACTGTGTAATCAAAACTGTCCTACAAGTAATAGTTTCTGAAATATTACAGTTTAAATGTATAGGTGTTATTCCTTATTTTTAAAATGTGTGATATCGCTGAATAAATATCATCAGCACATGGATGTAATTATTGACCTTGTGTGACAGACAACATGAATAATCTTTGAAGTCTTCAGAACGTGTCAAGGGTTTTATTAACGAAATTACAGAGGTATGGCCAGTTCACGGAGAAAGGGTGAGCTTAGGCAAATAAAAAGAGGCACCGCCTGTAAAGGGGTGTGGGGAAGTGGCACTGGGGCCGTTGTCTCTCTCTCATCTACCGTGGGATTCCCACCCTATCCCAGGTGTCATAATCCCAAGTTAGGGCTATTGCTTGGTAACCCCCACTGCCTCACGCTGATCTAAAATACAGATGGCTTCCCGAAGTGCAGGCTAACTAATTCCCCCAGGGTTCTTTAACCTAACCCTACACTACGACGGTTAGTGCTAGTGGGAGGGGTATGTGCGCCATCTGATTTTCCTGCTACTCGCCTCCCCCCTAACTTCCTACTCTTTCCAACTCCACGCATCTGCTCTCCTACCAAGTCCTTCTCTATGTCTCTGATGTTTCTCCTACTCCTCCTGCCTCCACTCTTGGATGTTAACTCTCCTCTTTCTCCTCCCACTCGACTCCTACGACTCCTCCTACTACCTGCTCCACCATAGTACTCTCCGCCCTACACTCTACCACTATAATCTGCTCTTCATGATAGCTCTACCTGTTCTTCACACTTCTACTACTTTTACTACTACTAGTGCTACTCATGACACCAAACTTAGGGATAGGGTGCCCTGTTCACTTTCCCACTGCACCCACCCACTCTCACTACTCCCACCCCTCCCAATTCCTTTACTAAACCCTAGTCCTTGACCCTGCAAACACTCTCTAACACTATGCGCGCCGCGCAGACACACACACACACACACACACACACACATGTGCCTTCAATACACCCCTCCCCAATGTTCTGACTTTGCTTTAATAGGCTTCGAGCCGCAGGCTGAAAAGAGTCTCCCCCCATTTGACAAGGTCATGACGCTGACCCTGTCACACCTCCTCTCAGCCATTCAGAATGCTTAGAATATGGTCAACAACTGCAGGTATAAACTTCATTCTGGCTTCAGAAGCAAACAGGAAAGAGCAGGAAGCTTTTATCTGTATTCAATAAGGAACAATGCAATTTCCCAGCAATATTTCTTCCAAGACTTAGGGAGAATCTTTTTTCACTGCAACTTCAGAATAATAGACAGCATCCAAGCTGATGCTTAGGCGCTAAAACATGGAAACATTCATTACAGAAAAACGTTTTACTTTTCTATTCCCCCCAATGCATACGCATGTTTGAACAGTTCCAGTGAAACCAAATTTACAATAAAAGTGCGGACATTATAAAAGCAACCTTGGTATTTAAATTGCACAATATTATACCACATTGAATGTGTTAATTGTCTATTTACTTTACTCGCTATCAAAATAATCACCTTGTGGCTTTGGTTGAGCTCCTGTGGAGATGCAAATGCTATTTCCTAACAATATTAATTAGCATACCGTTCTGATGAAAATAAAGTCTGGGTTCTATTGCTGACAATAAAGTAACCAGCATGTGTTCATCACTTGTGTTTTGCTGTGCAGGTGTTATCTCACAATAATGACAACTTGTTTCTGCTTAACTACTGGGCGGGCTTTCTAAGAGGCGGGGTGATGAATATTTGACCCAGTCAGGAATGCTGCTTCTCTTCTTTCAGAAAGTTTATAAATGACTGATCTTCTGTTGTCGAAGGCATATGTTCAGAGGTAAATGTGAGACCTACAAATTTGAAAACGAATCATCTTCTGCCAAACTCACCAATCACATCAGCTACGAAACACTGTATCTATCTTTAAATCAGCATGATAGTGATTAGCCATTTTGTGACATTGGGGGTCATTCCGAATTTGGAGGTAGCCATGGTGCTCTTAGCACCATGGCTAGGCTGCCTCCAAACCCGGGTCCGGGTCCGGTCTGGCTGAATGGGGACTTACCGGGTCATTCCGACCTTGGAGCACCCGGTAAGTCCCCATTCAGTAAACCATTCCCCATTCCCATTTGAGCCCTATAGGCCTCAATGGGAATGGGGAAGGCACTAATAACGGGCCCGCAAATAGCAGGCCCGCAATTACCGCCCTGATCCCTTAGTGGGACCTGCTAAGGACGTGTGGTCTGACCACACATCCTTTGCGGTTCCACTAAGGGATCTCGAATTGGGCGGTACGGGTTTACCGGCACCGGCATCCTTACCGGTGCCCGTTAACCCTTGCCGCCCAACTCGGAATGAGTGCCATTGATTAGAAAATGCAATTCCCTTACCTTGCTGTGCAAAATACTCAATTTAAAAGAATAGTTATGATCCCTTGCCCCAGCAAAGTAATAATTCGGTGAACGTTAAAAAGACCTGTTATAATAAAATGCAGGCCTCACACCTTTGTCTGGTCAATGTGTGATATTTATAGGTGCTGTATTCCAACTGTGATCCAGAAGTTCGTCAAATGTCACAGTCTATTCTGGGCATGCAATTAGTTCCGCACTGGGCAGTAAGTTGGTCCCGCATTGCCTTATGATATGATATGATATAATATGGCATTTATAACAAGTGTTCAAGCCGCGACAAGGCAAGGGAGGGGAACAAAGGGAGGACGGACAACGATCCTACTAGACCACGGGCCTCATTACACGGATGGCGGAGAACCATGGCGCTATTAGCGCCATGGTTCATGCCGGTAAAATACTGGCATCGCCTTGGCGAAAAGGGGAATTACCGCCCCATTCCAAGGTTGGCGGGGCGGTAATTCCCCCTTCCACCATTGCCCTTCCCCATTCCCATTTTTGCCCCATAGGGCTCAATGGGAATGGGGAAGGCGCTAATTACGGTACCGCAAATTGCAGTACCGTAATTAGCTCCCTGGGTCCCTTTGCGGGTTGGTTTTTAACGCCTGCAAAAAGCAGGCGTTAAATCCCCCAACCCGCAAAGGGACCTCGTAGTAAGGCGGTAAGGATTTACCGGTGCCGGTATTTTACCGGTACCGGTAAATCCTTACCGCCATCCGTGTAATGAGGCCCCAAGTGTAATTCAGATCGCGCAAGTGCGTGGGAAAGGGGCAGGGATAGTGCAGTAAATGGGAAAAGATGATAACAATAGGTAAGTAAACGACAGCATGTGGCAAGTGCATGGGTAAGTGCGGGCATCAAGTGTCAAGGTCGTGTAGGGGGACTGTACGGATACCGAAACAGTCCCCAAGTGTGGGGGTTGCCAGGTGGGCAGTGCAGGTGTGTGATGCTGGCAGGGTAAGGACATGGGCTTGAGATCAGAGAGTGTCAGGTAGCCAGTGCAGTTCCGGTTACAGCCAGGAAGTCAGCAGAGGAGAGGAGGAGAAAAAGCAGAAGCAAAGAGAAAGGTTGTGAGGTGCTTCTGGAACCGGAGATGGTTCTCCTCAAGCTTAAGGGAGGTAGGAGGCTGATCCAGAGGGAGGGACCAGCCGAAGAAAGAGATCTACCACCAACTTGTTGCTGGGACAAGCGACTGACCCTGAGGGAGTTGGAGGCGGATGAGAGAAGAGCTCGAGAAGGAAGATATTTAGGAAGAGAGAGTTGAAGGTATTGAGGCTCCAGCCTCCAGAAGGCCTTGTGGACGATGCAAAAAGGTTTGGACTTAATCCTCACAGCCACTGGGAGCCAGTGCAGAGATCTCAGTCCTGGAGAGATACAATCCCTGGGCTTGAGGCCAAGGACAAGTCTCGCAGTCCTGTTCTGGATAAGTTGCAGAGGGCAGAGAGTAGAAGCAGGCAGATTTAGAAAGAGGCTGTTACAATAGTCCATCCTAGAGACAACCAGAGCTCTGGAGACAGTGAGCTTCTGGGGAAAGGAGAGGAAAGGAAGAATACCTCTGAGGAGGTGCAGCTGGTAGGGTGACTTCTTAGAGACATCAGAGATGTGAGGAGAGATAGAGAGTGTGGAGTCGAAGATGAACCCGAGGTTTTTAGCCTTGCAGTTGGGAGCAGGAAGAGGGCCAAGAGAGGCCGCCAGAGAGCTACAGGGAAGGAGGGAGAGGGAGTGCTGATGAGGAGAATCTCAGTGTTACTGGCATTAAGGCAGAGGTCATTGGCGGCACACCACTCCTGGATAGCAGACTGACACATTTGCCAAAATGGTGATCTTTAGAGACATTTTGAAACCTAAACTTTACATTGTTCAGCTATTTACCATCTGCCACAAAACTCCCTTGTGCGCAAAAGATGGCTGCTGATCATCTCCATGAATAGGCTTCTTTCAATAGTTTTTACCGAGTATACATTGGTACTTATTGAGATATGCTGACATGCACCTTCTGCTCATCAGCTCAATCAAAACAGCAAACACCAGCTTTCACTACCTGGTGCATTCACTGTTACAAAGGCTTGGATCACCCTGCGTCTCATTCAGATATCAGGTTGATGGTCCGGGCCAGTACGCTAAACACAGACCATTGTGATTCAGACACATACATGTATTACTTGCAGTCTGTGCAAGGCACCAATCCCAAAAGCTTTGAGGGTAACATCACAAGAAGAGTTAGTAAAAAGGAAAATAAGAAGTGACCGATTCCTTTGTGGTATCTGTAGTGTTCATAAAAAAGAAACGGAAGGAAGGTTGTACAAACTGTCCCACATGTATGTGGCGAGATCTGGAGCTTCAATTCCTGCATAAGTGGCATCAGTTACTCTGTAAGGCTGTTCAGCTGAATCCAGTGAGTGTAGAAATTTGGTGCTGTTTAAGATTTCATGATACAGTTTGTGCAGTTTGTACCTTAAACAAGAGAAGGTGTCCAAAGAAAGGAAGAAGTCACCAATTTAATTTTTAGATTTCACTTGGGAAGACTAGCAGAAAAGCATCTTTCAGATCCCAGTTGTTGAACCTAAGCTTTACGCCAAGAATGCACACTGGCATTGTATGCACGGGTGCTGGGACACGTGATGTGTGTAAGTAAGCAGTTTGGCAACATTTTCGGCATAATATGAAGTTTAATAATTTACAGAGCCATGCGAGTATGAGCAGAGTCATGAGTTAATCAGAAAACAATGTGACTTTACAGGATACTTTACACCTGTCTTGCCCCAACACCATCCATAAACCTTGTGCTTATTGTTCATTCGCCTATCCGACTTTATTCTATTTCTTATTTTATGCTAATCACAGACACCTTGGACCAGAAATGTATTCTCTTGCTTATTTGTTCTAATCAGCAATCACTTTTACCTAGTTTTTAAATTAATGCAAAAAGGCATTTCCTCCCATTTTTTCATTAAAAACGTATTTACTATGAGTACCTGCCACACTAATCTGGGTCAGTCCCCCCCTCTTCAGATATTGCTTAAAACCTGCTCACAGTTTAGACAATGTTGCTTCACGTATCTATCTATGAAGTTACAAGCTGCAGAGGCAGTCACTTTGATCCTGCGATCGTGTATAATTCTTTGGCCTCAGGCAGAGACTTTCCCCACCTGCAAATACTGGTTTTGTTCCTGACTGCTTCCAGAGTTCCTGGGGACCATATTTGAGTCTGTGCTTTGAACGTTGCTTGTCATCTTCTTCATAATATACAGAACTGGTCTTCAAGAATTCTTCAAATTCCTAAGACAACTATTTCACGAGTATACTTTTTTTTTATTCTCACATGTCAAAAGTAAGTCACACGAAACTCAACAACAAATGGAACACAACTCTAACAAAATTTGTACAATCATCGCAAGTGTATGAATAGACAAGAAGTATCAAGTTAAACAAGTATTCGTCTAAGTAGATGAAAGAGAAAAAAAACATTCATGAAAATCAAGTGCACAGCAATACGTAATACCATTGAATGAGTTTACATAATTGAAACATTAGCCATATGCATCTAGGAATGATCCCCATATGTCCATGAACTTATCAGTGTTTCCAGACTGCTTGTAGATGGCCCTCACGGATGTGAATACAGTTAACAACTCCTCCACCCAGTCATCAATACAGAAAGAAGTGGATGACTTCCATGCCCTCAGGATAATTTTGATAGCCATCGAACAGCTCCGAGCAGCCAGACACTCTTACAAAATGCTACCTCATCCAATGTGTAATAATCTGTCTCCCGATCCTTCCATTCTTGGAACCCAGAAGGCTCGGGTGCCAACATTCTATGGCGGTTGCAGTGCTGGGAGGCAGCTTCGGTTAGTCCCTGCAGGCCCGCTCTATAAAGAACCTAAACTTATTCACCCGTGTATGAGCCATCTCTTCAGTGGCGAGGAAGGGGAACGCGGGCCTGTAGGTGACACCCACCCAAGCCTGGAATCTCAGGTGCAGAAGCCCCATCAAAAAGTATGCAGTAGGCAGGCTTTGCCAGACGCCTGACCGGCGGCACACAGAAGGCGCACACGGCTTAACTATGCAGATGAAGGTTGGGAGGAGATAAGGGCAGGAAGGAGGCTGTGCCTAGTGAAGAGGCAGTGCTCAACACCACTGGCCTCAGAGATTTTTGGAAACGAATTGGTGCGTCGCTGGTGGGTTAGAGAAAAGGACCCATGAACGCTGGCGATGAATCAGGAAGTTACCATGACAACCAGCATACAATGGATGTCAATATCAGGATAAACAAACGAACATGAAATACTGCAACCATTTTAGTTAACACAGATAAAGAGCAGAGACTTGTAGCCAACCTCACCAAGGATTACAGGAGAAGCCATGAAAGGAACTTTAAAGAGAATTTTTAAGTTTAAATTAAGTGCTGAAGGAGTGCCAAACAGTAAAATACAATGGGCCTCATTACAAGGTTAGAGGTAGCCTTGTCGGTAAAACCGGCAAGGCTACCTGCAAACTTGCATTTGGGTCTGACACTCGCGAATGGGGAATTACTGGGCTATTCTGGCCCAGCCGGACCTGGTAATTGCCCTTTCGAAGGTGCCGGGCCTGGTACATCCTCATTCCCATTGAGACCCATAGGGCTCAATGGGAATGGGGATGTCGGATGCACCGGCACCATTAACAACGGTGCCGGTGCATCTGACTTGCTGTGCTCGCCGGTGCCGCTCTGCCCGCCAGGTCAGACCTGACAGGCGGACAGACACCCACGAGCACAGCTCGGAGTATGGTGGTACGGTAGCAACGGTGCCGGTAGTGCTACCGGCACCGTTGTTGCCTTAGCACCATACTTATAATGAGGCCCAATGAGCTGACAAAAAGAATACAAACCAAAACCAAAAAAAAAAACAACATGGCAGCTGCTAGCATGGCACCACCCCCACCTTTCTTACCAGAACCAGGCACGCCAGCAATTAGGTGGGACAGGTAGAAAAGGCTTTTTGATATGTATCTGTTAGCGATAGGTGGTGACAAATTTGCAGCCAGCAGAAAGCAAGCTGTTCTCCTGCTTAACTTAGGTGCAGAAAGGCAGAGTGTGTATCATGGCCTCCCAGAGCCTGAAGAGGCAGGTCAGGGTGATACCGATGAGTATACCATGCAGAGAGAAAATTGCAGAACCACTTTGAATCCCAAAAAGAATATCACCTTTGAACGACATACATTTTCTGAGAGGGCACAAGAGCCACAAGAACCTGTTGAATGCTTTGTAGCGGCTTTCAGAAGACTGAGCCATACGTGTGACTTCGGGACACTAACCAACTCCTTGATAAGAGATCAGTTAGTACGATGTACTAATAACAGTAGAGTTCAAGAAAAATTAAAGTCGAAAGACTTGCCTTTAGAACAAGCAGTGGATGTTGCTAGAGGAATGGAGCAAACATCCCGGTATATGAGAAGCATGAGAAGTGAAAAACAAGGGAACAAAGTTGCAGCATTAAAAACAACAGAAGAATGAATGTAGGCAAGGAAGTAAAATGCTACAGATGTGGAAGTCATCTACACCTTTCATCCAATATATTCTGTCCGGCGAGGACGGTAAATTGCATAAAATGCAAAAGGAGAGGTCTTTTGCAAGGGTTTGTTGTGAGTCATCTGCAGTTGAACCAATTGAAACAGGGGAAAGACGGACAGAGCAAGAAGAAAACCCAGCGAATCAGTCAATGACCCAGACTAAGCATATACTGGAAGTGGGTGACATTTCCTTTAAAGGAAGAGGGCTGACAGATATAGTTCTAGTAAATGGCAAGGTGGTAACCATGAAGGTGGACGGTTGCTCTCCATGGACAATAATGTCACGAGAGATGTATGAGGTGTGTGTAGAAGGAGAGGTTGTAGACTTACTAAAACCTGACATAGAACACTTCACATATGAAAATGTGAAGATTGAATTGTTAGGAAAGTTCTCGGCAGCCATCAAATATAAAGGCAGAAGCTGCATGGCAGAGATATATGTGACCAAAGAAGGGTTGTCGCTATTAGGCTGGAATGAAGAGAGCAAGTTAAGCATTTGCATCCAAGCGAGCGCACCAGTACCTATTAACATAGCAGAAGTAGGTGATAAATGGGAAAAGGAATTTCCAGAATAGTTCTCAGAAGAGTTAGGAAGACTGGATTCGAACATTGTATCAAACTCAGGAAAGAGGCTGTGCCGAAAGTACATAGGGTGAGAATGGTCCCACAAAAACGAAGAAACAAGATGAAGGAGGAACTGGAGACGCTACTTCAAAAGGGGATCATTGAGTGGATTGAAAGTTCTCAATGGCAGTCTCTGGTGGTAATTGTAGCAAAGCCAAATGGTAGTATCAGACTATGTGTGGACCTAAGAGACTTGAATAAGAACATTTGGGGAGATCGCCATCCACTACCCATCATTTCGACCCTGAGCAATGCAAAGGTATTTTCAGTTATAGACTTTTCCTCAGCATATCACCAGGTACCTCTGTCAGAGGAGTGTCAACATCTCACCACTTTTGTGACAACAGAAGGGACATTCAAGGACTGTTGAATGCTTTTTAGTTTAGCCTCAGCAGCAGCCGTGTTCTGAAGGGTCATGGAAAAGGTGTTGGAGGGGTACCAAACATAATTTTACTTCAAGATGATATTCTAATGTATGCTGAGTTGAGTGAGAAACATGATTACCGATTGAAATTGATCTTGAATAAGTTGAAAGCAGGAGGGTTGATGGTACAAAGTAAAAAGTGCAAGATTGCAGTGCAAAGCGTGGAGTATTTAGGTCACAAGGTGTCGGGAAATGGCATCAGCTCTAAACTCAGTCTGGGAGATGCTATTGAGAGAGCCCCAAATCCCACTTACAAGGAGCAACTAAGATTGTTTTTGGGTTTAGCTGAGTACTACCACACATTTTTGAAGAACTTTGCAGTTATTTCCACGCCTCTGAGATCATTACTCAAGAAAGGGGTCAAATTTGAGTGGTCAAACGATTGCGAGGAGGCAATCCAGAAAATTAAAAAAGACAGTGAAAGCAACTTCAATAGGGACGTTTTCTTCAGAAGACACGTGTGTTTTGTCCATGGATGCAAGTATTTTGGGGTTGGAAGCAACACTCACACAGTATGACAATCACAAAACAGAGAGAGTTACAGCGTTTGCATCAAGAACTCTGTAGGGTGATGAAAAGAATTACTCAGTCATCGAAAGAGAGGCTTTGGCAATGTTTTGGGCAATAAATCACTTCAAGTTTTTCTTGCGGGGCAGGAAATCCATAGTGAGATCAGACCACAAGCCATTGGCCCAAAAGTTTGAAGGTGGAAACTGGGCCGCAGGGTCACCCAGGATTAGGAGATGGTGTCAAGGATTACAAGGATATAACTTCAAAGTGTGTCATTTACCGGGAAAGTACAATATTGTTGCTGATTATCTATCAGGAATGCCTACTATAGGAGGAGAGAAAGTGTGTAGTGATTGGAAAGAGGAGAATATAGTTGCGGAAGTTGAATTGGCATGTGTGGGAAAGGTGGAGTGGAGCATTAGGAGCAATTGAATAACGACATGAAGGTTATCTGAGAGTGGACAATATTGGGATGGCCCAGTAAAGAGTTGTTAGGGAAGAAGTTTTAGGTTTGGTGGGAAGTTAAGGATGAGTTGAGTATCATTGATGGGTGGTTCAGAAGAGGAATGTGTATTGTACCTCCTGAGAAGATTAGAGATCGATTGTTAGAATTGGCTCATCAAGGATATTTAGGGGAAGGAGCAACTAAGAGGAAGTTGAGACACCATTTTTGGTGGCCAGGCATGGACAGGGTAGCTGAAAACTTTTTCAAGAATTGTAGTACATGTGGAATGAGTGACAAGAACAAGGTTGTACGAGAAACTCCCCTCATTCCCAATTGTGTACTTGATCAACCCTGGAAGAAGGTAGCAATTGAGAGTTACGTGAGGGTATAACATTTTTGTTTTTGTTGGTGGATTTTCACTCTAAATGGGTGGAATGGAGTGCAGTAAGAGAAGTGACAGCCAGGGAGTTATTGGCATTTTTGGAGCACATTTTTTTGAGGGAAGGCTTTCCCTCAGAAATTGTTTCTGATAACAGTGTTCAATTCTGTTCGGAATTCATGAAAAAGTTTCTAAACAGTTATGTATTAAAACACACACGCACTATATCATGCAAGGGCAAATAGGTTGGTGGAAAGGACCAACAGGTTTATAAAAGGGGCATTCAGTCGGCATTACGTTCAGGCCTACCGTGGTAAGAAGTTTTAGATCACATGATGTGGTGTCATCTAACCACACCTCATTCTGTAATAAATGTATCATCGTTTGTATCCATGAAAGGGAGAGTACCTGGTACAAAATTATGCCTGGGGTGGTTAGGTTTGAGAAGTTCGGTAGTAGTGGACAGGAAGAGCATAATGAATTATGTAAGACAAAGTCAAAGAATGATTATTTGACAAAAAGAAGGGTGTGAAGGATTTAGAATGGATGTGGGAGAGTGGGTCCTTATTCAAAAGCTCGGATTCACCCATAAATGTGTGGAAAGAAAATGTATTGGCCCCAAGAGAATCTCTGAAGTGAGGAAGGGTGTGGTTATTGTGGAAGGTGGTGAGGTGTGGTCAATGGGCAGATTGGCAAAAGTTGAGAATGGTTGTAGTGGAGTGTCAGGCGAGGTTGAGTTGAATGATGGGGTGTTGTCATCTGAGAGATTGAGGCGTGAACCCAGATGGTTACAGGATTTTGTATGTGAGTAGCGGGGTAAGTTGAGGAGGTGACTGTCTTACTTCAAGTTTGTTTTAATTCCGGTCTCTTGAACTTCCACTAAAGGGTTTCTCTGTTGTACTGTAATTATTCTGTTAAAAAATGTGTTGTTTCCAAAGTTTCACAAGTTCACATTGTTAGCCTGTTTGTTGTTGATGAAAATGTTCTGCTCGGGAGCCTGCATTCTATGTCAGTTGCGGAGCTGGGACACAGCTTCGGTTAGTCCCCACAGGCCTGCTCAATAAAGAACCTAAACGTTCTCACCCGTGTATGAGCCATCTCTTGACAATGGGGGCAATGGGGGCACATCCCCGTAAATCAAGATTGATCCTTTTATTGTAATAGTGCAGTTCTAATACAGGCCTAACCTTTCACAGACCCCCTCCCAGAAGTCTCTTGTCTTTTTGCAAGTCCAAAGTAAATGACTCAATGGGCCCCTTGCTTGTTTGAACTTCCAACATTGGTCACTCTCCAAAAGACATCTCGTAAAGACGTACCAGTATGTCCTAAAGAGGATCTTAGTTTGAGACGCTCTTAGACCCAAGCCCATGCTGACCAAAGAGACTTTGTTACAGCATCTCTGCCAGCAGCCTGGGTCAACTGACTCACCTAGTTCACCAGCCCAGCCCATAGCAAGCTCAGGATCCCCTTTATGGCTGTATAGCAATACTCTATACACTGTGGCAGCTGGATGTATCACATGATTGCAAAGCTCAATCGCTGATCAGGCTGCACTCTGCAACGTCGATGGTTGCACAGGATCAATTTTGGCAGCAATGATTCCTCTCAATTGTCTTTACTCTGCATAGGTGCATTCACTCAAGTCAAAATCTCGGCTGAGATGTGCGAAGGGGATTCATTTCCCATTGTCAACCAAATTCTTGATGTATCTAATTCCTCACAAGAACCATGTTGGCCAGAAGAGTACTTTCCCATGTACGGTCAGTGCCATATTCAGCCAGATCAATGCATCTAGGAACAAATACGGATCACATCATATTCTATTTGACATCCATCACCAGCATGCATGCAGGAACGCTGTCATTGGGTTCTGTAGGTGAGATGGTCTTGTAACCATCATCAACAAGGCCTTGGGGACCAAGTGAGATACACTATTACACTACAATATGATGTCATCCAGTTGATCTTGGTCAGACTTTGTAACCCGACATAGATGCCTAGCAGTGAATGCAAGAAGTCGAAGAAGTTTTGCAGATTCATACCACCTTGTTTCAGTGGAAGCTGCATCTTCAATAAGGATAACTTTGGCAGCTTGCTATCCCACTGGAACATCTGTATAACAGTATCCAGTTCTTTGAAAATACTTCTGGGCGTCTTGAGAGGATATAGTTTACCATCTGTGCCATATTCAGTTTGCTGCAGTTAATTTTGCCCCACAGTCAAGGTTTCTGAAGTGACCACCTGTCTATGTCAGATTTTAGATTGGGTATTATTGAGTCAAAAGTGATCTTTGGCTAACTCTCCACCTCTGGGCCAATCCAGACTTGGGGGTATTTCAGTTTCTTTGGACATTGCTTAAAGTTAAATTGGTCACATGTGTTTCGTACATGCGTTAGTGATGGGAAGTATCGCAGATTTGGTCCAATTCAACTTGTAGCCAGACACTTCAGAGAAGCACTGAATATCATCCATCAGATGTGAAATACCAGAGCCTGGATCATGTAGGAACACTAGCAAGTCATCTGCATAGAGCCAAATTCTGTTTGCGCATACCTCTTCCCCAATGGCATGTATATTGTCACTGGACCACAGCATCACTGCTAATGGCTCCATTGCAAGACTAAACAGTAGTGGGGAAAGCGGACATCCTTGCCTTTCCCCCTGTTCAGCCTGAAAGAATCTGAAACAAAGCCATTTGTGAGCACACTGGTGTTAGAGTTCGTAAACAGAAGCGCTACCCACTGCCTGAAATTCTGTCCTAAACCCATTGTCTCCAAACACTCAAACCGGTAGAGCCACTCAATCCTATCAGTCAATCTCTGCATCAAGATAGACTGCCGCAACTGGACACGTTTGTTTACTTCCTACATCAATAGCCTGGAGCATCCGTCTCATATTATCTGCTACAGATCTTCCGGTCACAACGCCCACCTGGTTATCATACACTAGCGACGGCACGACTGTCTCCCACCTCTTTGCTAATATCTTTGGCAGCAGCTTACAATCTGTGTTGATCAGATTAATCGGTCTGTAGCTCACACATCTAGTTAGCGACTTGTCTTTCTTCAACTAAACAATCACCATGGCATGGCGCATGGTTTCCAGCAATAACCCAGATTCAAATGAGGAGGTGAATACGTCACAGAGCAGCTGGAGGGCACAATTCGGTAAGATCTGATAACACTCAGCCAGCAGACCATCAGAACCCAGCGTTTTGCCTCCCCGGAGCATTGAAACTGCTGGGTGAACATCCTCCAATGTTATTGCATTCTCTAAGGATGCAACTTTGTCATTCGTCAGGTGAGGAACTTCAACACAATCTAGAAAGGATTTTATTGTTTTCTGTCCACAATTTAAATTGGATTTATAAAATTCTTCATAAAACCCTCTAAATACTTAATTTATGTTCTTTTGATGTGTCACAAGATTGCCCGATGTATCCCTCACAACTGCAATGTTCCATTCACTTTCTGCCACCTTCAGTCTATGTGCAAGCAGTCTTCCGGCCTTCTCTCCATTTTCAAAATAATTATTTCGACTCCTGAACAATGCCTAATCAGATATAATTTTGTTTAGCTCATATTTCTTTTTCCTGAGTTCAGATCTAATGTCCAGGTCGTGACTCATAGCATAGTGTTTCTCCAGTGATTTGGCCTCCTTAGACAGTCTCTTCAGCTACCTTTCTTTCGCTTTCCTGTAACTTCCTGCTTTGGACATCCAAACACCTCGCATTTAGCACTTCCTTGCCTCCCGGAAAGTTGAAACTGCAACATCATCAGTACTATTAATTGCAATAAAGTCCTTGACTTCACTCACAATCTCCTCTTTGATGCCTTAGTTCTGTAACACAGCCGTGTTCATTCTCCACCTGAAGGACTTAGTTAGTGTGTATTGTATAGAGAGCCACAATGATAACTGAGCATGATCAGAAACCCCAATAACTCCTATTTCTGAATCATCACAATTAGGTGTCACGCGCCCTGAGGTCAGAAAGAGATTAATACGTGAGTAGACGTCATGACAGGCAGAGAGAAAACTGTAATCTCTTTCAGACGGATGTTCTAGATGCCAAACATCTGCCAGGTATAATTCCACTATTAAGCTCTCAAGTGACCTCCTACTTCTTTTGGGTATCCTCGATCTTTCCACTTGGCGCGGTCAATTAACAGGTCTAAAACCATGTTGCAGTCTCCACCCAAAATAACAGAATCAACATTACAGTTTTGGATAAATAATAAAACCACAAAGTCCTGTATCTTAACAGTAACACAAACAATTCTCCCCATCTGCTTTGCTAGACAGTACCTTCAAATGCAGATTATTTTTTATTAGAATCGAAACACCTCTTTTGTGAGATGTGAATGTCGAAAAGTAAGTCTGACCCACCCACCTCGGTCTAAGTTTACTCGCTTTATCATCCGTAAGGTGGGACTCTTGGAGCAGCGCAACATCACAAGACATAGATTTTAACTATTTCATGTGGTCCCAAATTTCACCAAGGCTTAAAAAGGTTTGGTTGATGTCCAGTCTATCCCTTTTTCATGAACTCACTGAGGAGATTCCTAAAAAGACCCTTTATGCAGTGTTAATTCACACAAGGAAACACTGAAGTTCCAGCGCTAAAAGCGTTAATTGAATATGAGAACATCGTCATTCCTTCCTTTGACTTAAATACACTCCTGTAAAATATATATATATTTTCAAGGGTCATTAACTATCCATGAGAAACTATTAGTGCCCTTGTTCTTATTTGATCTGTTTTCCCTTCATCCCTCTGGTGTTATTTAATAAATATGTATTTACTATTTTATATCACATTTTGTTTAGACCTTGATTTTCTTAAATCTTCAACTGCTTTGAAACATGCTTGTTGTTTCGTACACTGACCAGCACATTTTGGGAGGCTGAACATTTAGCTAACAAAAGGAAATCTGTGAATGCCTCTGCTGTGGGACCAGCAGTGCTGACAGGGGTATCATGACCATCATGACTTAGAGGATGTTGGGACTAGGTTGGTTTACCCATCCTTCTCAGAGCGCAGCTGAGCCACAAAGGCACATGAAACTGGGAATATTGCACCATATTTGTCTGTGTATATTTACCACTTAAATGACCAAAACAGAAAAGTGATGGCTTGAAGGTTTTCAACTAATCATAACCTCTGGCATGGGTCTGCGCAATCCTCCAGACCATTGCTTGTCAGCCTGCCATGCCATTACAGCAGGGAAATACCATATGCAAATCAGTCTTGGTCCCAACCAAAAATGGGCAGTCGAATCTGAACTGCTAGGTCATAACCCTTCTTCACGAAATCACAAGTAGAGACAGACATGTTTGAGGCCCATTTTACATCGATTTCTAGGCATGGCAAGCTTGGGACCCACATCTGGGCATACCTCTCCCTCTTCGGGTGACTTAAGAAAAAAAGAAAAGGTGATTCTGGGAGGTTTTGAATGATGCATAATCTCTGGAATGGCTCTGGGCAACCCTGCCGATCATCACTTTTCAGCCTGCCATGCAGTTACAGAAGGGGAAAGACCATACACAAATCAGGCCCAAAATGGGCTGTCCAATCTGAACTGCTATGTCATAACCCTTTTGCACGAGACCTCAAGCAGAGGCAGACATGTTTGATGCCCATTGGACATTGTCAGTGGTGTGGAACATGGATCTCAAGGCATGGCAAGCTTGAGACTCAAATCTGGGCATACCTCTCCCACTAGAGGTGACTTAAGAAAAATGGAAATGTGATCCTGGGAGGTTTTGAATGACACATAGCCTATGGAATGGCTCTAGGCAACCTTGCAGATCATCACTTTTCAGTCTTCCAATCAGTTACAGAAGGGGAAGACCATATGCAAATCAGGCTTAATCCCACTCTAAAAGGGGCAGTGCAGCCCCAACTGCTAGGTAAAATTCCTTCTGTGCAAGAAAACAAGCACCCACAGAGATGTTTCTGGCAAATGGGTTACTTGTAGTTATTGTAAGTCACATTAAAGTTCTGTGTCATTATGAAGAAACTCAACCTTCTGAATCACTGCTCTATTTGGTCACAAAACTCCTCAGCAAATAGTAACATTCTTATAACCCATGGTAGGGGGTGCTTTATGCCATATATGTCAACAGAAACACCCATCCCTGCATACAGTATTTGTGAAAAGGGCATACTGATATACATCATTATGCTGGAAGACCATGGCGAATTGACAACATGACTACTGCCCTGCAAAAGTACAGGGATGAGTAGTGGTTAAGCTGTCTACTCCGCCCCACACTACTACAAACCAGCAGTAATCCCAATTAAAAAGACAAAGCAGGTACAGCCTGAAAGGTAAACCTCCTGCGCCTTATTTTGTAGTGCAGGCTGAGGGCAGGCTATAGCTTCAGGAAGGGTGCAATCTGATAAGAATAGCAACTCAAACAATGTATGTTCAAAGATTCCAGAAAAAAAGAATGCCCAATCAAGGTAGTATAAGAATATATACTTTAATGAAACAATAAAAATGTAATCAACTAACTAAAATAATAGCAAAGTCCTACCCCAAAAAGAAACATGCAGACTTTTGTAGAATGTCTATTTGGGTAGATGAACAGGGGTGTTCAGGCACTAAATTGGCACAATGTCAATGTTTAAGATTGTCTTGTAAGAAAAAGGCAGAGAAAGGGGGTATTAAATTCAATATGTTCCCAAAGAGTTGGCCCAGGTAAGGAATGGGGTGGGGTCCAGTCGTGGAGTGGAGGTGGTAGTTCCCAACAATATCAGAATATCAGAAGATCTGGTAAATTTGAAAGCCAGTGGTACACTTTGTGTAAGAAACAAGCTCTTGACACATGGTAAACTGATCCAAACCATTAATGATTCAGTAACAACCACTGATATAATTGGAGAAAATCAAGGTCCATTCCAAGGTAGATGCTCCCAAGAAAAAAAGGAAACATTTTGGCTGATCATCTTACCAAAAAGAAGCTCTACAGTGGCATATAATTGATAAGGATTAAATAATGGAAGTGATTCAAGTAGCAGCAGTGATTAGATTGCAGTCTCATTCTGGCAGCGAACACACAGTGGCTCAGTGGAGTCGAGATGCTTCAGATGCAATTTTAATGAATACTCAAAAAAAGATCTTGTTATTGAAGTTGAACTGGTGAACTTCTGTCCTTACTGAGCAGGATTATCAGAGAAAGGGAGATTTGTGAGTATTGATGACATTTATTTCAAAAGATGTTCCAATGTGTGATAAGCTGTTAGAAAAAAGACATTTTGTTTATGAACAGTGAGCAGTGTCTTCCTCCTTCATAAGTGTAATGTTAAATTATGCCGTTTATGCAGTTACATCCAATCATCAGCAGTTTAAAAGAGCTCTAGAGATCTTATGTGAGATTACTGATTGGCAGCACGTGAGTGAAGATATGAATGTCTACTTATATGGCTGTCTGTTGAGTGTGCAATTTCTGCTGTGTACACCTACACACCTGGCTCCCCTACAGAAGGGAAGCATGAAATGCCCTTGGTCTGATCTACAGTTAATTTGATTGTGCCCGTAATTTGGTCTGCCAGAGGAAATAAATGCATGCTGAATGTCACATGCCTATTTACAAAACGTTCTGACTATCTCCTAGCCAGAAACTGTAAGGCAGCTATGGTAGCCACTTTGATCATTAACCACATATTTTCTCATATTGGCCTCTGGACGATGGATTGGATCAAGGAATTCACTTAACTAGTGGGGTGATGGCTAAAATATGTGAAATCTTAGGTGTGAAATGAAAATCTCACATTGCCTACCATCCTGTTTCTAGTAAAGGAGTGCAGAGGTACCACAAAACAATTATGGAGCCCTTCTGAGGTTTGTGGTTGACTTGCACCTAGTTGGGAGATGCAACTTCCCTTGATTCTGATTTATTTATTCATTTTGACACTGTAAGCGCACCAAACCCGAAGGCATCTAGGCACTAGTTTTAGCAAGAAAGTACATACATACATGCGTAGTAAGGTAAGGTATAGCTGAGCAATTATGTTCAGACATCTAGGCACTGTTTTTTTGACAGAAAAGCAGGAAAGTACATACATACATGTGTAGTAAGGTATAGGTTAAACAATTCTGTTCAGAGTCAAACTTGCGGTTTAGCAGTGCTGGAGAGAGTAGATGTTTAGGCAGAATTGCAGTGGAAAATTACTTTAGCTGCTCTTGTGGGAAGAGACAGGTTTTCAGACTTTTATGGAAGGACCAAAAGGAAGATTCAAATCTTAATGAAGATGGTAGAGCATTCCAGTGTTTGGGAGCTACCACTGGGAAGCTACTGCCCCCTGCTTTATGTAGTTTGAATCTGGGTATGGTGAGTAGATGTGAATGGGTTGAGCGCGTGGGTCTGTTGAATTCGTTTTTAGAGAATTTATTAGATAAGTACCTAGGGGCTGAGTTAGATAGACATTTGTGTGTCAAGGAGAGGGTTTTGAAAAGGATTCGATCTTGGACTGGCAACCAGTGGGCATTCCGTCTCGTCATTGTGATGTGTTTATTTTCTGGGATTTTAAGGGATAGTCTTGGAGCATTATTTTGAATCACCTGAAGTTTCTTGATATTATGGCTGTTAGTACCTGCATAGATGGGGTTGCAGTAGTCTAATCTGGATAAGATAAGAGCTCTAACCAGCGTAATACAGCTGTCTGATGACAGGAAAGGTCTACAAGCATTGATGAGCTTTGAAATGTAAGCTGCTGCAGATGCTGTGGCGTTGACTTGATCAAGGTAAATGCCCAATGTTTTTACTTCCTTGGATACATTGATAGTGATGCCACCAATAGCAAAGGTTTAGAAGGAATTACATAGTTTGTTTAGACGGTTTTGTGAGCCTAAAGGGGAGTAATTCTGTTTTTTTAATCGTTTAAACAGAGGCATGTAGGGCCATTCAGGCCTGGATGGTTTGGTACATTTCATCTAGTGATTTTGAGTCTGAGTCATATGTGCTGTGATGGGAATGAGAATATGGGTGTCGTCTGCATAGTTGGTGTAAGTGACACAGAAGTCATCAAGAAGGTCGAATAGAGGTTTAGTGAAAATATTATAGAGTGTATGGGAGATGCAAGAGCCTTGAGGAACTCCACAGGTGACTGGGGCTGACAATGCTGCTGGAGTAGGTGAGAAGACGTCATAGTTCTATTGGATAGGAAGGACTGTATCCAATGTATAGCTTTGGTTGAAATGTGGGCCGGAGAGGAGAGGTGTTTGCAGAGTATGTTGTGGTTGACTAAGTCAAAGGCTGCTGATAAGTCTAGTGGGAGGAGGAGTGCTAAATTGCCTTTATCTTTAATCTCATCCATTTTTATTTTTAGATCCAGGAGGGCTGATTAAGTGTTGTGCCCTGGACGGAATCCTGATTGTTGGAGGCCTAGGAGCTTGTTGGATTCGAGATGGTTTTGGATTTGCATATAGGATGCTCTGTCCAGTATTTTAAGGAGGAAAGGTACTGTTGTCATAGGACAGTAGTTTGTAGGGATGTTGGGGTCTAAGGTAGATTTCTTCAGTAAAGGGAGGACCCACGCACCTTTGAGGTTAGTTGGGACAGTGCTTGTTTCAAAAGAGGTATTGATTAGGGTTGTGATGAAAGGAGTATGTTCGGCCGTGCAGTCTTTGATGAGTGAGGCCGGGCAGATGTCACATTCACACCTGGAAGGCTTGAGGCTTGTGATGATTTTCAAGACTTCTGTTGTTGAGACAAGGGCAAATTCAAATTCTGTATTGGTATTCTGGGGTGTGTATATATAGGAACCTGATGGGAAAGGGAGGGTGTTAAATTATTCTTTTCCAATTAAATTTTAGATTGTAGTAGGGCAATTTTGTCAATGAGAGCTTTTTGTATATCTGTGCACCAGACGATGGCTTTAACACACGATTTTTGCGGTGAGACTGGCGATTCAAGTTCTCGTAGAATGCTGAAGTGGTCCTTAGTGCCGTAGTTGGCTTTGGCAATCCTCTCGTTATGAGTGGCACTTTTGGTTTGGAGGATGGCCTGTTTATAGCTTTTAAAGGCAACTGTAAAGATGTCTTTATTGGATTCAGCAGGGTATTTTGTCCAGTTGGTCTCAGTAGTTTTCTTAGTACTGCGCATAGTTTTGAGGTTTTGGGTGTACCATGAGTTTGGGTGGCCTAGAGGTTTAGCTTTGCGCATGCTCAGTGATGCAACTTTGTAAATGGCAGCTAAAAGAGTTTGATTATAAACATCTACCATAGTGGAGGGGTCATTGTCAGAGTTATCAAGGTATTCAGCAATAGAGTGCATCACGGGTGGTATTTTCTTTGCTGTGATGTTGCGCGTGTTTCTAGATAAGGCAGCACATGCTTGAGGAGGGGGGTATCTGCCGAGAAGTTCTTTGGGATGGTGATGGAGATGACGTGATGGTCAGACCAAGGACATGGGATGTCGGAAAGGATGTTAGTGTTACAGTTAAGGTCTGTCAGCCAGTTGAGGGTTCGATCTTTGAGTTGTGTGGGCTTCATAATATGGTGTGAGCAGCCAACGCTCCAATGGTATTAGCGAGGACAAGGGCATTGTCATCAGTAGGGTTGTTTAATCCTAGATTTAAATCTCCCAGCAGTATGATTTGTGAAGATGGCTTGGTGTTCACTGAGAGGAGTTGTGCTACATCTTCTTCAAAGGAAAACATCAGACCTGGGGGTCTGTATATAAGGTGGAGGGTCATGGTGACTGAAGAGGTTAATGACATGTTGATGGATAATAGTACCCCAGAATTCAATGATTGGTTAGGGATTTCCCTTATGAGGAGTTGGTTCTTACTTCTTAGCAATGAATGCTACTCCTCCTCCTTTGGAGACATGTCTATTTGTCCTATAAATAGTGTTGCTTTCAAGGATGACAATGAAAAATGCCGGTCCAGCTGCTGCATGGAGCCATGTTTCAGTGATGGCTAGGAAGTCTTGATTGTTTGTAGTCATAAGGTCTGCAATATCTAGAGCATGTGCCATGAGTGCAGGTGTGTTGATGAGTGCACCCTTGACCATGGTTCCTTCCTAGTTGGAGATTTCTATGGGGGCTGGATTGACCTCAGTGCATGGCGGGTGCACTAGAGCTAGTGGGATTGATATGCTCAACGTTGAGGTCAGAGCTAGAGTGATGGGTTTCAGTAGAGAAGTGGTGTGGGCATTGGATTTAGGAAGACTCAGGGCAGAGGTGTTCAGGTCATTGGTGGCATTGGTCGAATCGTTTGTGGTGTCGTTCAGATCTAGTAGCAGTTAAGTCAAGGATAGAAACTTTCAAGTTGTGATGGGTGAGTGGCGAGGGAGGTTGATGAGTTCTCATGGTCGTATGGAAGGTGGCCCTTCAGTTGAGGTGTGCATTACTCTAAGGGCCTCATTACGACCCAGGCGTTAAGGGTTAACGCCGTTGTTAACCCTTAACGCCTGATTCTGATTTTAACGGCTGCTTTTAGCAGCCGTTAAAATCCATGGCGCTAACATGCCATGATGCTAATTACGCCACCATAATTTACGGTGGCGTAATTAGCGCCTTCCCCACTCCCATTATGCCCTATGGGGCAAAAATGGGAATGGGGAAGGGAAAATGGGAAATGGGGATTTACCGCCCCACTCACCTTGGAATGGGGCGGTAAATCCGCCATCCACCATGGTGTAAACACAGTTTACACCATGGTGGTAAAGTTGGCGCAATTAGCGCCTGGGTCGTAATGACCCCCTAAGTGATGGATGGGGTTGTTGTTTGCGGAAGCTGGTGGCCAGTAGCAAGGTGAGATTTTAACCACATTTTCCGAGAGACCAGTGGGCAAGGTTGACTGGGGGTAGGTGGAAATTTAAATGTAGTGATTTGAGGGACCAGGGGCCAGGGTTGGCAAGGGCAAGGAATGCGCTTAGCTTCCATGACCAATGGAAAGTCTGAGGGGTTAGGTTGGCGTGCACGGGGAAGGAAACTTGTTGGCAGCATACTGTGAGAGTCTGGGAGGTTAATTGACATTTTTAAGGTGTGTGTTTATGGTAGGGAGTGACATATTGAGGCAGAAAGGTGAAGCAGATTGTTAGCTTCTGGTTGCCCATGTCTAGGTGGGGCCAGGCGTGAGTGCGTCTGGGCCTATTGATGTGGTGTTGCATTAAGGCAGTATCCTGTAATGGCCTCTGGGTGTGACTTGTGGGCAATGTGGGTGGATTGCTGTATGTAGCGAAAATTCTGGGAAGCAAGTTTAGCTACAGTTGATCAAGGACACACAACTGGGAGTAAGTTCATCAATGGAACCATCTAACTGCCCTAAATTAAAGGGGCACTTCTAGATGCAATGAAACATGGGCATAAAATGAAATGCAGTTACTCAAATGGGCAGTTGATCATGGAGACACAGCTAAGGCAGGTACTCACATGGGCACCTCTAAATGCAATTAATCATGTGGACACTGGAAAATTGAGTTGATCAGGGGACGCAGCTCACATGGGCACTTCTAGGTGCAAATGAACAAGGGGACACAACTAAAACAAATTAACAATGGGACACAACTAAATCTGGTGATCACATGGGCACTACTAAATGCAATGAATCATGGGGGCACAGCTAATACAGGTAATCACACAGGCACTTCTAGATGAAATTAATCATTGGGCAGAGCTAATACAGGTAATCACACGGGCACTTCTAGAGGCAATTAATCGTGGGGGCACAGCTAATGCAGGTAATCACAAGGGCACTTTTAAATGCAATTAATCATGGGGCACAGCTAACACAGGTAATCACATGGGCACTTCCAAATGCAATTAATAATGGGGGCACAGCTAAAAAGGTAAGCACATGGGCACTTCTAAAGGCAATTAATAAATGGGCAAAGCTAATGCAGGTAATCACATGGGCACTTCCACATGCAATTAATCATGGGGGCACAGCTAATACAGGTAATCGCATGGGCACTTCTAAATGCAATTAACCAGGCGGGCACAGCTAATACAGGTAATCACATGGGCACTTCTAAATACAATTAATCATGGGGCAGAGCTAATGCGCAGGCACTTCTAAATGCAATTAATCATGGGGACACTGGAAAATGCAGTTGATCAGGGGACGCAGTTCTCAGGGGCACATCTAAGTGCATTGAAAAATGGCTCACAGCGGGTATAGTGTTCTTTGGACTTTGGTCATGCAGAGGATGTCCCACTTCTGGAATTTGCTTTAGACTAGGATAATCGGTGGAAGTGGACAAAGTCAAGTGAATGATATTGCTAGTTCTTAAATGTCTGTGCCAGGCTTGTGTGTAAAAATAGGAGTTGGCTTCCAGGGAGAGCTCATGTGTACAGGGAGATGTCGAGGGGAAGTATGCAGAAGTCCCTGCAACAGGGCGTCT
This sequence comes from Ambystoma mexicanum, assembly GCF_040938575.1. Classification (NCBI taxonomy): domain Eukaryota; kingdom Metazoa; phylum Chordata; class Amphibia; order Caudata; family Ambystomatidae; genus Ambystoma; species Ambystoma mexicanum. Next base: position 666,396,370 of record NC_090930.1, read on the forward strand.
TTTGTAAAGTGGTAATGGGGGGTTGCTGGATTAAGCAAGGCAGCCTTACCGGTGCAGGTGGATGCTTTTGTAAGCTACTTTCAGGAGGGAATGCAGCAGATTGTCCACTCAAAGCTTGCAGCTCTGTCAGTCTCAGACAGTCTCAGACAGGGCCTTTGAAGACGGCCTGTGAAGGAAAGGCAGGCTCCTGCCTCCCTGTGGCTGTGATGATTCTTAGATCTGACTTTCTTCTGCTGGATGTCCCCATTTGAGTTCATGACTGTTAGAAAGATTGTATTGCCTTGACATATGTTATACCAAACACAGGAAGAGACATTTATAAATGTCTCTGCTACTTATGAGTACATCTATAATATTATGAAGCATTTACAACATGGATACACATGTGCCCAATTAAATCTTATGAAGTGTGCTGTGGGAATGAAAACTAACTATGATGTCAAGACCTAGAAAAGGGAATCTGAGGTGAATGACTGGATCCACCTCTATAACATTTGACGGAACCAATCAAAGTAGAAGCCGGTTTTACCTTCTTGGAGAGTATCCTTTGGAATTATAGATGCAATATTTCCCTTTCGGATATTTCCAAATACCAGAAGGGGGTCAGACAGAAGAACACTGGGTCCATGTCAACCAGGTTAAAATCTGCAATCCCTGATCCACTCTAAGTCGAATAGAAGAAGCATCTGAATATATGGTTGAGGTGACTTCAGACTAAAGATCAAGAAGAAAATGTGAAGGAAGAATATCGGTATTGTACAGAGTAAGCAGGAATGTGTATTTTGAAGTATAAAAGTGTGAACCATATTATGAAAGAATTATTATGAGTAAAGCAGAAAGTAGAATGTTCAGTAAAACCATAGTGCCCATGCTCACTATTAAGCCTACTTTTCTAGACCTCTCTCATAGTAACAAACAGAAATTATTCCAGATGGGTGCCCTAATACCAGATCAAATCCATTACTAACAGAAAATCCAGAATTTACCAGAAGGAAGGGGAACCAAGAAAAAGAAGAGAAGGCCAAGAGAATGACTTAAAAATGGGAGAAACCACGAACATTTACCATGATTTTGAAACCAACAAATTATTTGTACCACATTTTCTGTTGATTCTTGTAGACATTTTCTGTTGATTCATGTATAATGAACTGTCGCATTGTTTTGGAAAATAAAGCTCTGGTTCCTAACCTTGGTTTTTGGAGGACTTTAAAAAAACAGATATTTCAGGGTGTTCCCTTGACCATACACTTTTACTTTGATAAACCCAGGTCTGGGGGAATTGTAGGGTCTCATGTGCCTGACTTTAATGCCTTTCAACGGGTCAAGGAACCCAACCCAGAAAAGCATATAAGAGTAGCTGCATGATCAAATATTCTCTGCCAAAATTGTTCGGTAACAATCTACAGTTCAGGGAGGACAGTGAGTCTCCTCCATCCCGGTAGACTTTTCTACATCTGTCCACAGAGTCCCTCTGAAGAGCTGCTGCAGTTCCTCCAAGAATTTCCTATTACACCTATCTTTGTTCTATCCTGCTGCCTTCCACGTTGGGCCTTCCAATGTGTCACGTGACCCTACACTAGATAGCATAGAGAAGTAGCTGCACAGCCACAGCTTTACAGCCTTCATTATCGAGTCACAACCAAAAGCACAGGAAAAACAGTGGGTGTCCTCCTTCCCTGCAAGGTTTTCTTCATCTTCATAAGTGGGGTGTTTACTGAATCGTGATCTTTCATTTACACATTTTAAAGAAGTTTCTGTGATGTCTGGTAAAGAATGTCAGACAATGTGTGTGTAGTTTTGATGTGGTTTCAAAACCACAAAAGGCCTGTGTTTTGGCCATTTTCGACTTTATTGTGGCACCTGGGCTCTTCATTTATGGGGATAGCTCTGCTGCCTAAAGCTGGAAACATGTAAGCTACAATGCAAGAGGGTTTCCCACCAGAAATGAATTACATTTATTGAGTCAAATTTCATAAAGGAATGAATCAATCCCTGAGTATTAGTTACTTTGCTACTATGTTGCAGCAAACAGACAAAATGTTGTAGCTTATGCAAATCACTCAATAAATTAGAAGAAATAGAAGCATTACAATTTGTATTCCACTTGAGCAAAAAGAAAAAAGAAAAAAGAAATTGGAACACCTAGTATGGTTTACTGTGCAGGATAACAGATATACATCATAGTAGGTGAACACATACAACAAAAAAGAATTGCCACGAATCAAAAGGTATTTGGAATAAATCAGCTAGTCTAAATCTAGGCTGCATACCTAAATCAATTATGGCATACCCAGAATGGTTATAGACATACGAAAGGGTACAAAGTACATCCTAGGTCAAACCTAGATGAATTCAGGGTGTAACCAAAATAGTCTTTTGGATGCATAGAGATACAAAGTACATCCAGGGTCAACGCCAGGGGAAAATTCACATAGATGTTTCTGCGGTGTGTAGAACTGGACTGCCTTCATCAGAACCAACACGTATTGGACCCTATGGATGCACAAAAGAGGGTTTACCTTGTTGTATAAAGAACAAACGGACACAAATCTACTGCCTTGAAAGCATGATAGCAAGTACAAAAGAGAATCAGAAATGCTCTTATAACAAAAATTGTTTTTAGCCCATTCATCAAGAGAAAAGCATTTCCCATCACTTGCTAAGACAAACTGCACCCTGTGTAAGTGACACAATAATGAAAATAGAAAAACTGGTAGTACCCTATACCAAAATAAAGGGTTTGTTGCAAGCTTACTTGAAGATCAATTAGTGTATAGTGGGAAAGTGTACAGCATTAAAAGTAATCAAGAACATCAAAAAATATGACCCACCTACACTAAGGTAGGGCTGTGCAGAAGAAAACAAAAGTTTGAACCAGAGAGGCAGTTCTGTTCCCTGGTATGGCTAATCTAAAAGAAAAACAATATTGCTGCTGTCCGTACCCTGTAACAACAAGATGTCAAAACACAGTGTTTGTAGATGGCCTTATGGTATTAGGAAAGCAAGCGACTGAACTGGGCACTGAAATGATGGAAGACCCAAACTATTGAAGACAAATCCACTAGTGCTGGCGCCGCAACGTAGTGAGCACAATATCAACCACACTTACCAAAGATATAAGTAGCATGAATAAGACAATCAGAATTGGCAGTTTGTCCAAAGAGGCACTAAGGTGCGACCGGAGATGATGAATTTCAATTGGGGCCGCGATCATCTGTTGTTTAATGAACATAAATTATTTAACCTATGTCAGTTCGGGGCCACTACAACCTATGGAGTGCTCAAAGGTCTGTACATGTATTAGAAGGCCCATCATGTAGCGAAGGATTAAACGTGTACCGGGCACACGTCCGTACACTCACCATGTAATGCGAAATATAGCCTTCTAAGGCTATTCGATCGACCGGCTGGACACCTGGAAATTGAAGGTGGCCCCGGCACCGCAAAACATCTAAAGTACTAAAGCTGGCAGCATGCAAATTACAAAAAAAAGAAGAGGAGCTTGCCGCTGAGGTGCATGATGTAATGTATGACCACCATTTTGGAAAAGGACGCAGCAAGTCCTGGTGCTAAATGAAGTGTATAGAAGAAAAATGTAGCAACTGGTGCTGTTAGTGCTGGGTTCCTCATAGTTAGAACATCCCAAGCGCAGTGATTGTCTGGCTTGCGCATGTGAGTGGCAAGCATGAAAGTAGGGTAGAGAACAAAGGTACCTTACCAACAACAGGACTGTCGCTGCTGGGATAACTAACTGCCCCTTAGAATGATACCAGTACATAATAATATCTCAAGGTTGGTAAAATGTCATTGAGTCCCTGTTCTAGGGTATTCAAAATGAACATCCACCTTTTTTTTTGTGCTAGAGGTGTGAGGGCAATAGGGGCATTTCTCACAGTGTCAAGGATGCACCGTAGTATATCATCAGCCGACTGGCCGTATTCCATGAAGTGGGCTACCATGGGGGCCGTGCTGGTCCGGCATCTAATACAGGATGTGTGATCTGCAATCCGTATAGGACCAGTCTCGTGATTTGCCCTACGTATCACAGCCCACATGGGTATTGTATGCAGTATAGTGCATTTAATGTTTTACAATTTGTGTGTTGTTGAAGATGCCATTGCTACAATGTATGCAATTTAGGGTGTCTGTCCATCCACGATGCAAAACATGTGCATTAAAGAGAAAGCTCTGATGTCTGTAGTTTGACCATGTAGTGTGCAGAACATGTTATTTAGGGTTGTATAAAGCTTGAGCCTGTATGATATAGTATATGCAATTTAGGGGGATAGGTTTCTTTTTTAAGATCTCGCCATATACGGTTCAGGATGTACAAAATTGAGAGAAAGTGCTAATGCCCATAGCCTGATCATTTACGGTGCAGGACATGTGGTTTAGTGGGATCACTCTGCCATCTAAAGCTTGAGTCCGTAAAGTACAATATATGAATTTTAGGACAATAAGTCTGTTGTTGAAGGTCTGATCTTGTACTGTGCAGGATGTGCAACATAAGGTAGGGGTAGCTCTGCTGTCTACTGCCTGACCATATACATTGCAGGGCATGCGATTTAGGGGGGATAGCTCTGCTGTCTAAAGCTCTAGTGTAACAAAATGACTACTGCTGTGCAGAACCAGGACTAAACTGCCTACTCAGTCCCACACTACTACTAAAGTAGTAGTGATCTGAATCACAAAGGTGAAACAGACACAGCCGGGTATACCTCCATCACCTCTTGTGATAGTGTGGACCAAGGGCAGACTATACTCTAAGGAGAGGTGTGAAGTGATAACATTAGCAACCCAAACAGAAATAGTACAACTGTCCAATGTAAAAGAATGTCCAATCAATGTTCAATAAAAAATTGGCGTTTTAATGAAATAAGAGAAAATGCAAATAACTATTGTAAAACGCAAGCAAATATTCACCCCTGTAATAAACACAAAAGTTGAAGATAGTCATGTTTGGCACACTGGATACTTGGGCACGCTTTGTAGGTGTTCAGGCATGGAATTGCAGCAATGTCAATGTTCAAAAGGGATATGTCTTTCAAGAAAAGGAATGCAAAATGGGGCTTATCAGGCACTTTGGTCCGGAAAGATGGACCAGGCAACAGAGCCTCTTAACTGTATCAGGTTTGACAGAACCAAACTAGGCTTCTCTGTGCTTTCCTTGCTGTTGAACCGGGTTCAAGATGCACCGAGTCACGTTGCTCCAGGGGCTGAGTCTGCATTGTGACAGGACTCTGTGCAGTTCAAGTCAGCGTTTTATGCAGTGTGGTTCATAAGTTCCAACAGGTTCTGATCAGCGCTCAAGTCCGTTTGAGACAATATTAACACTGCATTGAGTCAGGGCATGAAATAATTGCGTCCAGAGGTTTGAATCAGTGTTTGAGTCAGGCAAACTCCTGTTGGTTCATTGTGGGACTTGAAGAAGCAGCAAGTCGAAGGCCTCTGCCGCATTGAGGCAGTGTTCGAGGAGTCGAAGAGCACTAAGAGCGTGAAGTGGCATTGAGCCTGTCTGAAGATGCAAAGGAGCTGTTTGAAGTCGTGAAACTTCAAAGCTGCACAAACAGGATTCGAGTTGCTCTTGAGCTTTCTGTTGTTGGCAGTCCCAACTCAGGGGCTTTAGGGCTAGGCCAATCCCTTTATTATGCACTCCCACTCCACAATCATAGCTCACTTCCAGTGAGGAGCCTAGTTGCAGTGAAGCTAGCAGACGGGCAGACCATGGTCCAAACAGCAGTCATCACCCCCAACCCCATTAATTGGGGATGGTGCAGTCATCACCCCCAACCCCATTAATTGGGGATGGTTAGGGGACAGAGATCTGTTCTCCCTGCTCTTCTTGGGATGCCTTCTAGCTTCGCCTCACATTTGAAGGACTTTGGAATGGACTGCATTCCCAAAAATCAAAGAAGCATTGGGAGACCCCTACCTGACAAAGGCATGGTGTCACTGAAGATTGGACAAACACAAGCTTGCTGTAAGGGGCCCAGTACCTGTTGCTGTAACAGGTGAACCTTGCCTTTTTACCTCATACCCAGAGTGCCAGCAGGTAATGGAGGGGACAGGAAGGAAAGAGCCCCACCAGAAAAGCAAGATGGTTGTTGAGCTAGAGCTGGTGTGAGCGGTCGCCCGTAGCCCGGTGTGCGTGTTCTGAGGCTGCCTTCCAGGCCCCGCTGGGCCTTCAGTAAGAATCATTTATTTTCAGGCACTGTTGTTCTTTGGTTTACCGCTCCGTGCGCGTTTGTGCTGCTCCCTGCCCCCTTCCTCCTACTCACTTCCTGGTCCTCCTCTCCCCTGTCCCCTTCCGCCTCCCTGCCCGCCCACTCCCACCCTCCCCTTCCTCTCCTCCTGCCTAAAAGCCCACCCCCCTGGGCAGCCCCCTGCCCGGCATCCCGCATCGGCTAAGGGCCCCCTTAGACAAAGGGCGGCTCCTACGGCTTCGGCTCCCTGTGTCTGCAGGTGTCCGCAGGGGACGCCAGTCGGCAGTCCACGTTTTCTGGTTAGCTCCACCTGCTCGCCCAGCCCAACTACCCACTCCTTCCCTTTCCTTTTCTTTCACATGGTTTCTACACATCAGTGTGTACCGCCAATTGTGGTAAATTAGGTCTGCTTTTCTCCCCTCGCAGGACTCTCAAATTTAGGTGGCCTCTACACTGGGTACCTAATTCGTTTTTATTGCTGCTTTGAAACTGTGGTAACTAGGGCTTGCCGCTTCATTCCTTTCCGCTTGATCTCACCTGTCTTCTCCCCACTCCCTCCTTATTCCATGGTGCTCTCTATCTCTCCTATCTTCTCTAACTGCTTCTCCATTGACTATCCTACTCTCCTCACTAAATCTGGTAGGAAAAAGTTTAAAAAGGATATCCTGGTCTCCAACCCAGGCCTCCCTATCGCTGACACCTACACTAGCGCCGCCTCCAAGGAAACACTTACTGACATCCTCTTTTTCATGCCTTCCCCTGACCAATGGACCCTTCATATGGTCTCTGTGCTCTCTCCCTTCTCCTCTTCTCCCATTAATGGTGGCACCCGTTGGGATGTCTTCTTGGCCCCCTTCCACTCTTCTAAGGCCATCATTAATGTCTAGGCTAATGGGACCGTCTTAGTCCAAGGCCCTCAGGCCAACCTCCACCTCTTTGATAGACGCTTTCCGCGCCTCATCAACTTCCTTTCCTCACCTGCTGTCCCCTCTTCTCTGTCCTCGGCTACCTTGCATCCGCCATCTCACCCTGCGCTCTCTCTGGCTCCTTCTTCTTCACTTCCACAGGGCGTACCTCTGATCTGCACCCCTCCTCGGAAGTCCTTCAAGGATGGCAACCAACTCCACATTGCCACTCTTAACTCTCGCTCTGCCGTCAAACATTCCTCTGATATCTGTTGCCTTCTTGAGGAACTGGACCTTGACATCCTCGGTCTCACTGAGACATGGTTCACAGCCAGCTCTGTCGCCAGCTTTGACACACTCCTACCTGACGGTTACAAGATCCTCTCCTTGCCCAGGCCCAACCGTGCTGGGGGGGTGTGGCCCTTATCTTCCCTGAGTGGATTCCTGCCACTGTCACTCCTACGCAGACCTACTCCTCCTTTCAATGCTTTGTCTGCCGACTCTCTCTCTCTCCTAGCCATTTTCTTACCGTGGTTACTATCTATCGGCCACCTGGTCAAATTTCCTCCTTCCTCTCTGAGTGGGCTGACCTCTCCTCCTCACTCCTGTCCTTAACCACTCATCTCCTCTTTCTTGGAGACTTCTGTCATGATGCCTACCCCCGGAGCACCAGGCCAGGCCCAGCACCCCCGGAAGCAGGCATCATGCCCTCGGGTAAAAGCCCAGCGGCCCCTTATAGGGGCTCGTTGGACTCAGTCCTGGCGCCTTTGGCGCCACGCTCATATTGGACATCAGTCCTGGCGCCATAGGCGCCAGCTCATAAAGGGAGGTGTTTTGTGCACTTACCTGATGCAGACCATGCTGCACGCTTCAGGCCTCCCTGAGACCTGAAAGGGACTATTTTTTCATAGGGACTATTTTTTCACTCGGGCGTGGCCAGGGAAGGATACATGCCTAGTTGGGGAAGGATACATACCTGGGACTTCTTTGGTTGCTATTTAAGCCACGCCCAGACAGCAGCTCATGCTTCGCTTTGTTCTGCTTCCTGCAGCTTAGCGCTCACCGTGTCTGCTCCTGCTCCTGGACTCCAGCCACGCCCGCCTCGAACCTGGAAGACCTGCAAGGAAGGAAGAGAAGAGAAAGGTGAAAACCAAGGACTATTTCAAACTTCTTACCTGCATCCGGAATCTTCTCGCCAGCATCCCTGAAGAAAGACTTCCATTTAAAAGCATCGCGTTGCTCGCTGCAGCGTCACGCTTCACTCACCTGTCCTCGAGACATCTCCCGGCTCCATCTCGCTGTCAGCATCGGACGCCACATCTCTGCACCTAGGGGAGAGAGGAAGAAACAAAAGGTGAGCAGAAGGAACACAGAAGGAAAGCCTGATTAACAGCCATAATACTTACCAGCTTTTCTTCCACATTTCGGGTCGGCGCCGCCCCGTTGGCAGGTACCGTACCCCGGCCCCTATGGGGAAAGGACAAGAGACATTTCTGGGGAATGATAAGGACATTTAGAGGGATCGCCCTCATCACTACTCACCTCGGCAGTTTAACCCCTCGACGCATCGCCTTCATTCTGCACCTGAAATAAAGGACAGATCACAGGTTAGAAAGACAACATAAAGGGGGCCTCACTTGAACTTTGAACTTTCATACTTACGGCGCATCGCTCAGGAAAGTCAAGTGGATTTTGCCAGCGCCATTCTGAAAACCAGTGAAGTAACTGGACGAACGCGCGCCCCTGCACCAGAAGCAGGATGGAGAGTTCATCCTTCCAAACCATAAGGTGAGCTTAAACCGGGGTTTGGAGGAAGTTAGAGAGGAACGAAGGGGGGAAGGAGGGAGCTAGCACACTATTCTGCAGACTGTTAATCCCCTTTCTCATCTGCAGAAGGATATTCCTATGGGCCAGGCAAGCATGATTTGGAGGTCCTGTCCAATCGGTGTTCCGGGTCCTGTGCATCACGCTAGAAGAGGCCGCAGCAATCCAGACTAGACCAGCGCCCCCGTGGGAACCAGGTGAACGTTACAGACTTCAATATCCACCTTGATGTCTCCTGTCCTCCCTCTAGACTCTTTCGCGACCTCTGCGACTCTCTCTCACTCTCTGTTCTCCCGTCTGGGCCAACCCATTCTGCAGGGCACACTCTTGATGCTCTGATCTCTTCTGACCTTCCCCTCTCTATCCCTCTCTCCACTCCCCTCTCCTGAAGTGATTACTCCTCCTATCCTCCCACCTCACCCTCCCTACCCCACAGGCAAAGCCACACCCTCATCACTGCCACTCACTTTCGCGGTCATCCGACCCATGAAGCATGTGTCAGTTGAGGCTTTTGCTATCACCTTCTTGCCCCCGCATTCCCCTTCGGCTGACTCCCACCCTGACACAGCCCTCTCCACTCTCCACTCTGCTATATCTGATACCCTTGATATCCTTGCCCCTGTCATGAGAATCCGCCTGAAGCCCAAAGCCAAATGTAACTCCTGGTATGACTCAGATCTCGTCACCCTTAAAAGCAAGTGCAGGGTGGCAGAGAGGAAATGGCGTGCTTCATGTTCATCCACTGACAAACTGGCCTGCCGCCTGCTCCAAAGGCAATACCGGCTCTCCGTTCTCACTAAGAAGAGAGCCCTTACCCAGGCCCGCATCTCTGCGGCATCTAACAATTCGGCCGAACTCTTTAAAATCTGCAAGGAGCTGGCCAACCCTGCTGCAGTCTCTGTTAAGATGGATTTCTGAACTCTGTCCTGGCGGCGCAGAAGTTCAGAAGGCCAACCTAATTACTTGGAACAGGGTAACCTCTGGACAAGCCAGACCAATCAGGGTAGCGATCGCGGCGGTCAAGACTAGGTCTCAAGAGGGGTGAGGGTGACTGAAAGCCCGCAATGAGCACACAAAGCAAGGACACTTACAAACTACTCCAAACAGGTGTTATATTAAAAATATAAACACATTTATTCCAAGGCCTTTGCAATAATGACCGTAGCGAGAAATCACAATAAAACTCTAGTAAACCAACACATACCAAACCAATACAATATATATACAAATACAAACGAGTCTAAAGCGTTAGATGCATGAAATGTGTAGTCCACCTAGAAGGGGAGGAAAACAGGCAGTGCAAAATAATGATTAGACCCAGTCCGCCTTCAGAGGCACCTAACTAAAAGGAAGTCCAAGCCCTACGAAGAGTGGAGCCTTGTGCTCAAAAGTACCTGCACACGCTGGTGCCAACGGGCAAAAAGGGGAATCTCTTCGAGGGAATCAGGCAGTTCAGTTTGGTGCACAAATGAAGAAGAACAGAGTTCCGCGACTCAAGCGCAGCCTCCACTGTGGGCAGAAGCAGAGCGCGAGTAGGGAAAGGCGTGGTGTTTTGACACAGCGGGGAAAAGCTATGGGCTCCTGCAGGAGGGTGACCAGTTCCTAGCTATGCTACTCACCGGTCCCCGATGCAAGCAGACCCAGGCTTCTCCGCATCAGTTTCAGTGCTGGCAGGTTCAGGGGAGCAGGGGATGTCTCGTCGTCTTGTAGATTCTGCAGCAGCAGAGTTGAGTTAAAGATGTCCCAAACGAAGTGAACCCGCATAGATTGTTACCACAGCAGGGCAACGGAGCGGCCGTGTGTATCTCAGCCAAATGTACACTACTCATTTCAGACCTGGGAATGCCAAGTGTACGAATCGTGTGAGAGTGACAAGGACTATAAATACCACACAACCTGGCGTACAAGACTCCTGAGTAGGCTGGTCAGTCTTCTGGATGGCCCAGAGACACTTCCGAAGGCTTACGTGCAGGAGATGGTGAAGATGCCGAGAATAGCTGTCCCCGCTATTCCAAGGGTCGAAGTACCAGTACAGGCCTTCTGGTTCGATCAGAGATAGAAAGGGTTTCACAAGGCGACAGCAATGCAGAGGAGCAGTCCTTCAGCGGGTCACCAGCGATTCCTCGGTCCAGCCTCGTGGTTGCAGGATACTTGGCTCCTGTATTCCTTTGTTCGTGAGAACTCAGGAGATCGACATGGTAGTGGCGTTTCCAGCCCCCTCTTATCCACGGTTCCCTTCGCGCCAAAACGGAGGGGACCCAATGGGAGATCCGCTCATCAACACTCACACCATACGTGGACCTATCACGGACCACGGTGGTCCCAGGCATTCACACCACCCTAGACTCTCTGGCACCCAGGATGTGTATTTGGACCAGACACCCCAGCCCACATCCTGGAGGCACACACAAGGCCTGTAGAAGCCCGCAAAAGCATCTGTGTTTCGCGGGAAAGTACATGCCCAAATAAGGAAGGCCCCGGGTCGGCTCGACCTGGGGAAGGTGAAGGGAGCAAGACGGTCAGCGGACAGGACAAAGGAGCCTCGTGGTCTGGCCATTTTGGGAGCCAGGCCACCATTTTGGGCTAAGCGCAAGAAACACGCTTAAAACGCCAAAAGGAGCTCAAAAACACAAGAAACGATCGCTGCCACCATTCCCGTCCTGGATTCACTAGCACCGATCATTTACAATCCAAAAAGAATATCTAGGGCCTGTAGAAGACTAGAGACCCAAGAGAGCAGTAACTTAGCTTACAGTGCCCTCTTGTGTCATGTGGCACGAAAGCCGCAACATGATAAAGAAACTACGGAAAACAGTGTTTCCCGGTACTGAGTGTCTTAAGGGCATGTCAGTTTCCCCGTAAGAATGGAGCGAAAGCCCAGAGGAGTGCGGCAGAAGGCTGCACTTCTCTGGCAAAGTCTAGATCATGGTTAAAACAACAGCAAAAAGTTTAGGGGTTGCCACATGGAAGGAAAATTACCCACAATTAAGAAATCTTTCCTAACAGTCTCCACCTCTCCTGTCCCCACCCAGGCCCTCTGCACGGCACTGGCCTCTCACTTCATTTCAAAAACTCAAGACATCCTGTCCTCACTCTCCTCCTATCACCTCCCCTCCCCTATTCCCTGCTCTCCCTCTGGCCTTTCGGCAGCCACCCCTCCTCCCTCCTTCTCTGCCATTCCCCTTTTTTCTGCTGACGAGGTTTCGAGACAAGTCCGATCTATGAAAGTCTCGTCAAAACAGGTCCACCCCTGTTCCTCCAAAGCTATCAAGGACCACATCGACTCCCTGGCGCCTGCCTTGGCTGACTTCTGCAATCACTCCTTCGTCTCTGGAGTCTTCCCATCCCCCCTCAAGCACTCCCTTGTGCACCCCCTTCTTAAGAAACCCTCCTCCGACCCCTTCTGCCCAGATAACTATCGCCCAATCTCTATCACTCCCTTACTGGGCAAGCTCCTGGAGAAACTGGCCATCTCCCAGCTTAATCTCCATGCTGAATCTGTTGGTAGTCTTCATGACCATCAGTCTGGCTTCAGATCTGCCAGAAGCACGGAAACTGCTCTCCTGAACATCCGTGAGGACCTGCTCTCAAACCTTGACTATAATACCCCTTGTGTTCTCATCTTGCTCGACCTCTCTTCTGCCTTTGACACTGTTAACCACACCATCCTGCTCAACCGTCTCCGTGATAACCTGGGTATCACTGGTCAAGCTCTGGCGTGGCTGTCCTCCTTCCGCTCCAATCGACCCTCCCAGGTCCAACTGGGTTCCTTCCTCTCTGACATCTTTTTCTCTACCCGTGGTGTCCCCCAGGGATCTAACCTCTCCCCCTGGCTGTTCAATCAGTATCTGGCACTTCTTGCTCACCGCATAGCCGCTCTCTGTCCCACCTTTCAGTGCTACGCAGATGATACCCAGCTCATTTTCAGGCTACCCTCGGCCTTCTCTTACACTACCCTCATCTCTGACTGTCTTTCTGTCATACAGGAATGGTGTGCCGCCAACGACCTCTGCCTTAATGCCAGTAAGACTGAGATTCTACTTATCGGCACACCCACTCCCTCCTTCCCTGCAGCTCTCTGGCCGGCCTCCCTTGGCCCTCTTCCTGCTCCTACCAGCACGGCAAAAAACTTCTGGGTCATCTTCGACTCCACACTCTCCTTCTCTCCTCACATCTCTGACGCCTCTAAGAAGTCACACTACCAGCTACACCTCCTCAGAGGTATCCTTCCTTTTCTCTCCTTCCCCCAGAAGCTCACTGTCTCCAGAGCTCTGGTTCTCTCTAGGCTGGACTATTGTAACAGCCTCTATCTAAATCTTCCTGCCTCTACTATCCGCCCTTTGCAACTCATCCAGAACAGGACTGCGAGACTTGTCCTTGGCCTCAAGCCCAGGGACCGTATCTCTCCAGGACTGAAATCACTACACTGGCTCCCAGTGGCTGCAAGGATTATGTTCAAAACCCTCTGCATTGTCCACAAGGCCTTCTGGGGCCTTGGGTCAAAATACCTGCAACTCTCTCTTCCTAAATATCTTCCTTCTCGATCCCTTCGCTCATCCACCTCCGACTACCTCAGGGTCAGCCGCTTCTCCAAGCAACGAGCTGGTGGTAGATCTCTCGCCGAAGCAGGGGCCACCCTCTGGAACAGCCTTCCTGCCTCCCTGAAACTTGAGAACCATCTCCGGTTCCGGAAGCACCTCAAAACCTTGCTCTTTGCCTCCACTTTCTCTCCCTCTCTCCCCTACTAAAATCACTGAACATGCACTAAATCTGCAACTGGGCCACTCACCGAACTCATGTCCTGGCCCAGCCACTCTTCCTTGCACTGCCTACAGGCACTACGGGACTGTCTCTGTATCCTACAGCCCCTTCTCCCGGCACTTACTTTTGCACGTGCCACCAGCGGCCCTACTATTTATCTCGTATTCTATTAACCATGTACCTCACTTTCTTTGCACTTGCCACCAGCTGGCCCTATTATTTATCTTGTATTCTACTAACCATGTACTGCACTTCCCCTCTCTCCTTCCCCTGCACTTTTTCCCAGTCCCCCTAGCCTTGCACTTGCGCGATCTGAATGACACCTGGCCTAGTAGGATCGTTGTCTGTCTCCCTTTGTGTCCCCCCCTGCCTCGTCGCGCCTTGAAACAGTTGTGTATAGGCGCGTTATAAATGCTATATCATATCATATCATAAGCCCTTCTAAGGTCCACCTTTACCTTTCTGGATTCTCTAACACTGCTGCTTTTGTGTGACTGCTGACTTCAAATGCCCTCTGTTGTGAAGCAGCCTAGAGTGAGGCTGGCCTTTGTCATGTGAATGCTCCTATGAAGAAGGTTCCCCAGGAGATCTCCTGGTGGGAGCTCCTGTGGCCTGGGGGGAGATGTTACCAGTTCTCCCGTGGAATCAAAGGAACACAGCACCCTATTGTCTCACTCTAGGCATTGGAGACAGCGAGGCCAGCCATGAATACAAATCTCCTTGACATAACTGACGTGAGCTCATAGGATTGGCACTTGTATGATATCGAATTGGTCTGGCTTTAATAACTGTGTGCTCTTATCTGTAACCATACCATAACCATGTATGGCTTATTCTTGGAGATTACAGAGCAAGAATGATAAGGCAACAATTGTTATATTTATATTTTAGTTCAGAAGTGCAGAATTTAACAAGCTACCTCTGGTTGCAATTGCCTCGGGTCACAGCAGCTGTCAGGGGACATCAGAACGTTGAACCTGCCCTGTTCACTGTAGAGCAGGAGCCGCAGATGTCAAGAGACTGGTGCATCTAAAGCACATGGAGCCTTATGAAAGGGTGGGTCTAAGGACCTTTCAGAAATAGGCTTATTCAAATAATTTCATATTAACAAAAATAAATCAGATAGGGTTTTGACACCTCGCAGAATGCAATCTGTGACATTAAGCATGTACGGTATGGTATGTGTAATTTAGTCAGCTACCTCTGATGTAAAGAAACTGACCATGTACAGTTCTGAACATCTGAATTACAGGGTATGGTATGCATGTGCAAGTTAGGGGCATAGCCCTGCATTCTATATACTGACCAGGTAAAGTGAAAGACGTGCAATTTAGGGGGTAGCTCTGCTGTCTACAGCCTGACCATGTACATTTCAGGACTTCTGATTTATGGTGATAGCTCTGTTGTATAAAGCTTGAACATGTACATTTCAGCGTATGCAATTTAGGGGATGGATGTGTTGTCTGTCAGATCTTGGACAGTGCAGTATGCACGATGTACAGGGATAGCTCTGGTGTCTAAACACTGATCATGTTATGTTATTAGGATCCATACCATGCACCACTGGCATTTGCATTGTCTACAGAAGTTCATGGGGACGTGAAAGGGAAAGTCGGGGCGGGGGGGTTGGTTGGGGGAGAGAGGAAAATTACATGGGTCATCCTTTGCACCCGAAGCGCTAAAACAGAATACATAAAATGCACCCAGCATGATTATGACTGGTTATTTATAATGCGCTGAATCCCCAGAGGGATCGAACCTGTGTTGCTCCACGTTGTCTTGCTTCCAAGGCTAGCGCGTTGCCCCTGAGCTATCCTCCCGAGACAGAAGGCATCGCATGCCAAGGCTATGCTATGCCTTTTGCAGAGCCTGAGATTCAGTCAGCCAGGATGAAGCATATGTAGCCTTACCACTATGTTTGTAAATATGTACATTTAGGCTGTCAACTGTTCGGCGTAGATACCTTCATGAGACAACCAGCATCTTGTATATAATATTGCTTATATTGTTTATTGCTGTACATTATGCCTCTTCGGCGTGCATTGTTTCTTTTTGACGCATCCAACACTGTAACCACAGCTGGACCTCATTCCTCTGTATGTAACCAAGCTTTGCAATCCGCTTGATGTCTCTGCGCCTTGCTGCCCCCGGGTTAGGTGTGCAATATAAATAAATAAATACAAATACCTTTAGATAGATAATCTGACTCTGGTTTTTAGTAACATAGATGGGGCCAGTGAAAAGGGTGGGTGTGGGTGATGCGTGCAGCCTTATGAGGGGCAAGCACAGGCTCACTCTCAAACAAAATGTATTACTCTATTGGAAACCACTGCATTTTTCGAATATTGGAAGTGGTCCTTGTTACCCCAGAAATGATATTGAAATTATCTTTGATTTCCCTTGATCTTATCCCTAGGTTCTGCGGTGTGCTATGTGTCTGTGGCCTACTTGGGAGTATAAAAGCCTAGAGAAAAACTAAATGGCCACAGCATGGTCCAGGCTTTGACCTGCACAGCAATCGATCTTCGAGGACTATAAACTGCGGACTAATCACAACTTAATCCATGCATTCCCATGGGCACATCCTCCCGCAACCGCTGCAGAATGTTTGTGGCGTACTCATGGCCTGGGGACTGCGACGAGAGAAGACCAGAACGCCACTAAGCCTAACTCATTGGGAGACCCAACAATTCAGCATTAACAAGGGGGAGATTGATGGCGGTGGAGCACTCCCGAGTGCTCTGATTCATAAATCGATTTCCCGCGCCTTTCATCCCTCACACGCTGATCCTCGCCTCTTTAACGTCAACAGTTTAAAAGCGCAGGAGAAATGATAGTCCCCACAGCGCCCCTGTAATGAGAATGTTTACAAATGAATCATGCCTGGCACGGCTCGCGAGTGTGGGCAGGAGGGTGTAGGATAGCATCAGCATGGCATGGACCGAGACTCTGGTTATGTTGTGAAGAGCTGCTGTGATGACAATCTGTATGCAGGCTCCGGGGTGATTTATGGCGGTTTGTCACAGCGCGGCGACACCGCCAGCAAGGCCTGCGACACAGATCTGAACTCTCATCAGCGAACCAAGCGCGAGGGGGACAGCGACACTCCTAGTTTCCTCACATAGGCCGCACGTGCTGTAGAGGTTTGCACTCCACAGAGAGAAGCTGCTTGCTGCAGTCAATTCAAATATCTAATTAAAAGTTTTTTTTTTAAACGTGGGACGGAGGCAGTCAAAAGTTAGTAATGATGTAGGAGGACTGGAGGGCCTGGGGGAGCTCATAGGCCGTGCACTGCTACCGTTTCAAAGCAGCAGCCAACGCTCTCCCTCCCAGCTTCTCTGTGGGGACTAAAGCGTGAGGTCAAATGACAGCATCGCAGACGAAAGGAATGAACTAGCTAGAGATTAGAAATTGATTGCTATGTTTGGCTTTTAAATATATTACTTCTTGCAAATTCCCAGTCGATTGAAGAATTAAGACAGGCAGCACGGACATCTTCACCAAGCTGAATCTAGAACGAAATGAGTTCGAAATGTCTAGAATGATATGATGTGGCATTTACAATGCGCCTGTACACACGTGTTTCTAGGCGCAACAAGACAAGCAGGGGGAAACAAAGGGAGGACAAAACAACGATTTTTCCCAGGCCTTATGTCATTCAGATCGTGCAGGGAGGGGAGAAGTGCAGGTAACAGAGTGCAGCCAGCAGGAGGCTAAGTGGCGGTAATAAGAGGATGCAGCCAGCGGGTGGCTAATAAGTGCAGACAGTGGGTGGACTGTAGGGTTACATATACAGACCACAAGTACGGGGCGGGTGGGGGGCAAGAGGCAGTACGAGGTGCAACTGGACAGGCAGGGACCTGGGCCCAAATTCATAGGGTGGCCAGAAGGCCAGTGCATGAAACAGATGGGTCATCAGTAGGGGAGAGGAAGAGAGAAAGCGGAAGCGAAGAGGAAGGTCTTGAGTTGCTTCCGGAACTGAAGATGGTTCTGCTCGAGTTTGACAGAGGCAAGGAGGCTGTTTCAGAGGGAAGCCCCAGCCGAAGAAAGAGATCTTCCCACAACTCTTTGCTTGGAAAAGGGGCTGCCCTCAGAGAGTTGGAGCAGAGAGCTTGAGAAGGGAGATACTTAGGGAGAGAAAGTTGGAGGTAGTGCGGACCCAGGCCCCAGACAGCCTTATGGACAACACAGAGGGTCTTGAACTCGATCCTTGCCACCACTGGGAGCCAGTGTAGAGATCTCAGTCCTGGAGAGATACGATGCCTGGGCTTTAGGCTAAGGACAAGCCTTGCAGTCCTGCTCTGGATAAGTTGTAGAGGACGGAGAGTAGAGGCAGGAAGATTTAGAAAGAGGCTGTTGCAGTAGTCCAGCCTAGAGAGAACCAGAGCTCTGAAGACAGTGAGCTTCTGGGGGAAAGTGAGGAAGGGAAGAATACCTCTGAGGAGGTGCAGCTGATAGTTTAACTTCTTAGAGACGTCAGAAATGTGAGGAGAGAAGGAGAGGGTGGAGTCGAAGATGACCTCAAGGTTCTTAGCCTCACAGGTAGGGGAAGGAAGAGGACCCAGAGTGGGCGGCCACAGAGAGAGAGGAAAGGAGGGAGCTGGTGTTCTGATGAGGAGGATCTCTGTTTTACTGGCATTAAGGCAGGGATCATTTGCAGCACACCACTCCTGAACTGCAAACAGAAAGTCAGGGATTAAAAAGGGAGTAGAGGCGGCCGAGGGGAGCCTGAAAGAGAGCTGGATGTTATCCGCATAACACTGAAGGTTGGAGCAGAGAGCAGCGATGCAGTGGGTGATGTTGGATGGCCTGACCCACGTTTGAGCTATCATGCTGCAACATTTGGTGCTGTGGGCTTAGAAAATCCAAGATGGCCAAAAAGCCCACATGTGCGCCAGAATCCAGGAGAACCACGCAGTTTGTGCGTACACCAAAATGGCCGCCTAACTTGCCACCCACCAGTGCGAGCATGATGGACCAGGGTGCCATGAGTGGAATGGGTGCCAAAGGTAAAACAGCAGCGCCTGTTAGCTCAAAAACACTTTAAAATTACCTTTGGTTTCTCTGAATGCCAGCTCAAAATGCCTATTTTCAAACATTGCAACACATCCAAAAATCTCACTGAACACCAGCGGACATCTGGCAGAATGAAGTATGTGTGCATACAAAATCTGGGAAGATGAAGAGCCCAAAACAATGTTCATAACAAAACTGGCTGAGCTATGCATGTCAGCAGCCTAAGTGAAACTGGATTAAAACCACCAAAATCGACATGTTTAAATTAACTGAGTGACCTACTTTTGAGTGTCACATAGTTTGTAACTGTTAAAATGTCATAGTTTTGAACTTAGAATCAGCATTCTAGCTGCATATGTAAAAATTGTATTGACTTAAACTGGGGAACAAAAAGTGACATTTTAGCTGAAACCTGGCTTAATGAAACTGAATTTTGCCTGACATCTACCCCCACAGGAGTTAAAACCTGCTCAGCCACTCTTCCTCTTGCCAAAAGGAGTTGTCACCTCTCTGATTAGATTAGGGGTGGAGCAGCTGGGGACTACAGGGAGGTGAACAAAGGCCTGTCCTGGACTCAGGCAAATGTTATATTGGGGGCGTCGTAAAAGTGGCTTCCTCTTGGGAGAAGTGGGAGGAGAAGTGCCTCTGGGAGCCACCCGAGCTGGAGGCGGGGACAGGCAGAAGCTTCCCCCATGTGCTTTGGAACCTAAACCACACCCCTTTTTGACCAGGGCATAATTTTAAAAAGATAGATAACTCATAGTGCGGACTTGTCAAAATAATCTAAATGATACCATAATTCTTGTGATTTTTCTGCCCACATTTTAAGAGGTTTTAGGACCCCGTGGTATGATCTGGGGGTTCACTAGAGGGGAAAAGAGGTTGTTACTCTAAATGTATGCAGGTTAAAAATCTGACACTTCCTTATCTAAATGCCCACATGCCTTGCACACAATTGTATAAATTTGGAGAAAAATCCGATATGGGGAAAGCTACTAAAAAGCGCAAAATGTTGCCATTTCTGAATGCAAGCCCCCAGGAAGAGCAGAGTTTGAACAGAGTATACCTCATGTGATATGTGATGGGTGCATGTAATTTTAAACAACTGTGTATCTGTGCAATATGTATTTGGGTCAAATATAGATTTATGTGCAATTTGACAGGGGAGTGTCCTTTCTGCAGGCCATAAAACAGCATCACCATGACTCACATTTCCTTTCCCCTATCAAGGAAGAGAGAAAAGCTTGACCAATGATCAGTTGAGAGAGGGGCTGGCTTAGTGATGCTGCGCACACCCCACTTTCAAAAGACATAAAAAGAGCTACTGGAAACTAGGTAGAGACATTCAAATCCATTTGCTGCGGAGCATTTTGCCGGACCACACAACATCCAGAAGATACCAGTTCCAGACTGACTCCAGCTACATACTCCAGAACCTAGAACTTATACTTTAGAACCTAAATCAGAGGCCTAAAACCACAAGCTGAGTTCTCTGCAGCAGGCCTCAAATCACTGCAAGCTACTCACAGCCGGGTGAGCTGCTTGAATCCCTTACCAAGAACTTTTGCCAGGACCAGTGCAGAGATCCAGGAGCCGTGCAGAGACCGCTGTATCCGGACAGACCAGACCAGTGCCAGACCCGACCAGACCAGATCGTGCAGAACCACAGACCCAGAGACCAGATCGCTGTGAAGTGCCGCTAGCCTGATTGATCAGATCCGTGACGAGACCCAGTCCTTCCAAATATATTGTGAGTACAGCTAGGACGGGGCAAAACCAAATCTCTTAGTTTAAAGTAATATAATTCAATCTATTTAACCTAAGTAGAACTGCCTCCTAACTGTCACCTGTCATTTGTAAAGCTGCACCACTGTCACTTGTCAATTCTGCAGCTGCAAAGCTGTCACCTGTCATTTTGAGTTTACTTTAAATCCGAAAAACGACCTTTACAAAATCGTTCATATCTCTGGAACCGTTTAACTTTCCTCTGAAAGTTTAGAATCTAAGCTTTCCAACAAGCCTAGAACCGACTTCCTACTCCTTATACTTTTTCCGCAATCACGATTCACGCACTCGCGAATTTTACCGCAATTTGCGTTTTGGTTAAAAATCCAGCCACGTCATTTCTTTCCTTGCTAAAAATTCGTTTGCCTCTTAATCACCATCTCTGAATCATTGCTAAAGTGAGCCTGAACTCATCCCAAGTATCTCTCACTCACCCTGAACCTCCTAAAGGGAATTAAAAGCATTTTCAGCATATTTCTCACTTCATTGCCACCACATTCAAAGCACTTGGGCCTGTGTTTTAAAACTCATACCGGTTTTCTCTAAGCTTGCTGGGGGGGAACTGAATTTCGTATTGTATTTGATTGCATTCCTGAGAACTGTGTGCTCCTCTTTCCATCTACTTCCATGTCTTACATTGCATAGGGGAGGGGGGTGAATTGCCAGAGAAAAAGTGATTATATTATCTTTTGCTAAAATCATCTCAAGTATTTCTGTACTGCATTTTATTCCTCATTGCTTTTCCCTTGAAATCATAAAAGTATTTTTGCTACTTGATCCATCCTATACTAACTCCTCATTGATTATAAAGAAGTGTGCTAGTATCAGATTACCCATTGTTGATTAATATTATATTTATAAGGGCGATATCGATTATTAATTTATTATAAAAGCTTGGTATCTATATTTTGTCTTATTTCTCAAATAAACCTTTTAAACTTGCAAAACAGAACTACTTCTTGGCTCAGTGGGGTCAGGGGGATTCTAAGAGAGGGGTGTTATATAGGGGTAGTCATCCAAAACTCATGAACTGGACATAAAGATATATCAATAAGGGTTTCCATTCAGTATCCCAGACTAGGCATTGACTTAGCTGTAGTGTTGAATTGAATCTTCTTACAGTGAGAGAATCCAGGTATTGGTTGAACAGCCAGGCAGAGAGGTTAGAACCGTGGGGAACACCACAGGTAGAGAGAGAGAGATAGAAGAGAGGAAGAACCCCATTTTGACCTGAGAGGGTCGGTCATTGAGTAAGGAGGCCAGACAGGCCATGGCCTGAACAGTGATACCCAGATTATCACGCAGGCGCTTGAGCAGGATGGCATGGTTGACCGTGTCGAAAGCAGAAGAAAGATCAAGGAGAATGAGGACAGATGGAAGGTTAGAGAGCAGGTCTTCACATATGCCGTTTCCGTGCTTCTGGCCACTCTGAATTCAATGGTGTGTATAGTAATGGGCAAAGACCACAGTCTGTGATCATAATGGCCACCTTTAAGGGCTTAAGAAGATTATCACGCAGGCGCTTGAGCAGGATGGCATGGTTGACCGTGTCGAAAGCAGAAGAAAGATCAAGGAGAATGAGGACAGATGGAAGGTTAGAGAGCAGGTCTTCACATATGCCGTTTCCGTGCTTCTGGCCACTCTGAATTCAATGGTGTGTATAGTAATGGGCAAAGACCACAGTCTGTGATCATAATGGCCACCTTTAAGGGCTTAAGAAGACCCTGTCTGGCCCTGCTTGCTGTTCCGGGGCTGCCCCATGCCTCCCACGTGCCCTTCATGATGTGATCAATCACATAAGCACGTAAGCACCCCTTCCAATTCTACTCTCTCCATGTCACTGGGAGTGGTTATAAATAGAACCCATGTGACCCCCACCGGGATCTCTGGTTAAGCGCTCCCCCCACCCGCCCCCTTGAGGCGGCCTCTTTGCCCTCTGTCTTTCATCTGAGTCACTGGCACTGCCTGCAAGCTATCTCTGTTCCCTCTCCTTCACCACAACCACCACAAGTGTTCACTATCGGTTCATCCGGGGTCCCATCTTTCGCACAATCAAGTTTCTTCACTTCTCGATAGCCTGGCTCCTACCTCGCTTCCTACACCACCTACAATGATTCATACTGACTATAACTGACCTGCACTGCACCATCAACATTTCACAAGTCACACTGCTACCTGACCTTTAACTTTCTACAATGTAATCTTCTAACCTACTACAAGTCACGTTGCTACCCTAAGTGTCCCTGGGTGGATTGCCCTCAATTTTGCAAGTATACTGGCCTGCATCAACTTTTAACTTGCCTCCACACAATACTACTGGCCTTATCCCAAATGTTTCCATTGCTGGGTTGCCACACTCTGCATTATCTCTTACCTGCCCATCTCAGCCTGTAACTCATTAATAGCCCAGCAAAATCTATCTGGGTGCTCCCTGGCAATTGCTTGCTATGTTTGTTGTTGGATTTTTACCCCTATTTTAGGAAACCAAATCTGGGTGTTCTGATACTACTGGATGTGTTTAAATGTTGGTCTTCCACCTTTATTTCTGAAGTTAAATCTGTGTGCTTTGTAATTGCTGTCGTGCTAACAATCTAGGCATTTTTAAGTGAAATCTGGGTTTCTGATGCTACTAGTTGTGTTAACGGTAAGACCTTTTACCTTATTTTAGAAGTCAAATCGATGTTTTTTCCTCACCTGTAGGAAAGTCAATTCTGCTTAACTGCAAATTGTTGGTTGCCTATTGCAAATATCTTGTGTTTAAAAGTATGCTCTTCCTGTTCTATGTGAAAGTCAAAGCTGCATGCTCTTACAATTGCTGCTGGTTTTAGCTTTGAAAACCCCCATCCCTCTCTCTTGTCTCTCTGCTCCTGTTCTTGCCTCCAATGATTGTACTCCTCAGCTAAATGTTGCAACCCTGGCCTCCTCCTTTCATTCTTGGCCTGATTGTTGCATTGCTTGGATCGAGCTCTGCAGTCCCCACAACCTTCTCCCCCATTCTTCTCAATGGTGCTCTCAATCTCCCCCATCTTCTCTAACTGATTCTCTATCACCTTCCTACCCCTCTATCAAAGACTGGAATGAACGACGGGTATACCACACTCCTGTAACCCTCCTCAGGAGACCTTCAAAAGTGGCAACCAGCACCACTTAGCTACCATCAACTCTTGCTCTTCCATCAAACAATCCTCTGACATCTGCCACCCCCTTGAGGAGCTTGACCTTGAAGTCCTCGCTCTCAGTGATACATGGTTCATGGAGAGCTCTGTCACAAGTTTTGACATTCACCTCCCTGAGGGTTACAATATCTCCTTCAAACCTAGGCTCAATCGGCCTGGGGGCAGAGTGGCCCTCATCTTCCCTTAGTGGGTCCCTGCTACTGACAAACCAACTCAGACTTATTGCCCTTTCAAATTCGTTGTCTGCAAGCTTGGTGTCTCCCCTGACCTCTCTCTGACTCTGGCCACCATATACAGGCTCCATGGCCAAGTCTCCCATTTCCTCTCCGAATGGTCTGACCTCACTTCTATTCCATTGGAGGCTTCAATATTCACCTCAACTCCCATAATGCAGCCTCTGGTTTATTTGCAACCTCTGTGACTCTCTTTCCCTCTCTCATTCTTCCCTCTGCTCCGACACACTCTACCGGATACAACTTGCATGCTCTCATCTGCTCAGACCTGTCCATCTCCAACCCTCTCATTACTCCTCTCTCCTGGTCTGATCATGCTCTCCTTTCCTCTCACCTTAACATCCTTAGTCCCCTGGCTAATCCGTAATCCGCACTGAGAGCCTCCTTCTCCGTCACTTTTCTGGCCGTTCACTTCATCTCCAAAACTCAGGACGTCCTCTCCTCACTCACCTTTACTCTACATCCTTCTCCCTCTGCTTCTTTCAGGCCTCCCTTGGCCCCCCTCTCCTCTCGCCTTCTACTCCCCTCTTTTTCTCCCAAAACACATGATGAGGTTTCTAGACAAGTCCGCTCTATGGAAGTCTCTTCCAAACAGGTGCTCCCCTGCTCCTCCAGAACTATTAAGGACAACATTGTCTCCCTTGCTCCAGCCTTGGACGATTTCTGCAATCACTCCTTTGCCACTGGATCCTTCCCCTCACTCCTCAAGCACTCCCTTCTGCATGAGAGCCTGGTACCCAGTGAGACTCTGAGGGCGGCCAAACAACCAGTCAGTGCTGCAGACAGGTAGGGTCAGCAGGGTAGGGAGAGAGAAAAAGCAAGTTTTGAGCTGCTTCTGGAACTTCAGGTGGTCCGGCTCAAGTTTGACAGAGACAGGGAGGCCATTCCAGAGGGAGGCAACTGAAGAGGAGAGATCCACTCCCCCACCCCCCACTGTCTGCCTGGAGAAATGCCTGACCCTTAGAGAGTCGGATGTAGCAGAGAGAAGGGCTGGAGAAGGAAGGTATTGAGGAATAGACTGTTGGATGTAGTGCAGGCCCCAGCCCCAGAAAGCCTTGTGGACAATACAAAGGGTCTTGAACTTGATCATTGCAGCCAAAGGGAGCCAGTGGAGGGATTTCAGGACTGTTGAGATACAGTCCCTGGACTTGAGGCCAAGGATAGGTCTCACAGTCCTGTTCTGGATTAGTTGCAGAGGGCGTAGAGCAGCGGAAGGCAGATTGAGAAAGAGGCTGTTACAGTAGTCCAGCCTAGAGAGAACTAGGGCTCTGGAGACAGTGAGCTTCTGGGGGAAGGTGATAAAGTGAAGAGTACCTTTGAGGAGGTGCAGCTGGTAGTCAGACTTCTTGGCGACATCCAAGATGTGCACCTTACAACCTCTTTCCAGCTTCCCTAACTTGCATTCCCCTTCCCTAAACATAGCTAAGGATGGCCTGGCTAACATGCTGCCTTGAACAGCCCCTCCCACAATTCCACACACCCCATTGGCTCACAGATCCCCTAAACACAAAAGCCACATCACATCCTCAATCCTCACTGCAGCTCAGTTCAAGAACCCTCCATGCACCCCTCCCCTACAGGTCTTGTCTACCAGTCCAACTCCCAAACCTGTCCAATCGCTCTTTACCTGCCCTCCAAAATCTCCCAAACCTGCCTGCCTTCAATGCACCCCACTCCTCTCAGAACCTCACATCTCCCCTTTATATGTCTCCCCCACAGCCTCGTGCCTATCCCCACAGATCCCCCTCATCCCCTACTACCCTCTCCTTGAAACACTTGTGTATAGGCGCGTTACAAATGCCATATCATATCTTCCAATCCTATGCAAGCACACCTTTCCTCCCCCTCTCAGATGGACCACCTTCCCCGCCACTCCTTCCCTCCCCCATACGCCCACTCCTCCTCGCACTCCAAGACCTAACATCCCTCACAAACTTACTTGCTCTCTTGCATCCTCATTAACACCAGAGCTGTCCCCAAAAACAAACACATCATTTTTGACTTTATCTACAATGAGAACCCAGACATCCTCTTCACTGAAACCTGGGTCTCCGAAGACTATGAACCTGTCGCACATGAGGCTTACCCCCCACACCAGCTACTCCCTGACCATGCATAATAGGTCCAGCAGACCTGGAGGATTAGCCAACCTTCACAAACAGCACCTCTCAGTTGTATACACTGAGAAATAACCATGCAACACCAACTGTGAATCATTGTTCGTAAAAATTCATATCTCTCCCTCTTTCACCCATAGTTTTTTACCCGGTTACAGACCTCCTGGCTACAATAGAAACTTTGCAGACTCCCTTAGTGACTCCATATCAGCCATTCTGATACCAAGCCCGTCCCTCACATATTAGGAGACTTCAACATCTGGTTTAATGTTCCCTCCAACCCTATGACCCATCCACTCATTGATAAATTGGAAGTTCTCAACATGACCCAACTGATATCACACTACACTCAAACAGCAGGACACACCCTTGACGCTCTATTCAGCTCACTGATTTGATTTCGAGCCTGCCTCGCCCATTCCTATAATTTGGACCCCATCTCACCAGCCCCACATTTCCTGCCTGTCGCTTCCCTGTACCTCTCTGGAATAAGATCATTACAAATCCCGACCTGGCCCATTTCCTTCTATGTTCCTTCCCTGCTCTCACACTCCACGAAGGACCTCCCTCTATTAACCTTTTCAACCATTGGCTCTCCAATGCCCTCAACCCTCTCATGCCGATGGGATCTGCCTCGAAGAGATCAGGCTCTAATCTCAAATGGTACACTCTTTCCCTCCAATCCTTTAAAACCCTCAAGCATCACCTGGAGTGCATTTGGAGGTCCAACCCTGTGCCACAAAACAGAGACACTTATGCAGGACTGACCAGGGCCTACATGATTGGAATTAGAAAAGCTAAAAGATCCTTCTATGGAAACTGAATATCCAACGCCCCTAACCCTAGCAGGGAACTCCACAGGAACATCACAGAAAGACTCCATGCTGTTCCACCGCTCCTGCCCCCCACTCCAAAACACTCTGCAATGTCCTGTCAGACCACTTTCAAAACATTGCTTTTGAAAGAAACCACTCCATCATCACCAAATTAGCATCGTTCATCCCCCTCTTCTCCTTCTCATCCTGTCTCTAAACCACCTCTGCCCACACTGCCGCTCCTCTCCTTCTTCACTCCCATTTCCCATCCTGAATTCCTAAAACTGCTATGCCAATGCCGCCCCACCGGTTTCCCTAAAAATCCCTGTCCCCCGCTTACTCCTTAAGAATATCCTATCCGCAACCTGTGCAGACAGCATTGCACAATACATAATTAACAATTCTCTTACTTTGGGCATTTTTACGAGGCTTTCAAACCTCCCATGTCAAACCCCTTCTTAAAAAGCCCACCCTTGACCTCCCTCTTCCTTCAAACTACCGTCCAATGTCCCAAAATACCTGCTTTATTGCCAAACTCTTAGACTGCATAGCACATACTCCTGGTAAATCTGAAATCCTAATCTGCAGTAAAACATCTCTCCATAACCAACCCACCCCCTGGCCACCCACCCTAGAAGCCACACCCACAGCATCCACCTCTGTAAAGAACCTGGGATGCACCTTGGACTCTGATCGATCACTCTCTCATCACATCAACACTGTGTCCAGAACTTTTTCAGCCATGCATCCTCAGGCAAATCTTCCCTTATCACTCCCACCCTCACAGTGTCTCAGCAATCCTTGCTATCATCTTCTCCTGCTTAGATTACACCAACTCCCTCTATATGGGCGCTCCTGCCTATCAGCTCCAGAAACCTCAACGAAAACAAACTCTGCATCTAGTTTTCTTCTTGCCCTCTCACCCAGAGAACACATCACCTTTGCCCTTAGAGTACTTCACTATCTCCCTATGAGCCGACGGGTGCCTTTTAATGCCATGTGCATTACACACCGCGCCTTCACAAGACTGACCCAGAATTCCTCCAAGACAAGCTTACACACTACCAACACATCAGAACCCTTAGATCTGGCTCTGCTTTCCTCCTTGTGATCCCCAATTTCAACTCCACCAGAATTTGAGGATCCTCCTTCTCTGTCCAAGCTCCCACCTTCTGGAACTCCCTTCCACTGAATATCTGCTGCAATGAGGACTACATCTCCTTCAGAAAGGCCCTCAAAACCTTGTTGTTCCCTGTAGCAACTTGGAGATCTTCCCTTTCTCACACTTGCTTCATGACACCTAGGCCTTATCACAATCTGTGCCACCATAGTATAATCTAAGAGCAAGGTAAAGTACAATTCT
This sequence comes from Ambystoma mexicanum, assembly GCF_040938575.1. Classification (NCBI taxonomy): domain Eukaryota; kingdom Metazoa; phylum Chordata; class Amphibia; order Caudata; family Ambystomatidae; genus Ambystoma; species Ambystoma mexicanum. Next base: position 666,424,568 of record NC_090930.1, read on the forward strand.
CGGAACAGACTGGATGATTCAGATCACTCAGCCACACCATAGGCAAAGCTCCTACTGAGCCTCCAGGTACATAGTCAAGCACCACTTCTGTGGGCACCAGCCGCAGGCACGTCCACTCACTTGCACACATTCACCTCCATACACCAGACTAAAACATGAAGCACAACATCTCTGCCATCAAAATGCAGCTAAAATCTACAACAAAAATGTTGGTCTAGCTGGATGCATAACTAGTCTCCTGCACCAGAATGCAGCTACAACCTAGGCCAAAAATTCCATCTAGCTGAACACAAAACGAGACTGCTGCACTTGTGCACTCTCCTGTCCACCTCCCAGCATCCATCCACATCCCTGACATCATGGGTAGTTTACGGGGGCACGGCGAGCCCATCAACTCACTGCCTCAGCATAATGCACAAACATATTCTATTCTTTCTGAAAATTTCCCATACATTGGACTCTGGTCCCCCAAGGGCATTCACACCCACAAGCGCGTTTAGGCCATACTAATGGGATAAAGATGCTATATACATGACAAACTACTACTACTACTACTTGCAAACATGTATTTTCTACTAAATGAAATTTAAAATGCAAATTTGTAATGTCTACAAAATTACATTTGATAAATAAGGCAGCATGTAAATCCTAACAAAACCTGCCAAAAATATCATACACCTTAAAACATAAATACATTAAAAAGTTTCATTAACATCAAACACAAATATTCACACAACACATTACATCACTTTCATTGTAAATCATGTTATAACAAAAACTAAATAGAGGCGAATTAAGGTTACTATCACATTTTATTTTATTTTATTTTAATATGTGCTTGTTCATTTATTGACAACTTTCATTATGATGATACCTTAATGTTATTATTCCTAATGTGTGTAGACTTTAGGTTTTTGTGTGTTGTGTTGTATCCAGATTTTTCGAGTGATCAGATTTAACACAACAAAACCCTTGAGATTCTCGGATATGAGAAGTCATGACCAACCTAACTCAGCGTCCCTCCGTTGCAACGCCCATTAGCACATACATGATATATACATGATATAACATAAGGGATTCACAATGAGGAACAAAATGACATCCTGGGGGACGTCCTCTCCCACATTCCTCCTCCCAATGTCACATTAGTAATCTGTTGCACTACCCTGACTCCCTATCCCTCATCCCAGTACCCCATTAGTAATGCAGTACATTATCCCCACCTCCCTCTACCTCTTCTTAGTACTGCGTTACCCCACCTTGTTCTTCCTTTACCAGTACCCCATTAATATGTTGCATTGCCCCAACCTCCCTATCCCTCATCCCAGTATCCATTAGTAATGCATTACATTACCCCCTCCCTCTACCTCTTCTCAGTGCTCCATTACCCGCCGCCTTGTTCTTCCTCGCCCCAGTAAGCCATTCATAATCTGTTGCATTGCCCCAACCTCCCTATTCCTCTGCCCATTTCCCACTAGTAATCTTTTGTATTGCCAGACCTATCTCTTCCTCATTGAAGTACCCCATTAGAAATCCATTGCAATACCACCACAATCACCCTCCTCTTCCGAGTACTCTATTATCCTGCCTCTCTCGTCCTCATCTTACTACTCCATTTCCCCTGCCTGATTCTTCTGCTTCCCAGTACCCCAATAATAATCCTTTCCATTACCCCTCCTCCAATTCCTCATTCCTGGACCCCAATAGTAATGCATTGCATTACCCCACCTCACTATTCCTGATATAGGCATATCAAGCAGACACATTCCCATGTGGTTGATGGTATGGGAGTCTGTTTACCATGTCTTGCAGTACTGTGGTAGTGTGCAAACACAGGAACAGAGACCATTTTTTAAAATGTATATATTTGTTTCGACAATTATAATGAGAACAATGGAACACAGAACACAGTTGCAAAAAACATCAATCCATCAAGCTCCAGGGAGACAAAACGAGGCCTTCAACGCAATATTCTGCATGTTTCTTGCAGATTTACACAGCTCCCATCACTCTTCCAAAACGGCAAGTGCTTTCTGCAGGATACACTTGTGATGCATGCTGGTAAAACTGATTGGCACCGAGTTTCTCGCTTTCTAATATTTATCTTCAAGAGCTCTGGCAACAAGGAGATCTTGCGCAAACCGGACCTAAAAATAAAAAGGTTGAATACCAATATATACGTAAAGAGATATTTTGTATTGCTAAACGACATTGAGTTTTACATACCCTGTGCATAAACGGTATTATTTGCAATAATACATGAGAAAACTACGGAATTATTCCACACGTTTATCTTTTAAAATGTCAAGACTGTGATACACTGACTGCAAGTCATTTTACTCATAAAATGCACTGATCAACAAAGAGACACAATAGGCTGCGAAAATAAAATGCACCTCGACCATCTATCAGAAATGGACAGAATGGGGTTTAGGGAATCTTGGAATTGATATGAAAGCAATACAGCAGTCCAACGGTGAAATGCTCTGTTATTTCCCGGCATCTCTTTTCTATGGCTTCGTTGAAACCGTGAGTGCAGATTTAAGCAGTAGAGACAAGCCACGTTGTATTATCTGTGCATCTTAATGGCTATCGATTCGAAGCAGGGTAGTGTCGCTGCTTTGGCGCTACACATGTACAGTGGATCAATTGTAATCAGATAATACCGAATGATTTGCTGCGTGATTCTGAACTTGTCCAGTGTTCCCTGTGCCTATGATTATATTCATGAACATGTTGTCCCTGTGCTCATAGCCTGGTACGTTGTATTACAATCTGATTAAAACTGGTATATTTATGTTCTGGAGGGTAAACATTGAATGCAAGGGACGACAGACATTTTCGCTACTGTGCTCTTGGTTCCCCTCCATCTTGTTGTGTTGGGCATTTGAACTATGTAGTGAGAAACAAAAGCGTTACACCTGGCAGATCCGTGTGTGTTTCCCACTTGGTGCTGGAAGGAAGTGTAAATGCCTACTGCATGCTGAAATCGTGGGAAGCATTAACAACGGATTCCTATGGAACAGCAATCCATTGGTTTTAGGGAAGACTGAAATTATGAGCCTGCCATATGCTGGTGGGGTGAGCAGGAAAGCGGGGCAGTGGATGGCACCATTTTCACAGAAAATGTGGGTTTTGAGGTATTCTCTGAAGGTGAAAAGGTCTCCAGTAACACCTTTTCTACAGAGAAAGGAGCCATATGGAGGGGCAAACTGCCCCATACTTTGCGCTCTCGTAAGGGGGACATATTTACTTTCCCTTCCGTATAAATGTGACAGTAGGGTTTACAAGAGAAGACGGCTGGCAGAGTGGAGGGCAATGGAGTGTTTTATTTCGGCTGGCAGAGTGGAGGGGAATGGAGTGTTTTGTTTCGGCTGGCAGAGTGGAGGGGAATGGAGTGTTTTGTTTCGGCTGGCAGAGTGTAGGGGAATGGAGTGTTTTGTTTCGGTTGGCAGAGCGAAGGGCAATTCCGTGTTTTGTTTCAGCTGGCAGAGTGGAGGGGAATGGAGTGTTTTATTTCGACTGGCAGAGTGGAGGGGAATGGAGTGTTTTATTTCGGCTGGCAGAGTGGAGGGGAATGGACTGTTTTGTTTCGGTTGGCAGAGCGAAGGGCAATTCCGTGTTTTGTTTCAGCTGGCAGAGTGGAGGGGAATGGAGTGTTTTATTTCGGCTGGCAGAGTGGAGGGGAATGGAGTGTTTTATTTCGGCTGGCAGAGTGGAGGGCAATGGAGTGTTTTGTTTCGGCTGGCAGAGTGGAGGGCAATGGAGTGTTTTATTTCGACTGGCAGAGTGGAGGGGAATGGAGTGTTTTATTTCTGCGGGCAGGGTGGAGGGGAATGGCGTGTTTTATTTCGGCTGGCAGAGTGGAGGCGAATGGAGTATTTTGTTTCGGCTGGAAGAGTGGAGGGGAATGGAGTGTTTTATTTCGGCTGGCAGAGTGGAGGGGAATGGAGTGTTTTATTTCAGCTGGCAGAGTGGAGGGGAATGGAATGTTTTGTTTCGGCTGGCAGAGTGGAGGAGAATGGAGTGTTTTGTTTCGGCTGGCAGAGTGAAGGGGAATGGAGTGTTTTATTTCGGCTGGCAGAGTGGAGGGGAATGGAGTGTTTTATTTCGGCTGGCAGAGTGGAGGGGAATGGAGTGTTTTGTTTCGGTTGGCAGAGTGGAGGGGAATGGAGTGTTTTATTTCGGCTGGCTGAGTGGAGGGCAATGCAGTGTTTTATTTCGGCTGGCAGAGTGGAGGGGAATGGAGTGTTTTATTTCAGCTGGCAGAGTGGAAGGGAATGGAGTGTTTTGTTTCAGCTAGCAGAGTGGAGGGGAATAGAGTGTTTTGTTTCGGCTGGCAGAGTGGAGGGGAATGGAGTGTTTTATTTCGGCTAGCAGAGTGAAGGGGAATGGGATGTTTTGTTTCAGCTGGCAGAGTGGAGGGGAATGGAGTGTTTTATTTTGTGAAGGAGGCAAGATCACTAAAACACTAACAGTCAAGGTACAGGGTTTGGGATTTTATTCTTCCCCAAACTAACAGCCAGTACAGAGCTTAGTTTCAGTGGTGCTGGGAAAAAGAAACCCCACTAAAATGACAGTCAGGTCATGGTAGGGTAAGCTGCCCAGGCTGTGATCTGTGTTGTTTTTATGAATAGTTATTTTAAAAATAAAACTTCATTATCCGTTCTGAATCGCAATTGGTCCTTTGCTCTCATCACACCTCATTTTTTACACCTTGAAATGAGTAGTCTTGACATTTAAAACAGTGAATGCTTATGGTATTCACAGTGCCACTAGCCTCTCCATACCTGTCATATTCCAATTTACCTTCAGATCATGGCTAATCTTTTACGTAGTCATTCTGATGAACGCTCAGGGGCATTTGTGCGTGTCATTAAACATAAATGGCCTTTCTGACCCATCCATGTCCATCTCTTGGCGTTTTTTCACCATACTCGTGCCTCCATGTAGGAGAGTCTGCCAAGGTGACCGCCTCATGTAGAGAATAGCCGATTTGCAGTCCCGAGTGGTGTGTTATTTTATGCTTCTTGATTCATCTTACAATCCAGATTCATTGGAAACTTGTTGGTGGAAAAGAAATGCTTGACTTGCCAACCAAACTTTTCCCAATGTAGTTTAGGTTCTCATTGTCGTTGATTTCTTTCCGATTTCTTAGTTGACCGGCATAGTGGGCATTTTGCAAGTTCTGCTGAATGGCCAATGAAGTCATGAATACTGGTGGACAGTTCTAAATGTTTTTACTGAACCCAGTTGGGTCGTATGATTATTTATATTAATAATGATTGCTATATGCACTACTTGGTTTCATCCAATGTATTACTTTCCATAATATATCACTCATAAAGAGGTACAATGCATGTAGCAACTGTCCACACTCGGGGCGTAATGAAAACAGTAAGGCTAGGCTACTCTTCTTTTAATACGGGGCACCCTCTGACCTAATTGATTTTCATCGTTACTAGTAAACTTATTTTCATATCTCAGTAGAATCCAAATGTATTGTAAATCTACAGCTTGTCAGCAAAATACAAATTTGCTGATCATACATTACAACGTTGTCTACGGTGGCCATTGAATGGAATTAGGCACTATACAACATTCTAAATGCCTTAACTACTCAGACATTCATCACTGAAGCGGAATATGAACGTCCAATTCGTTGCAGTGATGTCACACACTCACTCACACACTCATTCACGCACCTACCTCCTCTGTTCCCTTTAATGGGCTCTGACAGGTCTAAATGCTCACAATAACAAAATATGGACCAATAGGTTAAAAGATAACAGGAATCTTTTGTAATTTTATCAATACATTGTTTTGTATTTTTGCTTGATATGGTATTTAATTCGCATAACAAAAAATGTCAAGTATTTGGTTTACAAAAAATACTCTAAAAAAGCTCAACCTTACAAACCTTTTCCATCATTCCTCATTCATACTTCACTCATACAGGTCATCCTACAGCAATTTCATCAAAACAAGGGTGTTCGTTATACCCAGCATAAAGATGATTTACAATTCAAGTCCAATCCTCTTGTGTCTTCTAGATGTGACCCTCTATTTTTGTTATAGAGAGTTGTTGTTGACGTGAAATTGTAAATCAGATAAGGATCGGGGGCAGAATGAGAAAGAATATGATTGAGGATCTAGAATAAACAGTGGGAAAAGGAGTAGAGAGCGCCAAGAAGAATGTTTGGCAAGAAGAGGAGCATTGTAGACAGAATGGGGAGAGGAAAGATTAAGAAGGTCAGAAGGGGATAGAGATTCCCTCCAGTGGCATTCAGCGTGACTCAGAGAATGATACAAGGAATGAAGAGCTGGAGTAACGCAAGGTTGAGATGGCTTGCATGAAGGAAAGAAAGATGAAGAGAATCAAGGATATCAAGGAAAGCAGTTTATAGCAAAGAGGAAAGGAGTAGACTGAGAAGGATGCAAGAGCATCCAGATAGGAAAGGGAGGATGTTAAAGACGGACCAAAGATCACGTGGAAGAATGAAGAAATAGAGGGAGAAGAAGAGAAAGGGTGAGAGGGAATAAATGAGAAAGAAAGTAGAGAGTGGTCAGAAAGATAAAAAGGAAGGGCCGAAACTGAAGAAAGGGCAAGTGGAGAAGTGACGATGAGGTCTAGCGATACCAGAGATGTGGGAACGAGGAGTGGGGACAGGTGCAAGATGGTAGGAATCAAGAACAGTGAGAAGAGGCATGGTTGAATGGGTGGAGAAATGATGGAGGTTGAAATCACCTAGACAAATTAAGGGAGCATCAATAGGAAGAAGAGAAGAAAGTATGAGTATATGATAATTGCATAAGGAGTTAGGAGGCCCATTGAGGCAATATATCAAAGGAAAAGCGATAGAGAGGCCTTGTCAAACTGGTACTCAAATGATAGAATGAGGGGATATTGGAAGGAGGAGAAAGTATGGTATTGGAAGACAGAAAGAGAATCCCAACGCCACCCCCTCGGCCGGAGTGAGGGAAGGGTATGAAAGAAATAAGTAAAAGAGGAAAAGAGAGCAGCAGGGGTGACAAGGTTGGTTGGAGTGAGCCACTTTATAGTGAGACAAAGAAAGTAAAGATTGAGACAAAGGAATCTATTTCACACAGAGTGGGATCTGTTGCAGATGGAACATGCATTCCAAAGGACACAATTGAATCGAGAGTGGGAAGAAGAATTAGGAGAACAGATGAGATTATTGAAGTTACAGGAGGGAGGGTGAGAGTGTGAGTGCCGACAGTGGGAGAGTAATGAGAAGTTCAAAATGAGAGGATTGGGGATGGTATGGCGGGGAGAAGAAAAGGAGTAGAAAAAGAAGATAGAAAAATAAAGGAACAAGATGTGAATAAACAAGCTCATGAAGTTGTTAACTAAGCAAGAACCCAATGATGAGATGAGTGAGGGAGCAGAGGAGGGTGGAAGCACAGGGGCCAGGATGGTAGGACAGCGATGGAGGCACATAGCAGAAGCAAAGGAACAGACATTATAGATAGCAAAAAAGATAGTAAAGAGTAGAAAAGTAAGGAGTTGCTTCCATCCGCTGACAGCCTCAGACAGCACGGGGACTTATTTGGACTTTGCTGGGGCTTTGCCACAGAAGTGATCTTAAAAGGTCCAGTTCCCGGTGGCACACATGCAAGCAGGCAAGCAGAGGATGGTAAGTTTTGCAATACAGCATCTTAGGCCAACATCTCAGGATAGATCGAAAAGGTGCCCGTGGAGACACAGCAAGTAGCCCTGAAGGGACAGGGCACTCCTCACATGGCCAGTCCAGAGCAGTACACAGCCGCAGACACAATGGGGACATATCCATACTTTGCCGGGGCTTTGCCCCAGAAATGATCTTAAGAGGTCCAGGTCCCAGGAGGGGATGTGGTCAGCGGAGACTCAGGAGGCTTGTATTTTTCATCGCAAAGTCAAGATCTTTAGAAGCACTGATTCAAAACAAGATTGTGATCATGGAAGCTTAGATCATCTGTAGTATTTAAACTTGCCCAGGAAGGGGATTGGGTTATTTTTATAGTGGGCACTGCGCAGTATGAAGTTCAATGCAATGTGAAAACCACTTACTGACACTAGAATGAATAAAAAACTTGATGAAAATGCACTAAATGACCTGCAAACAATAACTAAAGAGGTTCTAGAGCAGGCACAAATCAACATTGGTATCATGAACCAAAGAAGTGATATTTAATAGGAGCCTATCCTAGAATAACAGCTTTTTAAACTCTTTCAAACGTTCACAGGCATCCCACTTCTATCCATGGCCGACTGTTTGAGCAGCAACAGGAAACAGATTACAATCACTGTGGACATATGTAGAATGTTTTCTACAACCATCAGTTCTGCACCAAGCACTTATTTAAAGGGCACCACATATTCTTTACAAATTCTGGCAGAGTATATTAGAAATCACTTTACAAACAGTACTGTTTTAGATAAAAGGAAGATGTCTGTCCAAAAATTAGGCACATCAATGGGAGCACCAACTACTATGTTAATGCCTCTGTATGTGAGCTGTAAGGGTGCAGTAGTAAGACTCTGGCATGGAGGGGTCATGGTGGTTGGCATACACCTTCATTCAAAGTGCTAAATGAAAATAAGCCCCCATCTTGCCCTAACTTAAAGAGGGGTTTCCCTGCCTCAACCATAAATACTAGTGTCAGTGTCAGAATTATCAAATAAAAGTCCAAAGTCCAATTTCCGAATCCTAGCTCTGTCCCTCACACTCTAGTTTAAACTAAATAAAAAAGTAGGTCTTCCTAGCCCAGTTGAAGGACCCCCTTCCCCTGGACAAAAAGACAGTTTGGGTTCATCAGTTCCTCAAATGTTGGGGGGGGATGTCTCCCTTCCCCTGACTTCCTCTGGCTTCTGGTACAGTTCATCAACTGCTGGGGGTTGTGTTCCTTCCCCAGCCTTCCTTAGGTTTGTAACACAGTTCCACAATTGGCCCTTCTCAGGCTTCTTCACATTCTCTGGGGTCCCAACCCTGCTTGCTAGACCTAGTTATTTTCCCACCAGGCACTGTGACAAAGAAGAGATTCGATGCGTCTCCAAACTGTAGTGGGTCCCTGACCCTTGTTGCCAGACCTGGATTCCTCCTACAAGGCACTGCAATGAAGAAGAGTGGCTTTGAGGCTTCTTAATTCAGTGGTGGGTGCCTGACCCTGTTTGGCAGACCTGATTTCCTCCTACCAGACACTGCGACAAAGAAGAGTGGCTTGGATGGTTCTCCTAGTTGCGGTGGGTCCCTGACCCTGTTTGGCAGACCTGATTTCCTCCTACCAGACACTGCGACAAAGAAGAGCAGCTTGGATGGTTCTCCTAGTTGCGGCGGGTCCCTGTCCCTGGCTGGCAGACCTGGTTTCCTCCTACCAGGCACTGTGATGAAGAAGAGGGACTTGGATGCTTCTCTGAGCATTGGTGGGTCCCTGGCCCTGGTTGGCAGACCTGGTTTCTTCCTCTATCAGTGTTCCTCTGTATTATTCACACAGTTCTCTTCATGGTTTCTTGATTTCACATACAGACTTGATTTACTCCCCTACCACGTACTATCCTAATATGTATCACTTTCGCAGTACTCTTGATTGTTTCATTATGTGGCAGCCCTGGGTCACCTTCCCTCCAAGATCTGCCACAAAGAAGATTAGACCTTGTTGTTACATGGTATGTGCTTTTCTTATAAGGATCCCAGACCCTATTTCCCATTGTTATTGTATCTCAGTAAAGTTTTGACGAAAGTGTTCTCCAAACATAGTGGAGATTGTACATCTTGTATAGATTTTTCAACATTTTCCCTTGCATAGAGGTCCATACCGCAGCTGTTACAGTCCTAACATGATATTAAAGATACTTCACATTAATCTGAGACGTAGCCCTAAGCACTGCGCAACACTCTGTTCTGTGTTCTGAGTTGTGGATAATCCTAAACCAGAGAATGCAATGTATACGGATGAAGATATATTAGTTTAAAAGTAACTTTAGTTTAGGTGTTACACAGAGATCTACGCAGAAAGCAATGAAAAACAAGATGTAGAATGATTAGAACATATTAAAAGATAGATATCCACGTTATATCATGGGTGAAGAAGTGTATAAACCCCACAACCCATCTCCTGTTGAACATCATAAACAGCAACAATAAAGATAGAAAGCTGGGTTGTGTTGGGAAGGAGCTAGCGTCTTCCTTCGCTCCCAAGCACTTTAGAATTAGACAAGACTACTTTTGACTGTTTCTAAGCACTGGAGCACTGAGAAAGCCTTTTTCATGCGAATATACTAACACACAGACATGAGTGGGCACTAAATGAAGATAGTATTTAAATATAAGGTGTAAATAACTATTAGCTGAATACATTTGTAAATGTTCTATTTAGTTTTTCTCAGAGCACAGTAGAGAGCAGCAGGCTAAAAATGGATTTGCGAGCATGCAGTGTTGCATCACTGAGGTTAAGCTCCGGCAGAGCACACAAAGTGGCTGAGCAGCTGTTTGCTGTCTGTCAAAAGCCCATGTATGCTAAATGGGGATTTTAACATGCTCAATGCACGACATGCAGAATTATGGAAAACAAGGGTTTAAGCGAAATTACAGGACCAAATATAAATATTAGTCAAATGAGTGAAGCATGGAGAGCATGAGGGGAAAATGTGTTTATATATAAATGTTCATAATATAGCAAAATGATGAAAAATGAAGCTAAAGTGCATTCTTGCATAGGCTAGCAATATGTTAAATAGTATGTCTTAAACAGAAATCCGATCTTGAAGGAAGGAAGACTGGAGTATCCCTTGTATGGAAACAGGACAGTGTGGGATTGAGCCATGGCCATTTCCAAAAATGTCACTACAGCAAGTTAAAAGTATATAAGGCTCCTGCCTGGCACCAGTCTGGAGGAGCTTGGAACGGAAGGACAGAAGAACGTTCAGGGAACAGAGTTCTTTTCCCCCCATCCTCATTTCTGTAAAGATTAAACTTGTTATCCTGCCAAGATATGACTCTTGGCCCTGATTCCCTAAAGGGGTGCATTTACTCTGATGTGAGCATAATTAGGGGTACCTGTAAAATTAAGGGGTACTCCTGTAAAATGGGCTACCTTTCAGTGGTAATGACCCGATGTACCTTAGTTTTTTTCTCCCGTACTTTGAAAAGACCCAGGCCAGTCAGCCACGCCCATCCATAGTGACCAGTCCCTTAAATCAAAAAAAGCATGTATCCTGAGTGATTTAGTAGGAGCCATTTTAAAAGAAATCCTCTTTGCTCACTAAAGCAGGGCATGGCTCCAGAAAGACAGGCCAGCTTCATAATGAAGGAGAACTCAAGAGAAACACGCCCATGTGATTATACTCTTGCAAGTGATAACAACATGGGAACATGTAAGAATGTACGATAGCATGGTGATGTGGATGATGTACAAGGTCAATGGACGAGATGGAATACGACTTTTGGTGATGTATTATGGAATAGGACTTTTGGTGATGTATTATGATATAGGATTTTTGGTGATGTGTTAAGGAATAGATTGGATAAGATTACAGGTGATGTGTTAAGGAATAGATGGTTTTTTCGACTTTTTATAATGGAAAAGGGGAACCTCAGCTTATAAAGACTGAGAGGAAAGGGAGCCCCAGCTTATAAGGACTGGGAAGTAAGGGATCCTCAGCCATAATAGGTTGAGAAGGTAGTACCATGCATTATTCTTATATGATGATAAAAGCAATGGGATCCTCAGCATATTACAAAATGCTGGGAAGGTGGTATTACAAAGGATATAAGGAAAAACAGTGGTCGCTCGGTATAAGGAATGGGCCTGGAATGTAGTCAAATATTTTTGTATATTTTCTCTTGCTGTCTTTTGTGGTAAAAAAGGAGGGAAGGTGGATGAATCGCGGTGTGTGTGTGAAATCAAAGTGGAAAAAGTGTAAAGTGGGTGGGGGAGAAACGGGGTTGAACTGAATTTGTGTGTAAAAAGTAGTTCTGTGCACAGCATAGCAGTTTGTTTGTTTGTTTGTTTGTTTGTTTGTTTATTTACTTTTATTGCGCACCAGACCCGTAAGTAACAGGGCGCAGCAATAAGAAAATGCAAAGCTTATATAGTTACAAGAAATACAATATATACAATAAAAGATTACATGGTATCCATGGTTATAAAATATACAAGATATACAAGGCTTATGTGTTTACAAAAATATGCAATGTAGAAATATACAAGTTCTGGAGAGGCACAGAATTTAAATGAGAATATAAGGCGGGTGAGACTCAACTGATCAAGGTGCGGAGTGGGCCTAGAGGTAGGAGACTAGGGGTCGGTAGAGATGAGGTGTTTGATGAAATTTTTTCGAAAGAGTGGGTAAGGTTGCTCTACTTTTAGATCTAGTGGCAGTAGGTTCCAAGATTTCGCAGCCTTCACTGGGAAGCTATTACCACCAATTGTGGTGAGTCTGTAGCTAGGTATGGCCAAGCAATTAGCATTGCTGACTCTAGTAGGTCTGAGAGAGATTCTTCTACGAAGTGTATCTGTGAGGTAGCTAGGGGCAGCGTTATTTAGAGCTTTGTGAGTCAGTGATAGCGTCTTTAGCTGTATTTTGTTTTCAGTAGATAGCCATTTATGATGGCGTCTAATGGAGGAGATAAGAGTTCTTTTATTTATGCAAGTGCTGCTCTCAAGGCATTATTTTGTAATGTTTGGAGCCACTGGATGGTAATTTTATTAGCACCACTGTATAGGACATTACAGTGGTCAGTTCTGGATAGTATTAAGGCTCTGGCCAAGATCAAACAGCTGTCATTAGAGAGGAATGGTTTGCCAGCTCTAATCAGCTTGCAGGTGTAGGCTGTGGTGGAGGCCAGGGATTTTGCCTGTTTATCAAAGGAGAGGGTGGAATCCAGGTAGAATCCAAGGGTTTTTACTTCCTTGGAGACTTTGATGGTATTTCCATCAATGTTGAATGAGGAAAATTCCTGACCTAGTTTTCTGACGCTGGCATGTGATCGAATGATTATCAACTCAGTCTTATCATCGTTCAGGCATAGGCCATGAGTGGCCATCCATGCCTGCATGATAAGATATACCCTGTTCACCAACTCTGTGTCCTTGCTATGATCCCCAGAAAGCGGGAGGAGAATCAGTGTATCATCTGCATAATTGGTGTGGATGATACCCAGATGGTCCAAATCATCAAACAGGGGCTTGGTGAAGATGTTGTATAGAGTTGGAGAGACACAAGAACCCTGAGGAACACCGCACAGGATAGGGGCTGCCGACGGAGAGACAACTCTCATGGGTCTCTCGCTCAGGAATGATTCAATCCATCTGATAGCCTCAGGGGGAAGTGAGTGGCAGAATAAAGGTGTCTACAGGGGATTTTATGGTCCACAAGATCAAATGCAGCTGAGAGATCAAGTAGGAGCAAGAGTACCGACTTCCCTTTGTCTCTCAGCTCATCAATTTGGGATTTGAAATCGATAAGGGCAGTTTCTGTTCCATATAGAGGGTGGAAACCAGATTGTCTTTCTCCTAGGAGTTTGTGCCGTTCTAGGTGTTTCTGAATTTGGTTATAGGCAGCTTTGTCCAATATTTTGAGTAAAAATGGTACAGTGGTAATGGGGCGGTAGTTGGTAGGGATGAGGGGAACTAGTGTCTGTTTTTTTAGGAGAGGGAGCACCCACGACTGTTTTAGGTTAGCAGGGATGGAGCCTGAAGTAAAGGAGGCATTAATCAATTTAGCAATGAACATGAGATAGTTCCCTGTCAGCATCTTTTATTAGTTGCGCAGGGCAGATGCCGCCTTTACAATTAGAAGGCTTCAATGAAAGGATGATTTTTTCTACTTCCAGAGTAGACATTTTGGTGAAATGGAAGATATTATCGCATGCCTTCAGTGGGTCGCTAGGCAGAGGGTTTTTAGGTGAGTGCTGTAGATTCAACGTTTCTTTTTTGTGCTGGATTTTATTTATTAGCAGTAGGGTCTTAGTGAAGCATTAGGGGTGCACGCAACATTATGGGGGAAGAAACCCCAATAAAACACATGCATAGGGTTCCGACACTGTATTGTGACAGAATAAATAAACAATGAATAGTACAAATTAAGGAAAGGGGATGTCCTGCTCCCGGCCAGATCAGGGATCCCATAACAGAAACATGCTAGAAAAAAATGTCAATTTTTTTAGCAGCAAAATATAAGGCAAATAGGTTTTCTAAAAAAAAAAGAAAAAAAAGATTTTAGATCTCTGGCAATTATTCAAGGGTATGGAAGATCAATAAAATGAAAAAGAGATCCAATGTAAGGGGATATACCCCATAACGCCTAAATCTGCAGTAGGGTATACAGACCCAGTCTATAAGCCTCGAGGGATACAGAGAGTGTCAACAGGATTATCAGGATTAGCAACTAGAGGGGGGACTCAAGAGCTTTTACACCTCCACCTCCATATAACCCATTCACAAGCGCTGACATGCCCGTAACATTAGTGTACCCAGAGAGTCCACAAGCAGATATAAATGAGTTAAGAGCATTGCAGGAAAGGTTAGTCAGGTTACAAGAACCTGAAGAAGTATCACCAGAAATAAGGGTACCAGTGCAGAAAACAGGGGATTGGAAGCCAGGAGATTTTTTGTTTAGAGTCAACACTGGGGCAATAAGAAATGTTTGTGTTGAAAAAGATGATGGGCAGAGGTTTATTTTATTTATTTTATTCGGATTTGTAGAGCACGCAACAGCTTAGAGCATTGTGGTGCTTGTTACAGATAATTCTTAGTTACAGATAGATGAGCATTACAATTTACAGTATATTTTAATTTGATTTTATTTTATTTATAAAGCGCAAAAAAAAACCAGGCCCAGGGGCAACCGGGCGCATACTCTTAAACATGTTACAAAAAGCAGTAGTTACAGAAGTTACAAAAATATACAGCATATATACATGTACATACTCTTAAACATGTTACAAAAAGCAGTAGTTACAGTGAGTTACAAAAATATACAGCATATATACATGTACCGAAGGGTACCATTAACAGCATATAATACAGGGACAGAGCAGAGAGAAAATGTATATTCAGTTCTGTACCCCACATGGAGTCTGGACTGTGTCAAGATCTCATGAGTCTTGGGAGAGCAGCCATGTTTTAGCATTGTTCTTGAAGGAGTGGAATGATGGTTCAATTTTGATAGTTGTGGGCAAGGTGTTCCAGAATTTGGAGGCCAGGACGGGGAAGCTCACCCCACCAGCTTTTTGGAGTTTGCATCTAGGCACGATGAGGCTGTGAGTTTGGGCTGCTCTGGTAGGTCGAGTGGAGGTGTGGCGTGAGAAGCGAGTGGACAGGTAAGGTGGGGCGTTGTTCAGACATTTGTGAGTCAAGGCTAGGGTTTTCAGGGCAATTCTCTGTTTTACCAGGAGCCAGCGTAAGTCCGATCTGACGGAGGAGATATGAGAGCGTCTCGGGATGTTTAAGGCTGCCCTTAAGGCATTATTTTGTACAGTTTGCAATTTATTAAGGTTAGACTGACTGGTCCCTAGGTAGAGAGCACTACAGTAGTCGATTTTGGCCATAACAAGAGTTCTGGCGAGTGTGATACAGTTGGTGGAGTTTAGGAAGGGTCTACAGGCAGTAATAAGTTTACAGGTATAGGCCGAAGCTGACCTAACTGCATTTATTTGTCTGTTCAGAGAAAGCGAGGAGTCAAGATAGACCCCTAGCGTCTTAGTATCTTTGGAGACTTTAATGTCATTGCCGTCAATAATGAAGGACTTGTAGGTTTGGTCTAGTTTGTTGAGCCGATGATTTGATCCTAAAAGTAAGAGCTCAGTCTTATCATCGTTAAGGCAAAGTTTGTGCTGTACCATCCAGGCCTGGATGACCGAGTAAACATCGTTAAGGGCTTTGGTGTCAGCTGTGTAGTCTCCTGTGATAGGGATGAGTATCTGGGTGTCGTTCGCGTAGTTAGTGTAGGAAACACCCAGATAGTCAAGCACATCGAAGAGGCGCTTGGTGAATACGTTATACAACGTAGGGGATACACACGAGCCTTGAGGAACGCCACAGTGAATGGGGGAGGGATCCGCTGATGCCAGCGTTGAGAAGACCCTCATGGATCTATTGCTCAGGAATTAGTGGATCCAGGCATTGGCAGAGTCGGAGAAGTGGGCTGCGGATTGGAGATGCTGGCAGAGTATTTGGTGGTTGACCAGATCAAAAGCCGCAGAGAGATCGAGGAGAAGGAGAAGAGCTAACTTCCCATTGTCCTTCAGAGAGTTAAAGGTTATGGACAGTGCTCGGAACAAGCAAGGGAAAATGAAGGGGACAATCAAGGTGGTAGAAATAATGAAAAGGCAGGGCAAGAAGGAGATCAAGGAGAGGAGGTGGCGAGAAATCCGTCCCTGCCACAAGAAGCAGTGAGGAGGGACAGACCAAGAAACAGACCAGATTTAATGGTGGTAGCACAAAATCAGAGGAAAAAAGTGGTAGAAAACAAAATAGAAATGCAAATGCCTCTTATACATAAAGGAGTAGGGATAACGCAGTATGTTCCATGGCCTCAAATGGACAAAAATTATTTGATTAAAGCTCTCCCCCAGCTTATAGCCGGAGCTAGTAAATGGATCTATGAATTTGAAAAACAGACAGCAGGGGTAGCCTAAGCACTGGGACACTTTAGGAGTTTACTGGTTGCTATAGTTGGGGACCTGGCAGGGGACATATTGGCAAGGGCTGGCTCTTCTGGGGTAAGTCTTGCAGATAATGAACATGATGGAGCAGCCTTTAATGAGGTAAGGGCAAGGGTATGGGATTCCCTACGAAGGATGTACCCAGATAGCCCTGACATACATTTTTTAATGCAGTGCACAATGGGTGATGATGAGGACCCAGTTAGGTTTATTCTTAAGTTACAGGAAATGTTTGAGAGTTGAGACAGTACAATTTTTCTGTGTTATCGTAAATAGGGAATTACCAAAAGATGTCCAGAAGGCACTAGATAAAATTGTGGGAATTGAATCCAAAATGTGGGCAGAGATACAAAGTATAATAGTCCACTTTTGTAAGAGAATCAAGGAGCGAGACAGGGACACAGCCCGCAAGCAGCAAACAGATGAGGCAAAACTAGTGGAAAAGAAACTAAATAAGGCTGTCGTCCAAGCACCGGTGATGGCACCGGCTCAGGGGGAAAGGACAGGAGACACTCAACAAATTGTGAATGCCACAACTGCAGCACTATGGGGTGAAGGAGGACAGGGACAATGGGGTGCGGGGACAGTACTCCAACACACAGCGGCAGTATGAAGGAGCACCAAGGTGAAGAGGGGGATTTCAAGGATCAAGAGCAGGAGGCTTTTGGGGGATAGGCCCCGGGGAGGAGGATTGGGAACATCACAGTGCTGGTACTGCGGGAAAAAGGGGCATTTCACAAGGGAGTGCAGGAACAGGCCTGGGATGAGATTTAATTATGGGCAATCACCTCCAGGGCAGGGATTCCAAGGGCTTCAAGGAATGGGACAACAGCAATTTGGTCGAGAAGGTCAAAATCAGTTCCCTTATGGGGCTGACCTGCAAGGGCGATGTGGGCAACAACTACAGCAGGGTGAGGGAACACAGTTTAACAGGAGATGGCAGGGGGAAACAGGCGCCCCAGTCCAAGGAGTTGCAATGGCGGGGGTGGTACTTTTTCATTCTCTGGGACAAATACATATTCTTATTAGGACAGCCCACAGAGAGCACTTGCGTGTCCAATCCTATTGAAAACTGCACACCCTGAAGAAGAGCCCTTGGTGGAGGCAGAAATAGGAAACAAGCAATTTATATTTATGGTAGATTCAGGTGCAATTAAGTCATGCATTATGGAGTGGAACTTTCCATTATCAGGTAAACCTCTTGACACATAGGGACTCTCTGGGGCTATTTCTACGGTTCCATACACTGAGGAACTGGATATAAAAGTGGAAGGAAAGGTAGTGCGAGCCCCTTTGTTATATTCAGAGAGTTCCCCTGTGAACTTGTTGGGTAGGGATCTGCTCAGTAAACTAAATATGACTATATCATTCTCAGTTCAAGGGGTAGTGTGTTCCACTCCAGGGATGTGTGTTGCTCAAGAAATAGTAATAATCAATGCAATGGCAATGGAGTCAGTAGTCTGTGTGGTTCCTGTGGTCCTGGACATATTTTTCTATGGTATTAAAGGCATTAGTAGAAGGAGTGCCTCCATTTGCGACAAAATGTTGGCGAGTGCCCACAGATTTTATTTTCCAACCCATGGTGCCACTCGAGATGGTGGCAGGGACAATATTGTCATTAGATTTGAAAGGACTAGCAGTGTCAGACAAAAGAGTAGTCCTCATTGGAACAGACCAGGACAGGTGCGAGTGGTGCACAGTATTATGTATAGACCTGACAGTACAATAAAAGTAAATGACTAAGGAGGAGTTATTTGAGGACAGTAAACAAAATGGGGAGATTGTTTTGGAAATCTGCATCCCCTGTGATATTATGGTACAGTTTAGGAAGGTACAGTGCCTCCTGATGGCAGTGGTTACCCAGTCCTTATTTTTTGAGGAGGACATGCAATATGTGGACTGTTAATACACATGATGTTGGGTTACTGAAAGAAGTGGCACCAGTACAGATTAAATTTTAGTCAGTTGCCTAGCACAATCATCCAGTATGTGGATTATCATCTGGTATGTAGGGAAAAAGAATAACAGTGCAGGAGGGATTCTGTTGCATTATTGCAATTGCTGGCTCACAAAGGGTACAAGGCAGGGTACAAGGCAGATAAGAAGAAGCTACAATACTGCCAACAGTAGGTACTATACTTGGGAAAAGTCATTTTTGCAAGCAGAAAACAAATATTTTTTGCAAACGGGAAAGAATATTACCAGATAGGGCGGCACCCCTAGGCACAGCACAGTGAAGAAAATGCAGCAGTTTTTTGGGCTTATGTAATTATTGTAGGACATGGATCCTAGACTACACAGTCTACACAAGGCCGCTGTTCCCAAGTCTCAGGGCAGAACAGAGGACTTAAAAGTAAATAGGAATGGACTGACAAAATTACTAGACAATTTGAGGTCTTAAAAAGCTATTTGCACGGCCCCTGTTTTAGCAACTCCAGTTTATACACAGGAGTTTTATTTATTTTCCCACTCTGATGAACAGCTCATGCATTGATGGAAGGAGACATAGTATATGTTGATGGGTCATAAATAATTGACCAGGTGACGGGACAGGGTGGTAGTGGGGCACGGTAAAGTGGGGATAAATATTGACCACCCCTGTAGAATGCAAGATCATAGTTTCATACACAGCATTGTCCATATCACAACTGGACTATTACTACCTGGGGAACTTATGAGCCCCATGTTTGAAGGTCCATATGAAGTGGTGTTCTGTACTCCTCTCGCCGTCCGAATGAAGGAGTTTGATATTGGGTGCATCTCTCGGATGTCTGAAGAAAACCTGAGACAAGACACAGCTCAATCAATAGTGTAAGATAAAGGATCCATGCCAGGGTGGTGTGCAGTGGCACATGCCTGTTTTTTTTTTTCATTTTTACATTTTGTATAGTTTTTGTATTTTGTATCTTTTTTAATGTTTCAATTTTTCAATTTTATGAAGATCCAGAACCCGGTCGGCACTGGTGGAAAAAGTGTCTCTCGCTCTCCCTCCCCCTCTCCCTCTCCATTACCTGCTCCCTCTCCATCACATTCTCCATCTCTTTCTCTTTCTTTCCCTCTTTCTCTTTCTTTCTCTCTCTCTCCCTCTTGCTTTCTTTCTCTCTCTATTTCTCTCTCTCTCTCTCTATCTCTCTCTTCCTCTCTCTCTCTTTTATTATCTCTCTCTTTCTCTCTTCCTCTCTTTCTCTCTTTCTCTCTCTCTCTCTCTCTCTCTCTCCCTCTCTCTCATTCTCTCTCCTTCTCTCTCTCTCTCTCTCTCTCTCTCTCTCTCGCACTCTCATTCTTGATAACCTTTTTTCTCCTCTCCAGTAAAAAGCAAGGATGCCTGACTGACATATTCCAACCTCTCTGTTATGTAGGGATGAAGTTAAGATAAATTACATTTGTTCTAGAAATTATGCAGTGTGTCTTTTTAGTAATATGTTGTTTTGAATGACACTGGTCGTGGTTGTTGGAGTGGATGAAGGTATGTCTGTTTTATGGGGGTGGCCATATAAAGGGGGGATGGACAGTTGGAAAATAATACTAGTATGAATATATCTATGAAACAAAAACACAATCACAAAATGTCTCACTTTTTGCCAGCCACCCCTACAAGTTTTCTTAGATGAATGAAACAGGAAGTATGAATGACGTATGGTTTATTTAAGGGGTTGGGCTTTGACGCCATTTCTGAGATCCAGCATTTAGAAACATTGAATAGCAGGTACTCCGATATGCACACTGCAGGAAGGAATAAAATTAATGAAAGCTGTTACCTGTGTGCACTTATCCCACACGCATCAGGGGCCCCTAAGGTTTTAGTTCCACATCCAGTCCAAATTACAGAGGTACAATTCCTGGTACATCTTGCACTATGAAGGATAAAGGGCACAATCCAGGCACACAGCGTGCAGTTGAAGAGCATTGATCTAGACCCATTGTTATGTAATGGCAACACGAAATACCGCCAGTGTCTACAAGTATCATATTTTTCCTTGCAAGGTTACTCAAATGGCAACGACAAATGGCAGGGTGCCACAGTGACACGCACGGCAGATGAACTGATCCAGTACAGCAGTGAAGCAATAGCCTGAGTAGAGACTATGGGTGCACAAGTATGGTCCCAACACATCACAAGGCTGACATGGATTGCAACAACGAGGAAGCCAATGTGAATACATAGAGCCATAGACACAATGAAGGATCAGTTCCTGTTGGCGCAAACACACAGTGCAACCACACTCTGGTGATCCCTGATATGACAAAAGGTATGGTAGTGGTGATGGGTTACTACTGGGGTTGTGGCCAACAAGCCTACGTGCACCTCCCACCCTCACTGGCCTCCCTACACTCAGTACTACTAGTAATTCCAGAAGAACACCTGAAGGGAGAAGAAATGCCTGTCAAGGTGCCAACAGCCACTCCAGTACTTAAAGAAGCAGAAAGAAACTTGCAGATCATATAAGAATTTGGTATGCTGCCAGAAAAGGGACGATTTCAACAGTGGGGAAGAAAGAAGAGGTCGAACTACATATCAAAAGACTCTTCCACACTGCTCAGAGGAATACCTGACGAGTGTCAGCATTTTAGCTGAGCAGATACTTTCTTTTCCTCCTTTTTGTCTCCTCTGGTACATGTAGCTGCTTCACTTTATACCACCAGAGGATGCTGAGGATGAGTCACTATCCCATGTCATCAAGTCGGTGCACAATCTAGGTGTTCAAATGAAGAAAGAAGGTGGAGTTCAAAACACGGATTGGCTATCGCTTGCCTTTGATTGAGTCGACGTATTCTTCTTGGTCCTCTTCTGCACGTGCCAATTGGGTCTCCGGTGTTGTGTTAATATAGTCCCTAATAGTGCAAAGATGATTGTATCAATTGCAGCATCTAAAGCACCTTGCCATACAATAAACAGCAAAAATCAAACTAATATTTCTGTGGTTGTAGATATGACGAGTGGGGATGAGTTTGTTACGGTAGAAGTTACGGAAGGGGGGATGTTGGAAAGGAGCTAGCAGTTTCCTTCAATCGCAAGCACTTTAGAATTACGCAAGAGTTCTTTTGACTGTTTCTAAGCCGTAGAGCACTGAGAAAGTCTTTTATCATGCAAATATAATCTCGCACAGACGTGGGCGGGCACTAAATGAAGATAGTTAGTATTTAAATATAAGGTGTAAATAACTATTAGCTGAATACATTTGTAAATGTTATTCTATTTAGTTTTTCTCACAGCAGGATAGCTGAGGGGATGCCCAAGAAACCCCAGCAGGCCGAGAGCACACATCAGTGAACGTAGGCGGCGTCCCCATGGCACAGGTGACTCCGCCTAAAACATAAGATTCTAAATATAGCCATGTCATGGCAATGGTATTTGGGGGTGGGGGGCAGCCATTGGGATCACCCAGAACCTTTGAAGAGGGCTGCAGGCAAGACGGTGAAAGCGGGTAGGTGCCCCATGGGGTCAAACTGGAGATCAACACAGGCAGTGGGGCTGCCCACCACAATTAAGGAAGCACAGGCTGCACATTGAGTGCGGGTGTCCCCATGGGGTTGAAGGGGCCCCCCCTGAAGAAAAGAATTGTGCCAGGCCCCCATCTATCATCAGGGGCAGGGCCCTGCAAGCTCTATGAACAGGCCCAACCAGCCCTGAAGCCAGCCTTGCCGCTCCACAAAGGATAGACCCATGAATGTACTGTGAAGGGGGGAACTGACTGCAGTAGTCACCCCATTGTGACATTGTGACATAGGGCCTCATTACAACTCAGGCGTTAAGGGTTAACGCCGTCGTTAACCCTTAACGCCTGATTCCAATTTTAACGGCTGCTTTTAGCAGGCGTTAATATCCATGGCGCTAAACCGCCTTGGTGCTAATTACGGCACTGTAATTTACGGTGCCGTAATTAGCGCCTTCCCCACTCCCATTATGCCTATTGGGGCAAAAATGGGAATGGGGAAGGGTAAATGGGAAATGGGGATTTACCGCCCCACTCACCTTGGAATGGGGCGGTAAATCCGCCATCCACCATGGTGTAAACATAGTTTACACCATGGTGGTAAAGTTGGTGTACTTACCGCCTGGGTCGTAATGACCTCCATAGTGTTAAATGCTGTATATGTGTTGCATGTAAATGTATATGTATGTATATATATATATTTATTAAAAGTTAAGTAGGAAATTAAATAGGGAAAAGTAGACTGGTGGTTATATAGAGGGGGAATGCCATGTGGGGTTAAAGTTAAGTAGGAGTAGGATAAATATGTGTAATGATATTAAATAGATAAAAGGGAGTAGAGGGGGGGTACCCTGTTGTGAGGACGCGAGATAATATGATGACCTGCCTGATGCCGCCTAGCGAGATGGGTCCACCCACAGAGGCCATCCTGGGTGGTACCTGAGTTTAGCTAAGGGGTCTCTGCTTTGGGGAAGAGAAGAATATACCCTAGCATGGACTAGAACTGGAAGACAGGGGCTGCATTGGTCTCTTAGAAAGTGCACACACTTCCCAGATATTGCCGAAATGCTTGGAGGAAGGAACAAAGTTAATAGAAATAGTTTTAATCCATGAGAGAAAAAAAAACTAAATAGTTAAGACTTTTAAATGTTTTTTGTGTAACTGTATTCATGAGAAACGTATTGCCTGCAGCATGCGCACATGGACAGGACCGGCATTAGGGCCTTTCAACTGAATCTCTTTCACCTTGGGTAGCAGCCTGTGACTCTGATAAAGAAAGCTCAATAGGTGTTCTTACGTGGCTATTTAGGATTTCACCTTCTCTGCTGGCTGCCTTTCTTTGCTATGCAGAGGCCAATAAAAGTGTCCTGTCATATATTCCAGGCACTGACTGCCTCATTTCATTGTTTTACGAGGATTGGGCCAAAGGATGAAACAATAAAGTGGGGCTGATGGTATGCACATATTCCCTGACAAAGCATCGGTTTTCACAAGCTTAATGTTGTGTCACTTTAAAAGTGCATTAGCTGGCCAAAGACACGCCTGTTCAAAAGGTGCTTGATTATCACGTGCATATTCTAACGTGCCTTCAGCTCTTTCATTTTGGGGCAAGCTATATGCTTGGCGATGAATGAAGTTCAAGGATGGGTTATTTTATATACCCTCAAGGATAATACTTCAGTTTTCTTTTTTAAACATAATCTCAATTATAATCAATTATAATCATGCACCCTGCAGGTTCCTCCCAAAGCAGTCCTTTACCTATTTTACATTTAATTCATTCTTCCCATTCCTTGTAACATACTGATTGCGTGATCAGATATGTGCTCCAGAGATACACATCTGCACCAAATGAAACTTCTTGTGGCCCCTGAAAAATAGAAATTTCAATTTTGAGACAGCCTGTTTGCATTAGGAAACCTTTATGGCAAAACAATGCACATTTGTGGATAACATTTGGAGGCAGGTTTTCCCAGCTGTAGACACGGGGGAGGGGCTCTGCACATCTTCTGCTAGCCCTGGGCCCTGCACATCCTCTGCTTGCCATGTACGTGGAAAAACACATTCAAACGTAAGTTTACAACCGACACATTAAGTGCATGGTTTTGAGCATGAGCAAGGGATGCAAATGTGGATAGTTTCCAAAGTTCTCAATTTTGCCAGGGCCATGCATTAGGAAGCCCTCTAGTACTGTTATTTACCCACTGGATTATGGGCATTGTAGTTTTTCTTTCCCTTCTGAGGCTTAGGAAAACAGCAAGTTCCAGAATTCAATGCAAACACGGGACTGGTTGTCCTTCTCAAGCAAGGTCACCGTAGGATATTGGTTTCATTCGAACGGCATTACAGTTGTGTAACCCGATGTAGGTCTACTTTAAACCTGGGATTATTTATGCATGCAATTGTATACCTATGTGTATCAGACCCTGTGTAGTTACAGCGTTTGGGAAATTAGCACCATGTTATGTTATGCTGTATTTGTATAGTGAATCCTGCCATATATAATTTCTGTAGGATGCATGGTCCTTTAGCAGACCATAGTCTGAAAATAAAAGGTAGACAAACACTGCAATGCAAGCATCAGAAATTGTAGTTTAGGCACTGGATGCAAAGCAGAAATGTCTAGTGTGGAGATGTTGCAAGTCAAAGTTAACCATAGAAACTATGTGACAGCTGGGCCAAATTTCTTCCTTGGGACACAGCTGCATGCTAAAATGTGCAGCTCTATAAGAAGAATGTAGCAGCAATTAACAGGATATGAAGCCCTGGGGCAAATGAATGATATGTTGTCTCGTGGATAGAAATTGAGCAGATCTCTTACCTTGACTCCACTGGCTGTTGCAGAACACCTTATTGTGTAATGGCAACACAGGCCTCACAGTATGCAACATGTGACTGTGTCAACAGTATTGGTAAAGCAGGCCTCACAATAGGTCATATGTTAATGTTAATGTTAATGTTAATGTTAAAGGTCATTTGTACCGCGCACTATCACCACCGAAGTGGTCCCCTGGCGCTCTGGCGGCTCTGAAAAGGGGAGGAGAGGGGGTGGGTTAGTAGGAATAAGCTGGAAAAGTGCAAGAGAGCAGTGATGTGCTGTTGGCAGCCTCAGCCCGGTGGTTCCGTCGGCCGGGCTTGGGGTGTTTTATGGTCCGTAGTCGTCGTGTGCTGTTGTGCAAGGCTATGTGTGGTTTGTTTTGTTGTTGCATTGTTGTGAAGTTTGTGCGGATTGCTGCGTTTAAGGCTTGTGGTTGTGTTTGGTTATAGTTTGAGAGGTGTCTGCAGAGGGATGGAGTTGTTAGTTGGTTGGTTAGTTGGCATTGCTGTCCTTGCAATTGTGGGATTCCATCTAGGTCCGGTACATGCTAACAATCACATTTCTATCTAGATGCGACGCAAGCTAGGGTTCATAATTCTAAGTGTGGTGCATGCTAAGAGTCACATATGCTAACGGTCCCATTCCTGAAATTCCATCCGAGTGTGGCATATGTTAACCATCATATTTCTATCTAGATGCGACGCGGGCTAAGCTTGGGAATTCCATCCGAGTGTGGCATATGTTAACCATCATATTTCTATCTAGATGCGACGCGGACTAAGCTTGGGAATTCCGTCTGAGTGTGGCACATGCTGACCATCATATTTCTATCTAGATGCGACGCGGGCTAAGCTTGGGAATTCCATCTGAGTGTGGCACATGCTGACCATCATATTTCTATCTAGATGCGACGCGGGCTAAGCTTGGGAATTCCATCTGAGTGTGGCATATGTTAACCATCATATTTCTATCTAGATGCGACGCGGACTAAGCTTGGGAATTCCGTCTGAGTGTGGCACATGCTGACCATCATATTTCTGAAATTCCATCTAAGTGTGATATCTGCTAACATTCATATTTCTGTCTAGATTTGGCGCCGACTAAACTTGAGAAATTCCATAAAGTGTGGCACATGCTAACAATCACGTTTCTGTAGTTACCTCTAAGTGTGGTATATGCTAGCAGTCACATTTCTGCAATTCCATCTAAGCGTGGCACATGCTAACAGTCATATTTCTGTCTAGATTAGGCGCAAACTAAACTTGAGAAATTTCATTAAGTGTGGCACATGCTAACAATCACGTTTCTGTAGTTACCTCTAAGTGTGGTATATGCTAGCAGTCACATTTCTGCAATTCCATCTAAGCGTGGCACATGCTAACAGTCATATTTCTGTCTAGATTAGGCGCAGACTAAACTTGAGAAATTCCATTAAGTGTGGCACATGCTAACAATCACGTTTCTGTAGTTACCTCTAAGTGTGGTATATGCTAGCAGTCACATTTCTGCAATTCCATCTAAGCGTGGCACATGCTAACAGTCATATTTCTGTCTAGATCTGGCTCAGACTAAACTTGAGAAATTTCATTTAGGTGTGGCACATGCAAACCGTCATATTTCCATCTAGATGCGACGCGGGCTAAGCTTGAGAATTCCATGCAAGTGTGGCACATGCTAACAATCACATTTCTGTCTAGATTTGGCGCTTCTATCTAAGAGTGGACATGCTAACATTCACAGTTCTAAAAGAGTGGACATGCAAGTATTATTGCACTTTATGTTATTGATAGGTAAGATAGAGTGGCAGGGGTTTTCTGGAGTAGAGTGATTGCTCTATGTGCATGGGTTAAAAACAATGACAAATCAGGCATCACAGTAGACCACATGTTTTAATGGCATGGGCAAAGCAGGACTCATCTTAGGTCCTGCGTGAATGTGTTAACAATATTGGCAAGGCAGGCCTCACAGTAGGCCACATATGCATGTGTTAACAGCATTGGAAAAGCAGGCGTCGCAGTAGTCTGCATGTGCACAGGTTAACTGTATTTGCAAGGCATGCCACACAGTAGGCCACAGTGTTCCTCCAATCCACCGCTTGGCCGCTCTATCTAGGACCCCCACTCCAACACAATAAACAACCTTGGATGCACAAAACAGACTAAGATCTGATACTATCACATCAACTCAATGTCAAAGTCCTGCTATCTACACCCACGTATTCTCAGGTGCATCTTCCCCTACCTGAAACTTCCACACAGACTGGCCACGATCACAGCTATCGTACTATAAAGCCTAGACTATACTAGGCTCCTTGTTTCCTAGGCCCCAGAAACCACATCACACTCACCCTCCACGTCCTTCACTGGCTGCTGATTGGGTGGCGATCCACCATCAAGGCAATGTGCATCACCCACGAACTCTGCAAAACACGCGCCCAGGATAACTACAGCACAAGCTCATACCATGCAGGCTCACCAGAAACCTGAGATCACGCCCAGCTCTCCTTCTCATCATCCCTTTCGCTAAATAGACCAGAATAGGAGGATCCACTTTCTCTGTCCCAGCTCCCACCATCTGAAACTCGATTCCTTTCAGCATCGCCAGCATAGAGGATCACTTCGCTTTCCAGAGGCACTCAAGACCTGGCTCTCCATCTTGAAAAACCTAGTCAACCATCTGGGTGAACTATCACCCCTAGGCATGTAGATGGGGTCATAATGAGTCATTAGAGGCAACACGACAGTAGCTAGCCACCACGGAAAGGATTCTGTTCAATCTGTATGATACAATCTGCATATCGTCACCGCAACTAGCTATCAGCCTGACCATCTGGTATGTATAGCACTCCCTCTCAATGGAACATAGCCATATCCCTCCCGGGGCACAGCCATCCACCCACATAC